>NC_073707.1:4461584-4804709 GCF_023634085.1 Falco cherrug | reverse complement strand
ATTTTTCCAAAACTTAATACCAACCACAGTAACAAGTAGTTACAGGAAAAACCCTTTAAGTGGCTATCTCAACATCATACCAAGGACTTTATACATGGTGTCCATGAACTGCGCTGCTATCTCCTTCTCCACTTTGCATCTGCATCTGCATCTGCGCCTGCATTCTCGCAATCATCTCCTGCATGCGACGAAGCTGGAAAAGTAACACATAAGAATACTGTAACAATGAAAACTTAAACCTATGAAATGTTTTCGCTGAACTGCATTCTTGGAACGTGCTAAATTCCATGCTAATGGAGTTCCACAATTTACAATCTTAAAAGTATCTGGTTTTATTTGAAACCAGCCACCTATTAATCTCATTACAAGAACCTGTTCCTTGTACAGCATATTGCCATTCATCCTGCCACCTATGATTATGTAAGCCCCTTAACTATATCCTTCCCCTGTCATCTGCTTCCCAGCAAAAGCATGAACCTCATCTCCCTTTGCACAGGACCTAGTTCAGATCCCCACTTCAGCTTTTCTGCCCACTTTTTGCTATTCGCTGTACTGTATTCACTACTTTCCCTAGTCCTTTTTGGGTTAGTGGGACAATAAAAATGGTGTTAGAGGATTTATTATAGTGGCAGAACAAGAATTTCCGTTTCATTCTTTATTCCTGACAATTCCTACCATTGTTTCCTCCTTTGCTGCAGAGCCAGACTTTTTCCCAATCTGCATTGCTAACTTTAGAACCTTTACTCATGTGAGGATGGCTCTCCTTCCCCACACAATGTGTACTGCATCTATCACTAATCAGTACAATGAAAGCAGGCATTTTAGCAGATTCTGTTTGTTCCAATAAATCAGTAACCTGAGACTCCTCTACACCTCTTTGCATTCTCTTGTTACTGTACCTTGAATAATGTTGTATCAGTAAATTCTGTCTTTTCCTTTACAAATTACCAAGACCATATAAATCATTTGACCAAAAGTAGCGATAAGAATAAAAATTTCCACATCGCAAAGAGTACAGAGCTCTGTCATCTTACTTCAGCTTCTTTTTCAAGCAGAATCTGGTCTTTATTGACTTCTTCATCTTCTATTTTCCTAAAATGAGATTAACATTGTTCAATGACATGCATACATTCCTGGTTTTGAACTTCCACAGAATGCTTTGTTGACAAAATCAAGGCTCTTGGAACATGTCAGGGTTTCATAATGGAAACAAAATTCATGGAAACATGTTCCCCACATAGAAAAATATAAGAAAAACATGAATTGCAGCTAATACAGTCACCTTTTTTCAAGTCCAGATTTCTTTTGTATAACATGTTAAAGTACAGTACAAACATCGATTACTCCTTTCAAAATTAAGCAGATGCTTTTGACCAGTATCTCAAACTCTTGCTTAATCGAGACATGCCAGTTTTCTGAGAAACCAAATGGAATATTTTTACGTACTATATTTTCAAGATTACCTACCACTTTGCTAATAGATTTCTCCTATCCCATGTTGCAATGAGCTATCAGATCTCATCACACAAGTGCCATCAAAAGTGAAAAGTAAACAAAGTAACACTTGTTAAAAGGTTAACAGAGAAATACATTGTCAAAAAATCCTATGTGCCCAAAAGCCTCTAAGAATATCAGTGAACAGTCAACAAGCACTAATTGCCAAGCACTGCCAGTGGGGTAAGTGCAAGTCTGAAAAATTCACACGCGAACTACCCTCACCTCTAGTAAACTTAACCACATTCTAGGACCTCTTCAGAAATGTGAAAACAAGAATGTATGGGCCACTTTGCTAGACAAGATACAAAGCCATGTTTTAGTTTCACAAAGAAATACACCCCAACTTAACCGCAACTTACTCTCAAGGGTTCTTAGCAGAGGTAACTTTAAAACCTCCAAAAACTGGGGAACATTATTTTAACTCTGGATGACCTTAGGTTACATTACTTCTAAGACCTTTGTACATACCTGTTGGATAACAGGCATGAGAACCTGGCAATTTTTTTTTTTCTTAGCTTGAACTTCAGGAAAAGGGATTTAGAAGTCAGGGGAGAAGAGCCTGCCATCTTGCCTGAAAGGAAAACTGGACTTGTAGGCCAGTGCTACAGGCAGAGATAAAACTCCTTTTCCTGAAAACTGACTAGGCATGTGACAAAACCTATGTCAACAGCATGATGGGAAAAGCTTTGCAAAATACAGCAAACCCACTGAAAAGTGCAATTATGAAACCCTCTAGTGGCTGAAGTAAGAGAAGCAACTGAAAAATCTCAACCAGGAAACACCTATTTTCAATAAGAACTCACAAACTCAACTTTACAAACCCTGCTGTTTTAGTTAAAAATGGGGTGTTCTGCCTGTCTCTTACCAGGAAAGCTGTGCCCTACCCACCACAGCTCAAAACAGGGTTGAAAGACATTATCCTGTGACTGCTATGCAAAGAAAATTATTTACGTATACCATGTTTAATAAAGCATGGCAGAAGGACTCAAATTTCTCTTTTTAAAGATGCAGTCCAAATACCCCAGCAGTTACTTCTGAAAAACCCACCCTTTTTTCCACCTACCAGCACTGACTTAACTTGCAGAATTTTTAAGACAATGTAAATCATAGACATCTGCCCTACTTGCTTACCTCAAACAATCCAATCCAACTGCACTCAAGTGTTAAAACACAGCAGAGATCTAACTATGTCCTTTTAGTGCCACAACTGTCTCTTCAGACTTACATAATACTTTTTCTTACACCCAGTGTAAGCTGGTCAACTGAACTTGGTGCCGACTGGAGCTACAGAGCTGTCCATGATCTATCAAATCCTAGCAATGAAATGGTAGGAGAGGCAGAGAAAGAGACCAAAAAGTAAATGCAGAAGAAGAAACAGCATGTAACCATAAGATGACAACCTGCCACCTCGTTTGAGCCTCTCAGAGCGGAAGTTCTCATAGTGAAGGTCCTGGGTCACCTCCTGAAGATCCTGCATATGGGTGCTGGAGGAAGAAAAGTAATTAAAAGATAAACATAACTGTGTTACATTAGCTTGCTCAACGAACTCTCATTCAGCACTGTATTGGGTCAATCTGTTCAGCATGTACACCCATTTAACATACTAATTTAAAAGCTAATTTAAGTTAAATTGGTGCAATAAAAGACACAGAGAGAGACCACCTCAGACCCTGAGGCAGCCCTGACATAAGCTGTCCTCCTGGGTGAGGCTTTTCAGGAAGCAATGTAGGAGAAGCAAAGCCTGAAAAAAAATCAACTACTGGACTTGTGAAATCTACTCCTTTGCAGATATCTACATATCAATACATTTAAATAAGCACAAGGTGTGAAGCAACCTGTTTTATGTTCCTGGGGATCTAAACAGCAATACAACGCTAACTGCCGAAAGAATTAGACAAAACATTATTTTAACAGAATCACTGAGTATTTCAGATTGGAAAGAACTTTATGGAGCCTATATGGTCCAATTCCTGCCTAGGCCAGCTAGGTTGAGGCTGCTCATGGCCTTCACCGGACAAATTCTTAATGTCTCCAAGGATTCCACAACCACTCCAAACCCCCAATATGGTGTTTGGATATCTTCCTGGTCATTGTTTTTTAAACTATAATTTAACTGGGATTTTCTAACTTACATTAACATGGTCCTCAGCTTCAGGAAGTCATTATGTTCCGGATTCTCCACTTCAACTACACCCCATGGGTAGAGTCGACCTCTAACTTTTTTACCCTTGGCTTCTATGAGTTGATTAGATCCCACTACACAAAATGGAATGCTGGCCTGAAAGCCGAAAATTCAAAAATTACTCATAATGAACCAGAACAAACAACTCCAAGAACTACTCCTGTTCTGCTCAGCACTGCATATTACGGTATTAAGTTTGTAATGCTTTTAATTTGAAGGTGTAAAAAACCCCAAAGTAATAGTTACTACCATCTTCCAGATAGGGAAGCCTGGGCACACAGAGACAGTGACGCATTCAAGGACTCATCACAGGTCACAGTATGTATCTTGTTCTAAAGACATCTGAGCAGTCCAGGAAGATATACTATATATTATCCACATATGCAACCTGTGAAGCCAGTCATACCTTCAGGAGTCTGGTCTGCTCTTTAAAATCTTCATCCTCATCTGATTCAGCATCAGGCAGGTGATAAATCTTGATGCCATGTTCTTCTATTTCGTCCAGAATCTGAGATTTATAATATAAGAAATTGAGATAATATACATGTAAATTCAGTACTTTTAACTCTTAAGATAAAATTGCTTAACCAGTTATGCACAGTCTCTTCAGAAATTTGCACCTATCTCCCTGACCCAAATTACTCAGCAAATATTTGTTTTTAAACACCATATTTCCTCATGATAGTCAACAACCACTTGCCACTGACTTTCAGACAAACAAGTGTTCAAACGAGTACCGTCCTTCGGGGATTATACATAAGAAATTGTGCTTTTTTAAACCTTTACAATTGTTTGTTTGGTTTTTTTTAATTATAAAGCATTGTCTCAAAAGTTCTAATAGCTTGGAATGGCCTAAGACTTCTCGCTCTTGCCTCTGAATTGGGAGTGTTTAAAAACCTAACTGAGCTACAGACACAACAAATACTTTTTTCTGCCTTTATCACTGCTAAGAACGGCATCTGCAGCTGGAATCCATTTGTCATAAACCTAAATTTTGCTCCTTAAAAAAAATTTTTAAATCTTTATTTCTGCAGAATTCTAGCACAAGACATATATCAAACTAAAGTATACTTCTCTATTTTTATTGCAAGTTGGGGGAGAGAACTATAAGGATTTTTAGAATAACTGAAAAATTCCTAAATAAACTTTCAATCCAGTCTTAGCTGTTATATTTAAGTATGCCTTCTGACCAGTTAATTCTAACACTTTTTCCTAAATTTCATAGATGTTATTAACTCAGGATGGTTTGTTGCATTTTTCCCCCCTTGGCAAATACAGCATCAAGACTGAATGCGTCAAGGGGTCTTGCTTATGGAAAAAAGAACTGGAATGTATTAGTAGAGGGTAACGTAAAGGAAGAAAACATACCCCAAAATCAGAAAAACCTCTGAAAATCCTGTTTTTCAATCATGAGAATTCTGACTGAGTAAAAAAACACATGCACATTATAGACACAGATGCTGTCTCTGCTTTAGGACTTTACTAAACAGGTAAGGGAGCAATTAGCATTAGCAAATGCATTTAAATATTCTTCCAAAGTTCCAAAATTAACTCATAATTGTAACGATAGCAAATCTGCCATTTCGTAGGCATCATTTTAGGGGCAATTTTTCTCAGTTCAATACATAAGAAAAGAATCTACAAGATATCAAACTACATATTAAAAGATGTTACACTGTGCATGACATTAGGACTGAATAAATATGAATGAGAACACCCCTCTCTTGAGTGACCATGCTGCTATAACCAAACAACAACATCCTTCTGCAAGCTAGAAAAATACTTACCCTTTTCTTCAGTCTTTCTCTCTCTTTCAGGGAAAGCGTATCAGCTTTTGCAATCACTGGTACTATATTTACTTTGTTGTGTATGGCCTTCATAAACTCAACATCCAGAGGCTTAAGGCTAAAATCAAAATATGGAAAAAGTTTAATTTGTTTTTAATCTAAATTACCAATTTATTTTCGCACCACTGAACTCTTTTTACACAGAACGAACACACCCAATTAATTCCAGCAATTCTAGTACTTCTTTAAATAATGGCAATCTGATTTTGAAAATGTAAGTCAACAGGCACAAACCAACTCCCCAGAATAAAATAATTTAAAAAATAAAATGACAGAGAAACACCTACCCATGACCAAATGGTGAAATGAAATAGAAGCAGCAATGAACCCGGTTATCTATGATATGCCTTCTGTTCAAACCACTCTCATCATGCAGATATCGCTCAAACTGCTCATCAATGTAAGAGATTATGGTCTTAAAACTGTAAAACAAACATGGATTCAAGAAATCATGCTCATTCCCCAATGGTCAGTAATTTTAGCGATGTTTCAAAGGTAGTATAAAACACCAAGACATCCTGCTGCTGAACCAATCTGCTGATAGACAAGAATTAATGTACTGATGCTGTAAGAGTAGAAGAGCGCATATCTTAAAATTTTAATTGAATTCTAGAATAACAAACTACTATGCGCATTTTTGTTATATATCTTAAGATAAAATGCACATATATATATAACAAACATCTTAACTTCTACAGCAAATTTCTCTCAGGTTAGTATTTATCTTTTGACTAGTATTAAATCACACATGTTGAAAGTAATCTAAGCTTCTTGTTCCAAATTGATTTAAAAATCAAGAATGGTTTGGGTTGGAAGGGACCTTTAAAGATCATCTAGTCCAACCCTCCTGCCATGGACAGGGACATCTTTCAGCAGGTCAGGTTGCTCAAAGACCCATCCAACGTGACTGTGAACACTTCCAGTGATGGGGCACATCCACAGCTTCTCTGGGAAACCTGTTCCAGTGCCTCACCACCATCAATGCAAAAAACTTCTTCCTTATGTCCAACCTAAATCTATCCTCTGTTTAAAACCATGGCCCCTTGGCTCTGTTACTACTACAGGCCCTGGTAATAAATCTCTCCCCGCCTCTCCTATATGCCCCTTTAATATATTGAAAGGCCTTATTAAGGTCTCCCCATAGCCTTCTCTTCTCTAGGCTGAAGAACTCCAGCTCCCACAGTTTTTCTTCACTGCTGTTACAGCCTTCGGATCATTTTTGTGGCCCTCCTCGAGTCCCACTCTAACAGGTCCATGTCTGCCTTGTGCTGGGGGCCCCAAAGAGGGATGCAGGTCTCACAGGAGCAGCGTAGAAGGGGAAAATCACCACCTTTGACCTGCTGGGCCACGCTGCTTTTGATGCAGCCCAGGATATAAATGGCTTTCAGGGATGCAAACGCACATTGCTGGCTCGTATCCAATTTTTCATCCACCAGTAAACCTCAAATTCTTCTCAGCAGGGCTGCCCTCAAACCATTCATCTCCTAGTCTGTACTGATGTTGAGGATTTCCCCAACCCATGTGCAGGACCTTACACCTGGCCTTCAACTTCAGGAGGTTTGCATGGGCACACCCCTCAAACCTATCAAGGTCCCTCTGGATGACTTCTCTTCCCTCTAGCGATTCAACTGCACCGCTCAGCTTGGCGTCATCTGCAAACTCGCTAAAGGTGGATTCAATCCCACTACGTCAGTGATGAATATGTTAAACAGTACTGGTGCCAGTACAGACCCTTGAGAGGCACCACTCATTACTGGTTTCGACTTAGACTTTAAGCCATTGACTGTAGCTCTTTGGATGCGGCCATTCAGTCAATTCCTTATCCGTCCAACAGTCTGTCCCTCAAACCTGTATCTCTCCAATTCAGAGGCAAGAATGTTATGGTGGACCATATGAAAGGCCTTACAGAATTCCAGGTAGATGACATCAGTAGCTTTTCCTTTATCCACTCCATCATAGAAGGCCACCAGATTAGCCAGGCACAATCTGCCCTTGGTGGAGCCATCTTGGCAGGGTCCAATCATCTCCCTGCCTTCCATATGTTTCAATATACCTTCCTAGAGAATCTGTTCTATGATCTTAGAGGCTGACTGGCTGGTAGCTCCCAGGGTCCTCTGTTTTAACCCTCTTTAAAAATGGGTGTGATGTTTCCCTTTCTCCAGTCTCTGAGGACTTTGCCTGACTGCCATGACTTTTGAAATATGATGGAGAGCGGCCTGGCAACTTTATCTACTGCAGATAACCTGATGAGATGGGACACATCTTGTTGGGCCCCCCATGGACATATAAAGTCCCTTACCAAGTTCAACTTCCTCAGGTGCCCTTGTACCTGATCTTCATTTATTATGGGAGGGACTTCTTTCCCCAGCCCCTACCCTGAGGTTCAGGGGCTTGAGAGATGTGGGAAGAGGGATTACCTTTTAGAACTGATCACCATTGATCTCAAGATTATTTCTCAGTACTTATTAAAATGTAAATTTCTAAAAAAACCCAAACAATCAAACCCAAAGATGATGAAAATGCACTTAAAAATGAAGCACAGAATCTAAGAATGCTCAGATGAATGTGGACAACATCTAAAGGTGGATATTTCACTTGCACTAAAGACTAGATTAATTACTTTCTCATGAACTTCCTGTGTCCCAGTGGTTCCATTGCTTTCTGACTATAAAAAAAAAATAATCAAGGTCACCATTCACTTAAAACTACTTCAAACTTGAAAAAATTAACTTGGAGGTGGGGTGGGGGGTGGAAATCTGTGCCACAAAATTTACTTCAAGTCATGTGGAAATTATTGATGCCTCTTTACATGTGTTTGAATTAACTCATAACTCTTAAATTAAGCTTCCTCAAACTTAGAAAACATGACCATCTCTCCAAAATTCAGCACTTCACATAACTCACCAAAAAAGGTAAGATAATGATTTAACACTATAATCATTTTTAATCACCTTTGGAATGGAAGCGTTTAAAAGAGACACTTATGACTTGGGACAGCCTACTTTGAACTGCGTATCATTAATATAGCCCCACTTCAGTTATTTATTACCACCTCCCCCCAGACAAATGTGAAATGGATGTCAGTTTTCATACATGGATCGATACGTGTTCTGTGTACATACCAGTCTCGACAATTGATAGCATCCCCATATCCTGGTGTATCTACAACTGTCAGACGTAGTTTCACACCCCTCTCTTCAATTTCAACTGTTGAGGCTTCAATCTGCACAGTGCGTTCAATCTTCTCTAAAAGACAATAAACTTGATCTTTCAGAATGGAATTCATAAGACTACATCATTCTGAGTTCAAAAAATTAATTGGCAGATATAACCATAGAAATATTATTCTACAGATTACCTTCTAAGGCCTGATAACAGCAAGATTCACTACTTAATTCTTCAGGTTTTGTTAGATGATTATATGAGATTTAATACTGTTCTTAAATATAATGTACAAACTAAGGCAAAGGGACTGAGAAAAAATCTGTAGGTAATCAGCAGTTTGGAGAACAATACTAAACTACACGCGATCGACTTTTTTCTTAAGGTTGAAAGTGATAAGTAATCATCAGCTAACAATTAAAGTCATTCAACAAGCAGCAAAAAGCGAAAAACCCAGCATCTTCCCCTATTTTCTTACAATATTCTCTTTCATTGTATTATTGTATGCCTTGGTTAACTGAATAAAAAAGGGATAAGGGGCTGAAGAAGAAAAGGAGGCAAAGTTCCTTTTCACTAAACACCAACCCAAAGCAAAGGAATCAAGTCGCAAGTCCAAGCAGGCACAAACAATGCATATGTTTATAATTGCAATAGATTCAAAATTAAAGAAAGTTTCTGATTGTTTTAGCTGATTGTACCTTACTGTGACACGGTGCCATTTTGTATAGCAATAGAAGGGATCAACTTCTAGGTGCCTGAGGCCTAAACAACAAAGACCCAAAATGCATCCCCGGGTACAAAGGGAACCAATTCTATCAAACAGTTCAAGTATCAGGAAACACATTAGAAATTATTACACCTAGAAATCACTACTGGCTGTTACTAAAATCCAAAGATAAAAGCATTCAACTCCAAAAATCAAGAACAGAGAAACTAGAACAAAGGTGTTCTTACCAGCAGCTCCTGGAATTATCCTTTCTGGGTAGAGATCCGTCAAGAAGAGGCTGTTTATTAGTGTAGATTTTCCCAATCCAGATTCACCTGCGGTTCAATATAAAGATAAATTCAACATATTAACATAAATAATTTCAACTCTATCCAGTTGACAGTATCATCTGACATTTTTTAATGATAATAAAAATTCATGCTCAATTCTTCTAATTTAAAAATTTACAGCTTATAATTGTGTATGAGAAAAGTTTGCACAAAGAAGTTGAATAATAATTTTTACATCTCAGCTTTATAATACACTTTCTCAGAGCTTTCGCCGATGATTTGTAATTAAAACTGGTAGTCAAGTGGAGTTCCAATCAATTTGGACTTAAAAATTTACCATTTCACATCTCCTGATGTTTTAAGGCGTGCTTTCCTGCTGTCATGCCAGAATGTGAAAGATCACACAGTGAGAAGCTAGATCCTGCCTAGGCTGTATCATCAATTTAAGCAACAAAAAAGGCATTGCTGAACTTCTGCACAGGCAGCCCTCATAACGTGTGATCTATTTCTGCTTTTTATGCTAATATGGCGAACAAGAACTCAAGGGAAGAGGAATATGACACTGCCACTGAGTACACACACAAGGCAATTTCAGCAATTTTTTCAGTGACAAAACAGGGGATTACCAAATTGTACCATAAATGTATTTTTGTTTAAGAGCTACTGACTGAGCCATGAGGAAAGTTCAAAAGCCAACTAATTAGCTAGAGATCAAGAATTTAATCAGAACAAATGTTCACAGCATAAAAAAGATGAAGTACTCAATACTTGGATTCACTGAACAAGTCCTTTTTTAGAAATCTCGTTTTATTTCAGGTGTTGATAGAATTAATTAAAAAAATTAGACATTAAAAATTATGGCCTGCATGATCCCTTTGAGTAACAGAGACTATTCTGCAATAGCAATCTCACAAAAATATCTGAAGAAAAAAAAAAAGAAAAGAGATGGAATTATCTTTCAAATAAAGATTTGACTAGAAGCTGCCAGTTTTTAATGCCTTCTAGAACTCGTCACTCAAGATCAGATTTAACAGTGCAACCCTCACCAGTGAAAGACAGATGCAGCCAGAGTAACTCAACAGTCACATGGCATCATTTCAGCCAAACATGGAAAAGCATCATTTTAACCAGTAGCACATTCCATACATTGTCTGGGTAAATTACATGTAAAACAAATCAGTTTTCATAGTCGATGTCAAGGATTATACTGGCCACAGCAGTTAAAAGTTCAGTGACTCTTAAGTGAAATAATTATTTAGATGAAGTCATAGCTTAATAATGACAATGAACATAAAATTGTTAAGAAATACAAGTGGTTAGGATTTCTTTGGAAGCAACACAACCAAGCAGCCAAATTGCTACAAACCCAGCTCATATTTTCACAAACCACAATAAACAACATCAGAAAAAAACAATGCAAAGAAGAAAAATCATTGATTAGGACTCTGTCAGTGCAGACAGCTTTCAAAGAAACAGTCTCCTGCTCTAAAATTAAGAAGCATGGCAACTCAATAATATTTTAATACGGGCATTGTGATATAGCCCACAAGAAAACATACTTAAATCCCATGCATATTTCAAGAGAAAGAATTCACATTCCAAACTGTTGAAATAATCAACAATTTAAAGCACACTTATTTTATCTTATATTGACTGCCTCCCGCAGTGATTGACAGCATATCTGAAAATTTGGAGTAGTATTTTCAATGAAATTACTTTTCTCCAAGTTCTCTTCCTGTAGTTTTCATTTATCCTTTAGAATACCAGCAGGCAACAACTGTAAATTTTACTCTGACACATAGGTGGGGTCAATTGCCTTTCTGTTACTCTGACACCATGTCATGTCCCCCTCTATTTTCTATTTTACAAAAGCCTAGAAACAACACTTCGGTCTATAGAATCTTACATAGCTTTCTGTCAGAACTGTTTCACACAGCACTATTTGCAATTAATCACAAAGATGTTTCTGCAGCACAGAAAGTACATCTTTTGTTTCTCAGAACTGTTCAGATTTTTAGGATCAATGAACACTAAGTTCTGAAGCGTTACAGCAGATACCATAATTCAAAACACCTGCTTAGTCTGGCTTTACCCTTAGATTTTATAAGATGTCCATTACGGTATTACCCTAAGCAAATCCAATGAAAGATAAACAACTATGATAAAATTCTAGAAACACAAAACCAGGGACCAATTCTGTCCAACACTGAACTACAAAAGACAGAAACAGAATAAAGCAAAGCTAGGGCTGTCACTTGGCAAAACTAATGAAAGGTTTGTGGATAGACTCTTCTGTAACTATGGGACTCCAAAACAATTAAGAACTTAAACACCTCTTATCATGTACTGCCTCACCCCTCCTGCTCATTCCCGCTGTGATCTCTCTCAGACAAATCTAACACACAAATGGGATTTACTTCTTGTGATGGCAGGTAATAAAAAACCTAATTCTATTAGGATACTTTTTGCAAAAGCCTATTTTAAAAGCAAGAATTACAGAGTTCAAAAGTTACAGCTCCCAAGCAGTATAACCAGGAGAGATATATAAGACACCCAAGCCTAATTTGGAAAAAATAACACCATCTTCTCAGAGGATCAAGGTATTTCTGCAGGCATACTACATTTTTCTTTCTGTTCCAGATACCAACACAAATTCTCAATGAAATATAAAATAGAATTAAACTTTAAAACTGCTAACAGAAAATCAAGATCAATTTAAAAAGTAACAACTCACATTAAAACCAAATAAGCCAATTCTTATTATTCTCTTATAACAGCATTTAGAAGGAGTGGGCAGATCAGAGTTCAGACTCTTTTGAACCACAGAAGCATAAACAACATTTTTAAATAAAATAGTCTCCTTAATACTATTCTCTTAATGAAAACATGCAAGCAAACAAAGATTGTATTCAAATGCAAAACCAGTTTCAAACTATATTTTAAATGGAATACTTGAATCCTGTAAGACAGAAGGTAAGGAAGTAATGATCACTGGAGTGCACAACAGAATTTCTTCACTCACAAACTTATTAATGTATTCAAACATGGTTTTGTAGTGTGGAAAACAAGTGAATTACTAAACTATAAAAGAAAGTTCAATACTACAGTACAGAAGAGCTTTCTGATGCAAGCTCAAGCCTTAAAATAGTGGAAGTAACATTCACTTTAATTCCAATTTCCCTGTGAGCAAGTACTAATTCCGAGAAAGACTATAAAATGTTTCCTTACCAACCACCATAAGAGTAAATTCAAACCCTTTTTTCACAGACTTCCGGTGAACCTGATTGGGAAGGTTTGCAAATCCAACATAGCCAGGGGTTTCTGGATTGGTAAACTGAGCAGGCTGTTGCTAAAAATAAAATAAAGTAAGGCAATAATAAGCATCCACTCAAACATACTTGTCTGTATAACTGTTTTCCTCAGTTATTGCCAATGGTTTGAAGCTGCATGTCACACAGAGAGAAAACTACACCAGTGTTCCTACTGCTCAACAGTTTCACAATTAATTACAAAACTGCATTCACCTATAGTTTAAAAAAGTTTCATTTATTCAGCTATCCAGACAAGATCACCTTAAATTAAAAAAAAGAAACAAAATCCCAAACATTTGTTTATCAAAGTATGATACTTTTTAAAGAGTGTCTTCACACATATTTTAAATTAAAAAGCTTGTGTCCAATGTTTATGGACTTAAATAAAAAGGTGACCATTTCTAATTTGCTTTTAGCACATCCAAATGAAAATCCTGATCGACTAGTGAAGTGATAGCTATCTGCTGGAAGTCCTCTTTAGAGATCTCTTTTAAAAGGGGAAGAAGGGGAGTTTACACAATAATGTTTCAAACATCCACTGCTACAAACACTGCAGAGAAATCTTTGCATCTATTAGTTTCCCTCCTTAAACACACTACTTAAGTACCTTTTATCATTCATTTCACTCCAGTAAGCTAATACGCTTTTTTTACCCATTATATCAAATGCAGGGGACCAAGAATTAGATGAATTCCAGCATGACAGAAATACTTTAAAAGTTGCCACACTGTTTACGGAGGATTTTACCAGAAGATCAGTTGACGCTAACAGTAAATGAAGAAATTAAATCTAAGAACATCCACTTCCTAAATGATTCCCACCCAAAATACAGTAGCAAAATGGAAATTTCAATGAAAATGCACCAGAGAGCTTACAGGCAACTTCACAACCAAGATTAAATCCTTTCAAGAGTATTAGTTAACTGCAGAGGTTTGTATTTGTAGGAAACTACTTTAATATATACTTTACATCACTTATCCTTCAATCTCACGTCTTCTAAATGTGAATTCTCTCTTATTTATGACCCATAAATTTAGGACACACATCACCATCAAGCACAATGCAAGTTACATGTTCTGCCCTTGCAGATTAATATTTAAAAACAAGTATCTGTTTTACATTGTTACATTGGAAGACACAAATGTTACTCCTACCTTGGACATTTTTATGGAAGGTCAGGAACAAATCTGGAAAAAGAATAATGTTTGTCAGTTTATTAAAAATTGTATGAGGACAAAAAAAACCACAAAACAATAAAATATCCACTGTTGCCCACTAAATCAAAAAAGAAGCATCCTTGACTGGATGTCCAGATTTTGAAATGGTGTCAATTGCTTACAGAGTACAAGTATTTGACTCTTTGGTACTAAAGAGGGGCAGAATTTTCAGCAACCACTGTTCCTATTAACGTCATCAGGCAATAAATTCATGCAACGTGAATGTGGGGTGCTAAAGGCACCAGATGTATGACAAACCATTTTGAAGCCTAAAAAAGAAAACTTCACATCCTTTCCGGAAACTAACCAAACCAAACACACTGCCTAAAGACATCTTACTATTTACAGGAAACAGTTTTTTCAAAGCTAAAATAAACCCAACAACTAATGTATTATTTTGTTTCTTTTTAAGCCTCCTTCCCCTCAAATTTCCTTTCATGCTTGAGTGTTCTGTACAGAGCTGACAGCTTCAGAATTAAACATTTTTTCCTCCTCTTTGGTCTGGATCTTTGAAAACTCAGTCATTTTAACTTCTGTTGCCAAGATAAGATTTTCACATGCAGCCGCATCACTTTGAAATACAAAGCAGACAGGCAAAAAAATAAAAAAAAAAATCATCTCTCGTCTAACACCTTTATGCAAAAAAGTGTCTCGACAAAGACCTGCCAACACTTCTATCACATTAACTTGCATGAGTTCAAGAGATCATATAATTCACTACGGCAACATAAAAATGTCAGCATATACTGTACCTTCAAGTGATGAGTGCTCCAAGTCCCCTTTCCTAGTCCTTCCCCTGGCTTGCCCTCTAACCCCAAACGTGTTTGTTCCCACTCACAAAGCCCACAGACCATAGCCACCTCTCACCTACCTGGCTCACTCACACGTTCATTCCACAGATTTGAAATTATCATTGTCTGCTTCTTTCCATCTTCCAAGCAGATTTTTTGTCATCCAGTTCAGCTTCATGTGAAATGACACCAAATTACTTCAATGTACAGCACCCTTAAGTCTGTCCCTCCCATCAAAAAACCACCCTGAAATCAAAGCAAACTGCCCAGTGTCAGAAGGACAGGAGCCCAACATTTTTGTGCTAGGCAGAAGGCAAAGTTGTTTTCAAATTGGTGATGATTTCTGGCAGCTATGGCATTTGCTTCTCAAAGCTACTCTATATGTAAATATATACCAGTGTGACCTCATTAGGTTTGTTAAGATGCAACTTTTCAGCTCACCACGATTACTTCACTGTTAACAGGTACCAAGCTGCCTGCCTGCCCCTGCCCCTCCCCCCACGATAAGGATGAGGTCAGTTCTGAGGAAGGCTTTTTGATGGGAGGACCAGACTGAAGGCTCTAAACTGAAGCAATTTGGTGTCGTTTCACATGAAGCTGAACCTGCTGACAGAAATCTGGCATCCTGATTACACACATGGAATAAAAACTGGCTAACATGCTTCTCAAGTGAGATTTCATGCTAAAAATAAAATCCAGTATCTGCAATGCCTTTCAGTCAATAAGCTAGTCTATGACCTATGAAGTACTCAACTACTGAAGAGGTTATCGGTGTGACTTTTATCATCATGTAAGACTGCTCTGACAGCAACTCTTCCTTCCAAGAATGTTTCCTGCTGGGTGATGTCATTGATCCCTGCTTAACCATTCTCCATGGGAGATTTTCAATGCCAAACAAAACTATCTTCTGCTAGAACAGAGAAGAACATTCTTTCAATGCATGAGGCTTGTCTGTCACCCAACTTTTCTCAGAGGCAGGCTAACAGCAGATGAAAGTTTCTCACAGCCAGCAAGAAACAGAGGAAAGCTATTTATGCAGATGGCAGCAGTTACATTATGCTTTAATACATGGACCGAGCACAGAAATATTTCATGAAAGATCTTTCCCAGAGCATTCCCCTCAAGCTGAGCACTCCCACACAGGCAGGATCACAGTTTCCGAGCAGTCCCGATTTTCCTCTGAAGCTGGTCGATCACGTTTCTTACCCTCCGGTTTCAACAACCCGGCTGGGGCTTTCAACAACAGCGTCTTCTGGAGCGTTGCGTGCAAACGGCGCAGCAGAGACTGCCTCACCCGCTCGGCAGGAAGGAACCGCACGCCCAGGCCCGCCGGGGGGTACCTCAGGCGGCTCAGGCGACAAGGCCCCGCGCCGGGCGGAGGCGGGCAGGGCGCTGCCGACCCACTCCGACACCCCCAAGCAGCTGGCGGCTCTACAGCCGGCGCCGTCCATCGCCGCCCCGCCCCGCAGCTCCCATCGACCGCTTCCTCCTCGCCAGCACCCCTCCCGGCCGCCCCGCCGCCCTCCCTCAGGTCCGCCCTCCCTCAGCCCCGGCCTGCCGAGCGCGGCCGGCGGGAGCGCCCAGAGGGGCTTCCCGGAGAGTTCCCGGAGAGCCGGGGAAGGGGCTGTCCCGCACCGCCCCTCCAGACGGGGGCCGCGCAGGCGGACCCTCGAGCCCCGCCGAGAGAGAGCAGCGCCGCTCGCCGCCCCCCTCCCGTGGCGCCTCCTCACCTGCGCCTCACGCAGCCAGCGACCCCGACCACCGCTCCCACGCGCGCGCTGGGCCGGCGGGAAGAGGCGGTGCCGCCCCGCCCCAGGCCCCGCCCCTGCCCCGGGGCGGAGCGAGAGGCGCGGCGCCAGCTCCTGCGCACATGCACCGCCCATAGCAACCGACCGGCAAAGGGCACGTGGGGGCGGGACCTCTTCGTTACCAAGATGGCGGCAGGCTCCTCGGTCTCGTACCCAGCATAGGCTTCGCTGCGGGCCTACTAGAGGTAAAGCCGGTCCCGGCACCCGGTGGCGCCTGCCGCCATCTTGGTAAAGAAGAGAGATGTGCGTGACCTACCAACATACGGGTGGTCCCGCCCCCACGTGCCCTTTGTCGGTCGGTTGCTATGGGAACGGGCCGGGCGCATGCGTGCCGGAACTCCGCCCCGTTCCCCTAGCAACCGGCCGACAAAGGGCACATAGGGGAGGGACCACCCGTATGTTGGTAGGTCACGCACATCTCTCTTCTTTACCAAGATGGCGGCAGGCCCCTCGGCCTCGTACCCAGCATAGGCTTTGCTGCGGGCCTACTAGAGGTAAAACCGGTCCCGGGGCACCCGGTGGCGCCGGCCGCGCGGGGCGGGCGGCGGGGGTTGGGCGTATAGCCTCAGCTATAGCGGGAGGAGGGCGCGGGTCTGCCTCTGCGGCCGGGCGGGTTGCGCTGCCTCGAACAAGACAGCGGCAGCAGAGAGACGGGCTCCGCGGGCGGCACGTCCAGCGAGCGCCCGGCTCCGCTCTATGGTCTCGGCCTGTCCCGTTGGCGCGGTGTGGCCCACGTGCCGCTGGGGCGACCCTCCGCAGCGAGCGGGGGTGCGGGGGCTGCGCGGAGGCGCTCGCCCCACCGGCCTCTTGCACCCGCCCCACCCGGCGGCCACCCCCGCCGCTCCCCCAGGCAGTGGCCGCCCCGCGCTGCGCCGGCGACGTGGAGCGCTCCGGCGGCACCCAGGGCGCGGACAAAAGCCCTGAGTCATTTCGCGCTTCCCCTCCCTGCGGCGGCCGCCCCGCGGGCCGGTGGGGAAGACGGGGCCGCCCCCGAGGGGACGGGGCTGCGGGGGGAGGTCGCCCCGTGTCCCCAGGCCCGGCCCGCTGCGGGCTCTGCAGAGTTGGAGCCTGAGCGTGGCTTGGCGCGGCGGGGGGGCCCGGGGCCGAGGCTCCGCTCCGGGCCGCTCCGGAGAGGGGGTTCTGCGGGGGTTCTGCCTCACCTGTGGCCTCTCGCCCTCAGTGGGACGGGGGGGAAATTCTGCCCCTTTACTCAATTGCGCTCTAGTCCCTTAGCGTGGCTTGATTGCAGCTTCGATAGCAGCCTGATCCAGCAATCGGGCAGGACAGACGAGGGCTGAGCGCCAGGCGCTGGTGATCCTTGGGCCCAGCCTGGCTATAGCTGAAGCGGCCTGGCCGGGAGAAGCAGCACTTCCTATGCGGGCCTTCCCCAAGGAGCAGGGAAGCGTTCCCGACTGGCACGGGTAATTCCTTCCGCTGGCAGGGGAGAAGCAAGAGAGAGGCTCATGCTGGGAATGTCAGGAATGGCAAGAGCAGTTTGCTCGGAACTGATGAGGTGAGCCAGGGTCCTTGAATTCGCAGCTCTAGGTGAGAATTTGATTAAAATTCACGACTCTGGGGCTGGGAAGTGACAATTAGAGACACTCAGTCCCAAGGAGGTTGAAGGAGTCACTTCTTTCCTGATACTGTTGTGTAAGGACAGAGAACATTCTGCATACTGCTCTGTGCTATATTGCTTTATCGCGTGTTTTCTCTTTAGTGAGACGGGTGTAGCTTCTGCCTGATGATTTAGTCTCAGGTTTGCCTACTGTTGCTGTCCAAATGCTACACAATAGTTCTGTTAGAAGACAATTTAACAGATGGTATAACAGTTACCCCCTCCCCCAAATCAGACTGGAAGGTGGTGTTTCATGTATTGTTTCATAGGTGGATTGGATATCCCTTCGTCTGGTAGAGGAATATGCATCAGAGGCAAGGCAGGAAAGGAAGCAGTAACAAAATGTGTAGCTGTGTGTCTGTTAAAGTTCTGCATCTCCAGTCCTTTGCCTGTTCAGGTTTAAGCTGCTAGAAAAAGAGAATCCTCTAGTTTGTATGTGGATTTTCATGCAGCATGGCCCAAATCATAGACAGGGCCACCCATGTACTCAAGCCACAAAAAAAACCCCAACCTTTTCCTTCCAAAAAAGTCCACAGTAGTATAGTTTTTCACAGATCAGAATGACAGGCAGAGGAAAAGCTCTCTGCTAGATGTGGAGGTAACAATATCTGGAGGCCTGTAAATACAGTCTGGAACAGAGGCAGTGTAACCACCTAGCCTGAGCTTTGCCATTGCGGCAAGATACTGTAAGCCTAGATCATTCTCAAAAGACAGTTTTTCTGAGTGGCTTCTAAGAAGCAGTTAAAAGATTGCTCTGTGTTTGTCCGATATAAATTGTTCTGGTATTTCACTCTAATAGTATGACACATACTCCTGTCTCCTCCTTTGTTGCAAGTTAAGTGATTTTTTGCTGTCATCTTTTCTTCCTCTCCTAATTCTGCCTGAAAAGGTGAAAAAATTACAACACTACTACTTACGTATTAAAGGCTGTTATGTTCCCTGCTTTTTCATTGGCCTTGCTTATCTAGACTGGGATGATCAAGGAAGAGATTTCTCCTTGATCTGGAATTGGATCATTATGTTGTGTAGCATAATGCTAACAATAGTAACTTTTTCTTTGATGGGATAAGGGCAGTTGTTCTTAGTCAAGTAGCTAGTCTTTTTTTTTTTTTTCCAATGCCCATTAAGCTGCTTCTGAAGACAGTATGGTCTATTAGAAGAGAGATCTGTAACCCTGGATTTTACAGCTGTTATCAGAGTGGAGAGCCATCCCAGATAAGCCCTCCTGCGAGGGTTTACACCTTTTCAGAGAAAATCAGGATGTGTTATTGGTTACACTATTTCAGCTGATACTGGCATATAGAAGCATCTTAAGCTGATAGAAGTGTAGTTAGGATTGTGCTACTGCGAGGATTCAGGTAATTCACCCAGGTCGCTACCAGTCAGGTGGTTAGAGCAGTCAGCAGCTGCACTGAGACCAGTCTAACATGTTCAAACTGAATGCGAGTGTATGGTTGAAAAAGTTCGTTCACCGTGGCTGGGAGGGTATCTGACAATTTGATCTGTGGGTTTCTGCGAAATACCAGCTTTATGTGAAAGCATTGTTTCTCTTAAAAAGTACTCAACAAAGGTTCAAATTTGTTTTGTGTTCAAGAATTCTACAGAAGGAAATCCTCAGGCCTATACTGTGCAGAGCTTATAAAATGAACCTTAAAGCTAAATAGCAAGACTCTGGCAAGTGTCTGCATGGCTGTTTTGAAGCTGACAAGCAGTAAAGGCAGGATCTGGAAGCTGCCTTTGCACTTTCCTTGCGGCCAGAGAGAAGTTGCAGATCAGTTGGTCTCATGCTTATCAGGAGTAGGCACCCAAGCATGGCCTGAGAAGACACTGTAACAAGAAATACAAGCCTTTTAGCCCCTGTGGATCAGGCACAAGAATAGCCTTCTTTCTGGAGCATTACCCTTATAGAAATGCTGTTATAACCTTGACAAAGACATGCGCTGCTGCAGAAGTTGCAACAGGGGTTTTCTAAAGTGGGCTGGGAAAGGCATGTTCACCTGGGATGTAAGGAGCCTAACTTGTCCAAGAGCATGTCACTGAGAGGCCCAGAGCCTGTAAAACTTTTGCAACATGGGTCTGTGCAAGAAGTAGGGAGGTGTTCTTTGTATTAAAATATGAAAACAGATAAAGAAGAGATAGGTAAAACCCAGCTGCAGGATTAGGCCTCTGTTCCTAATTATCCTAACCTTGAGAGAAGAAATTGTTAGGCTGTATGATGTAGTATAGTGGGGTTTGCAGGTCGTTTTTTGTTTGGCTGATTGTTTTTCTGGGGCTTTGGTCTAGAAGCAGTTCCAGCAGAGTCTGTTACCGGGAGGCTGTGGTATTTACTGTGGGCTGTGAGACTGTATTTGGAGTGGAAGGGAAGGTCATGCTCAGTAGAGCCAGTTGTGGGAGGGATTACAGAGGAGCTTGAGACACCAGGAGCTGGTCTCTGGGCCCCAGGTGCTCATGCTAGGTTGGTAATTAATGTAAGAGTCTAGTCGCCTGAGTTTGGGGCTTGTTTCCAGAGCTTTTTTCATTTTAGAAATTCCTAGGTTTAGAAGAATAATTTTGGGTTACAGGCTTACCCTGGATGTGGAATTATACCTGAGAGAATTCAGCATGTGGCTTTATATTTAGCTGTCTTTTAACTTTAAAAGAAAGACTGTTTATGTCCGAAAAATCTCCTATTTAAATCTTGTGATTTACTTTACCGTCTTAAACAGGAAAGTCCTGCATGCCTAATAATTCTAGTGACCTTTTTCCCCATCCGCCTTCTGTGAACTCGTGTTGCCCCATAGCTCTCATGGTGTGACTGCCATGGAAGAGAATCGGGGAGTCAGGCTGGGAAAAGATGTGCCAATAACCAAGGAGGAAAAGTTCTATCCAAAACAAGGGGAAGAAGCCTCTTCATTTATAATATTTTATGTTTATAGGCAACTTCGGGTTGTGGAAGATTTATGTGTTTAAGGTTTTAATTCTAACAAGGAAAAGTGGTCAGGCTGTGATGAGTGTTCTTAGTCTATTTTGTTTCATAAGAAACTTAAGTATGTTGAAGCTGAAGCGGTTCTTTTCCCCTTCATTTAGATGATCTTTGGTGTTTCTACCCATACAAGCTCTGGTATTTTCCCAGCAGTCTCACATAAATATGAGTATCCTTTCTAGCAGCTACCATAATATACATACTTTTCTTTGAACTTGCTGCTGTTATACATCACTTGTCTCTCATGACAGGTTCAATTTTGTTGAATCTTGCATCTGGTAGATCTTTCAAGCCTTGAAGATATCTACTAATATTTTGCAAATTATTACTAGATTATTAGCATGTAAATAATTTAGGTACATTTATACCTCGCAGTGCTAATTTCTTGACTTCAGCCACTTCAAAAAACCATTTGGTTGGTTTAATCTAGGTGTACTGCAACTTTTTGTGTCTGTGTGTTCCTGCATTGTGGGGAGGGCTGAATAGGTAGCTGCTTTGGCAAAGAAGGCAGGGGATGTGTGTTTATGTATGTGTTTGTGTGTATGAAAGCCAGTTGGTTTTCTGCTTACTACTATAAGTAAAGCAAAATGGTAGTGGTATTGGGAGGTGGGGGGTGTCAGAGAAAAGTTTGTCATTACACTTAAGGTCCTAGCAATGCTCTTGCCTCAGTGAAGTCCCTTTAATTGCGCTTTTGGCAATTGTTGGACTTGGGAAGAAACCTCTGGCCCCGGCAGGAGCAGCACGTGGCCCCGGTGCCAGGAGCAGGCTGCGGAGCCACCAGGGCAGTCTCAGTCCAACGGCCGTGCATGGGGCGGGCTGATCTTGGCCACAGCTGCCCGTACCACGGGGCTGGCTCTGTTGCTGAGGCAGCGACAGAAGCATGTCACACTTTTGTGAGGAGCAGGGGTTGAAGCAAGGAGTTATGTCCAGCTGTAGTCACAAAAGAGGTGTTTGCAAAGCAGCAGGCAGAAACAACAAGGAGAAACCTGAGAGAAAAGATGGACCTCAAAAGGCTTGGTTAGAAGAAATCACGATGAGTTTAACTTCAATGGAAAAACAGCACTGGAAGAAGGGAAGTGATTGGTTCAGTTGCTGTAAGGCACCAAGAAATGATGATTCACAGGAAAAGTTTTGTCTTTGAGAGAATTGAATAGTGCAGTAATATTCACGTGACCTCCCTTAATGACACTGTTTAATTTAATTATAAAGTAAAATGGATTTACCTGTTGACACAAAATGGCAGCAGTACCAGATTCTCTTACACTTATCAGCACGGTGTCTGGAACTGTTTTCCTGCAACAGTTTGGTTGTCTTTACTGAAGATTTTTCACTGATGAGAAAGAACCATTTGGGAAAAGTTTGGGGATGGAATGGATAGATATATTTATTAGTGGAAGCAAAGAAGGAAACACCCAAACAAAAAAACCACAGGAAAGTCAACAAACAGAACACCGTAAGTGACTGGCATGCAAACATATGTCACAAATTGAGGCGATTCTGGTAAAAGCATCTACGCATATAACATGTGTGTGCACCATACCTTTTACCTGCACAGGAAATACCTGTGCATTGAAATTTCTGGAAGCATGTAGTGATATCACAACAGTTGATACTTGTGTTCTGTAGCTATGCATTTAGCAACATCCCAGCTATTAACTAGCTTTTAAGGAGGAAATACTTGGAATCCTGTCATGTTTTGACTATTGCTATTCAGCTTGGAGGTGACAGGACGCAGCCTTCTCCTTGTGTTATTAAGCTGATAATTGCTTGTCAAGGTCTCTGTCAGAGCCCGTGAAAGTGCTGCCTGGCATGTATGCAGACCAGGTGATAAAGGTGCATATCAGGACTCTGGTTTTAAAGGAAGGTTACTGGTGTAATATCTCACAGTAAATATCATGAGGCAGGTATGGCTAGCTTTCACAAAGCTAAACTGGCATATTTTTCAGCAGAGATTGGATAACTAGAATAATCTCATCGCATCATTGAAATGTCAGGCTTGGTTTAGGGTATTGGCATGCAGCATGGGCATCACTCCCCTGTCTGCTTTCCCGCACCCCTGCTATGTTTGGTTGACTGGTATTTCAAATGTTTTGCAGTGGGTTGTCTGAAAAATCAGCAAAGGCCTTTTTTTGGAGGAACGCTGAACACCTGGACAGCTGCTGCTCAATTTCAGGTGGTGGTACCTGCAGTAGTGCCACTTGCTGGTTCTCCTGCTGTTGTTTCTGCTGCTGTGTTTCTGTCTGTCTCTGCATTTCTGGCACTGAGAATTAAACAGGATATTTCACAAAATAAACTGGATATTTGCCAAAGATGAGCAACGAACAAAGCCTAGGCCATGCTGTGTGGCACGAACAGGGACATCGGGCATGGGATGGGTACATGGGTCAAGTTAGGAAAAAGGAAGAGAGTAAGGGTCAGAGTTAATGCAAGGAAGGTTTCCCTGCCGGCAGGGACAGAGGCAAAGCCAATAGAAAGCCCCAGTGGGGTGAGAGGCCAGGAGCGATGAAAATGGGCTTGTTGCTGCATGCCCCAGCTGCAGCCTGGGGTGAGGAGCTTGCGGGGTGGGGGTGGGGGTGTGTGCCTGTCTCCAGCAGGCACTGGAGAGCTGGTGGGCTGTCTGGCCGACCTCCCCTGCACTTCCCAGAGAGGGGAGCGGGACTCTGCCCTGGGCAAACCAGCCCTGGCTGTTCCCGTTGCACAGTAGAAAGTAAGTTTGTTGTTATCTCTGTTCAAGTGATAAAGCTGAAGGTAAACCTGCATTGGAGCAGCTGAAAGGAAAGCTGAGAAGAACTCACAGAGCAGGCACAGTGAGAGTACGGCTGGGGATATGTTATGGCTGGCCTGCTATTGCGTATGCTTTTGTTTTCAAAGTGAATGCTTCAGCAATCGGTATAGCCTGCTGGGATTTAGGGGCATGGTCTTACAAGGGCCCTTGAGATCTCTGGAGAATAGCAAGTTGTAGATATTTGAGTGTTGCTTAAAAGTAGAGCTGGTTAAATAGCATTGAGGAAACTTAAAAGTAACATTCTACACCTGCTGCTTTTTCACAATTAAAATACTGAGTTAATGGCTCTGTTGATGGCAGCAGAGTTGTGGGTGAAAATGAGAGCAAGCAGTGAGTATTCAGAGAAGATTAGAAGTTCTTGGAAATTTTAAGAATGTTAACCCATTTATTTTATTTGAAAACTCGGATTGCTCAGGGCACTGTTCTGTTAATCCAAAAGGCAGTAACAATGTGTGGGTGGAGGATGTATGGCATAAGGTGTCAAAGCAAAAAAATTGTTTCTAGAATGGCACATGTACCCTTCTAGTTCAGCCCAAAGATGACCAGGGTGGGACTGGAAATTATTTGGTTATGAAAAGAGGTTTTAAACATAAAATAATATTATTTGTAACAATTAGTGGACATAGTTTTACTCTGGTTTCTCGCTCTCTCACTTTTCTTTTATAGCAGGCTTAGAGTGGCCTTGCAGATTTGGAAGAGAAGACTGTCTGGTTTTTTCACTGTCAGTTTAGATCACCGTGATGTAATTCTGTCTAACACATGAAGAGCTGTTTGCTTGGCCTAGTAGAGATTAGGAATTAGTGCTTGTCAGTGGATATGTTGAGCCCCTGTTGCATGTGCTATGAATAGGACAAAGGGAAGGCTGCGCTTAAATAGCAAGGGGCCTATCATCACTTTTTAAAAGTGGCAGTTGGAATCAGATATTTACTTTAAAGCCTTTTCAGAGGAATTGTTGCCAAACTGAAGATTCTTTTTTTCGACTTGGAATTGGTCCTCTCCAAACAAAGCACTAGCCTCCCTGCAAGTTAAATTATTTTATTCTTTGAGGTTTTTGTTTGTCACAATAATGGTTATTTTTCTGGGTCATATTTTCAAACTGCTTATTGTAACTGAAAGATAGAAATGAAGAAAAAAAATTACAAAATTGGACAGTGTTGTGAAGCCATGCAGCTTGGGGAACTGGAACTCTGAGGAAAACATACCAGAGCACATAAAAAGTTTATAAAAATGGAGCTGCAGCATTCTTAAGTCTTTGTTATCCAGTAAACATTAGTAACTGAGGAATCCTTAAAATCTTTCACAGGAGCTGTGAACAACCTTGTTTAGGTTTTTCTCTACAATACCTAGAATTAAAGTAGCTAAGCAAGATTTTTTTAAAAAAAGACTAAACCAAATGTTTGTTTACAGTTTCCATGCTTAAGTTGCAAATTGTTCCCTGTCCCCCTGAAAAATGTCATTTGGGGTGTCTCATTTAGTTTGCCACTTTTATCTTTTTTTTTTTTCATTTGCTGTATACATTTACCTAATTGAATCTCTGTGAAGAGATGTAGTTGTCATTTTTACAAACTGCTGCAAGCAGCAATTCTGCCCTATAAAACATCAGCTTAAAGAGTACCTGTAAGAGGGTCTTAGGGAGCACGGCGACAGGTTCAAGCTAAGGGATGTGGTCAGCTTTGAATTTTTGAAATATATGACAGTTAATACAAAAAAGGGGTAAGTTTAGGACTTGCAAGTCCCTTGCTTTTCCAAGCTGTGGGATGTGTAGTACATGAGAGCTTCTGGCAACATCTCTTTAAAGAGAGAGACGGAGAGAAAATTGCCACGTGTTCATTTTATATTGCAGTGTCCAAGGGAGAAGGGAGCAAGAGATGCTGAAGACATAAACAAAAGAACTCCAACCCAGTAGCCAAAGGAGGGTGAAATGAAAGTTCTTTTTGAAGAACAGAAAGCAAACTGTGTGTGTGTTCTGCAGTGTCTCTGCAGTCCTCACTTCTTGGGTAACTGTGATATTAACAGACTTTGCTCTCAGCTAATTATTTGTGGAAGGTGGTTTTTTTCCCTTCTGCAGTGCAGGTTGAACAGAGAGCAGTGCTGCAGCAGCACTCTGAAAGCACCAGTGTGTGATGAGCACACAGTATGGCAGATACTTAAATTAAAAAGCAAGTTGAGATTGGCATGAAGAGCCAAAATTGAAACTAAAGGTTCTGACTGCAAGTAAGAAACCTTTTTCACTGTTAGGATAGTCAGGTATTGGAATAGGTTGCCCAGGAAGTTTGTGCAGTTTTAAGGTTTTCAAGTTAATACTTGGACTTCACGATCTCAAAGGTCTTTTCTAGCCTAAACAATTCTATGATTCTGAAACCTGACTGAAGAAAGCCCTGAATGCCCTGGTCTGACCCTGCTTCAAGCAGGATGTTGGACTAGAGATACCAGAGTCTGAGACCTCCAGCCTGTTGTCAGATGTTCTGAATTTCTGTGATTGCTTTCACTTGTGCTACTCTGTGCTATTGCCACTTTCCAGGCAATATATCAGGAGTCTTAGTTTCCAAATCTCTCTTCCCATTCTTGGGTCAGGTTAGTGTTTTCCATGACTGTGAAACTGTAAGGCAACACAGGAACAAAGTGAAATAAAGTAACTTCCTCTATTTAAAAAGTATTCCTCTTAAAATTGGCTCCCCCAGGGCCAAGTACCTGAAATTTGCATCTACTTTGACAACCTTTTCAATTCCTAAATTTGCCTATAACCATCTCAGAAATACAGGTGGGAAATTCATCTCAGTTGTTCTTGGTCTGAATGTATTACTTCTGTTTTCATCTCATTCCATTTTATCTATTCCATTTTATCTTGGTTATTTGCAATCCTAACTTCTCCTGAAAGCCAAATAATCAGATTTCTCTCCCAGTGTAAGTGGAAGGATGGACTCTGACCTGTGGCTTCCTTTTGCTTTGCTTTTGGATTGATTTTATTAAACTGTCCATTGACTTTCTTCCTCATCTCTGAAACAGCATTTGTTTTGCCAAAGCACCTGGCATCCAAGAATCACAGCTTTCTGAACAACCTGAAATGAAATGATGAGTCCACAGAGTAAATAAAGATGGCTGTGTGTGCATAGCCGGGACAACTGAGAGAATTTTACTGGTCAATTCGCCAAATCGGCAGCAAAACTAAGAGTAGAGCTTAAGTTTCTTGACTAATTTGTCTGCATTAACCACTACATCTTGCTTTCTTGTGGTGTCCCTGTGTGAAATGTGTATCTACCCCTTACACTAGCAGCTTCTCCTTTCTCTGCAGAGGGCTTGAAGCTACTTGTTTACGCTACGACGCTGCACCAGTAAGTTTCTGCTGTTGTTCCTACCTATTTTGCTTGCCCCTTTTTATAGAGCACCCTGAGATCGTCTAGCAAGAGCAGCATACATATTTTTTGCTAGCTGATGATTGCATAATTTTATTGTCAGGGTGCCCAGGAAATAAGTCAGTCTTTTAAACAACCATTTTGGCTTGAGAGTCCTGCTGAGGTTAGTCACCTGCTTTCAGTGTCTGGTCAGCTCTTCTGCTTGTGCAAGAGAATCGCCCTCAATAAACAATGTAAGTTTACCAGGAGAAAGGCAAGTGGTGTTGCACTCCCCTGGGACCTCTTATTTACACCACCTAGGTCCCATGTGAGACAAACACATGCAGCCGCTCAGCTTCCTTCCACCTCCCCCCCTTCTTTCACAACATGACTAAATGGTTGGCATTGAGATTAGTATATAGGCTTGGGTAGACTTTTTTTCTTTCTACCAGCAGTTCTCTAGTTGAGCATTTACAGCGGGCTTCTGAAGATGGTGGAGTTGCATGAAGTACAGCCAAGGGACAGTATTTAGCCTATGGAATCATTTTTTCCCAGAACTGATGTGTGAATGGGGAAGAGAGGTGCCCGACTTGCACATCCCTGGAAGTTTTCTTCCTCATGGTGAATAAAGAAAATCTGGCCTCAGAGTAACTGAGACATAAGCAACGTGGACTCATGTTCAGTCATTTTTCATGATGGAACTATTTTCATTCTCTTAGCAGAAGGATCTGTATGATTTGACCCTTAACTTCAATTTAATAGAGGTTTTCCTGTAGAAATAAAAACATTTTATTGGAAGATCCCATGGCAAGCCACAGCAATAGCTTTAGAGCTGAGAGGCATATATTGCTTGCTTTGGCTGAGAACCTCACCACTCTCCAGCATGAGTGCCCTGCCTCCTGAATCCTCTTCCACTTCTTTTCCTAGTGTGATGCAAAGTATTTCCCCACCCTTTTTCTCTTTATACCACTGGTGAGGGATGTGCCGAAATGGATACTTTCATGGGTAGTTCTTTGGTGGTGGTGACTTCAGTGTGTGAGATAAGGGTGCTTGTTTGTACAGTTTCAGAAACCTGGAGTTACATTTAACAGGAAATGAAGTCACAGCACACGCTTTTTGGAGCATGGTTGGGTTGCTTTCCAAATAAGGCTTGCAGTTTCTGGCAGGAAAAATACGGATCTCTTATAACAGTAGAAAATAAGAATGGTCTAGAAGAAACCCTTTGCAGAATTCTACCTCAGCTGAGGGTGAATGTGCCAGGAAAGACTAACCTTTTTGTGGTCTTTGCTCCAGTGATTTAAGGAGCTGAAAGTTTCTTCTCCTTTCCCCAGGAGTCCTGCAGTGGCGTGATTATGGAAAGCTTCTTAACTCCTTTGCTTTCACACTGGTGAACACATGTTCCAAAACACCAAACCCCAAACCTGTTCTGTTTGTTTTATCTCTGTGTGTGTTTCATATTTTTGCTGGTCCCATTTCTGTGCCCTCCCGCAGACTGCTGATAAGAGCTGCCAATTTGATAAGCCATGGAAACTATGCAGTACCCAGTCTTTTACCCTTTCTGTTGCACACTTGTGCTCTTCTTGGGAGCCTTCCTATTCAGTTGTTCTTGCAAGTTGTGAAGCCAGGCTCTGACATAATGCTGCCAAAATATTGGGATGCTAGAGGGAGGAGGGGCAGGTTAGTGTTTGTCCAGGGGTTGGATACCTTCTTCTGTTTCCTTTCCCCTTAGCTACCAAAAGTTCCTATGCCTGGCTTACAGAGGAACCATTTTACACTCATCTCCATGACCAGCATATTTTGTTGTTGTTAATGTGAGATTGCACTTGTGAGCAGGTAGACATAACCAGGCACTTAGAAGCCCCTGCAGGCCTCTCTCTGCCTGTATCCCATTGCCTTATTGAAGAAGAGGGACGGGGTGAGACGCAGATGTTTGATGTTGTGCTGGCAGGATGAGCAGCAGGTTGAAACAGGCCTCCTAACACCCTCTAAATGTGCTTTTGTCCATGTGTGGGACACTTCTGTACTTGATGAATGCAGGAGGAAACGTGAACTCTTCCCCTGTGGAAGATCTTCCTCTAAGGAGAACAGCCTGCGACAGGTTTCCTTCAGCAGAAATCATTTGAGGGTGGCATGCAGTGAGATGCTCTAGGCCTTCCAGTTAACTTCTGGGCCTGGCAGGCTTCCCTCCCACCACTTGCAGCTACAAATAATGGAAGAGCTACAGAAACAGACGGGGAAGATTCCTCTTAAACAGTCCTGGAGAGGAAGCCATGATAAAAGCCAGAAATCCATCATGTCCTGGCAACCTCGGTGACTGCAGCAGCACTACGCAGGCTGAGCAGGAGAGGGGCATATGGTTGTCTCATAGGCAGAAGGTGGCATGTCCCCCCAGAGGGTCCCTGCTGAACCAGGTGAGGAGATGGAGCTTAGGGAGAAGGATGTTGGTGTTTTGGTAAGATATTCCTCCGGTTCCCCGGCACAAGGGATCGCAGTACTTGCTTATGTCAGAGTTAATTGGACGCAACAAAGTTAGAGCGTTGAAAGGAGGCTGCTTGCTTTGCACTGGGGAGATAAACACAAGGGAAGGAAAGCTCCAGAAAAGCCTTGTGCATCTTGAGTGAAGTTCAGAGCATTTGTCTCAAAGTCCTGAATTGCACCACCCCTCCACACTCCCTGCTGCTGCCTGGAAGCAAAGTTGTCCAAACTCTGGAGGTGCTGTTGTTTGCCCCAGTCCCTGAAGCTCTGCTTTTGCATGGGCTGCCTCTGTCTCCATAGGCATCAGCCTGCTCGTGTGTCGTATGGGGTGCTGCTGGCATCCACAGCCCAGTTTTTGTTGGAGGAGCCTGAGCCAGCTCTTGGACCATATATGACGTGGCAGCAGTAGTTGCTGCCTTTCTGTGCAGCAGCCCCGTGCTTGGAGCAGTGTCCCTGCATCCTTGCAGAGACCGGCCAGACTTTGTGAGGAGAGGCCGGGTGGGGGGGGAGATGGATCATTGTGGTGCCTGGGCAGGGTGTCAACTCTTCGCGACTGTTCTCCTCCTCCCTTTGACTGACTTCCCGATCTCACCCACAAGTGTATTTTTATTTCCAGTGATAAATTGTTTGTGTCAAAAAGTTCAAGTGCTTTAATGATGTCGTTCCAGCTGCAGGATTAAAAGGAAAACTGGAGAAATCTCCTATTCTTGGTTCAATAAGTAATCATAATTTTACTTCAGGCTAAATACCATCTATGTTTCCATAAATACAGCACATGAATATTTCTAAAAATTACTATGTGTAATCAAAAGCAGTTATTCCAAAGACCTCGAATTTCTGTGGTCAGAGCTCCACAAAGCAGGTTCTTGCGTTTCGTTTGCCAGGGCCTGGGAGAGAGCAAGGTGTGAATGAGAAAACCAGTCACTAAGTGCAAGTTATGAATGATGAGGAAAATTAATCCTGTGTAGGAAAATGGGCAGAGACTGAGCTAATGCAAAAATCAGTGCAAATTCCAAGTATTTTTACACTGATGCGACTCCCCCCCTCAGTTCCTTGAGCGTGCAAGGCTAATAATTAAAAACATCTATATTGCACAAACTTTAATAAACATCCCCTCAGCAGGAAGGGAGGGTATGGTGCTTGCTGGCTCGCCTTTCCCCTCCTTCACTTTTCCCCATTTCCAAATTAGAGATTGGAATAAGAGGAGCTCTTGGGGGAGGCGGGGGTGTGATTTTTTTGTTGGTTTTGTTTTAATGTAGCTGTTACCTTGCCCCTTCTCCTGTCTGCAGCCTCAGCAGAGGGTGACCGCAGCTGTGACACCGGCTGCAGGAGGAGAACGAGCCGCCCGGGGCCGGGTTCCGGCTGTGGGACGAGACAGTGGCGGCGGGGCCGCCGCTCCCCGGGCCTGCCGGGCTTCTGGGGCTGATGGAGCTCTCGGGCGCCGCTCACGCTCGCCCACCCTGCGCGGCGCCAGTGGTTCTGGGCTCCGGGAGCGGCGGGGGACCGGCCCCTGCCGGGCGGGCGGCGCTTTCTGCCCGTCGGTGCGTTGCTGAAGGGAGGGGGCCGGGGCTTTCCCGCCGGTGTCAGCGCGGGGCGGGGAGCGGGCGGCGGCTGGGCCCCGGGGCCGCGCAGCGCTGGTGCGAGCCGCCCGCCGCCAAGCTCCGTGGGCCGGGCCGCTGCGGGCAGGCGGCGGGGCGCCCCCGGTGGCGCGGGGCACGCGTGGCGGGCCGGCCCCGCCGGGAAGGGGCATGTCCCGCTGACGTGCGGGCCGGGGATTGGCAGCGGCCCGGCCTATATAGGTGCTGGGGCGGGCGCCGCGCCGCTCTCCCAGGAGCGCTCCGGTTCTCCAGCAGAGCGGGCGAGCGGGCACCGGCCGGAGTGAGTCACGGGAGGGGGGGGCGGCCCCTCCGCCGCGGCGCCGACGTGGAGGCTGGCGGGGGGTGGGGGGGAGGGCGGCCCGTCGCGGCGCGGCCTCGCTTCCTCCCTCTGGGCACCGACGTGTTGGCGCCACCGGGAAACTCCGGGCCAACTTCCCGCCGGCCGGCCGGGCAAAGTCCGTCGGGAGCCGCTCGGGGCAGCCGGCGGCGCGGCCTCGGCCGGTACCGGCAGCAGCTGTCGGGCAGCGCTTGCTTGCGGCGCCGTCCCGTAGCCGCGCTGCTGGGCCCTGCGCCTGCGTGGGGAGGGGGCGGCCCGGCCCGGGACGCGGCGTGGCTCCTCTCGCCGGGCGGAGAGGGGTAGCGGCACGGGGCAGGGCGGCCCGGCCGCTCGGAGGGTTTGCGCCCGACACGAGCCAAAACGGCCGGCGCGGGCGTTTGTCCGGCACCCGATCATCCCTCGCAGCGCCGCAGGCGGGGCAGCCTGCCCCCGGGTGGCGGCGGCCGGGCGGCCCGCTCCCGTCGTGGCTAGAGGGGGCTAGCGCCTCGGCCCTGCTCCCTGGGCCCCCGGGAACGTGCTTACGCGGACGCGGGGGGACCCAGTCCGTGCCTGCCCAGCCCCGCGCCCGCCTCGCTGCCGGCGCGGAGCCGTGCTCGGGGGCTGTCACCTGGACCCCCGCGGGAGCATCTTCCCTCCGCTTAGCCTGATGCGGCCGCCCCCGGCCTGCACCCCGGAGGGCCGCGCCGGGCCGGGGCTGCCACTGCCCCGCGGCTGCCGCCGGCCCCGGTGCCACCCGGGGGATGCGTCGGTGCGCGCCCCCTCCCCCCCGCCCCGGCTCGGCCCGCGCGGGGGGCGCGGGTGACAGCGGGGCCCGGCCGAGCTCTTTAAGGGCGCCGCCCCGCCCCGCCGCCCCGCCCCCGGTGCCGGCAAGTGCTGAGGTGGCGCTGGCGGCGCCGCCCGGCCTGGCCTGGCCTGGCCTGGCCCGTGGAGGCCGGTGCTCCCTCGCCCCGCCTCGCCTCGGCCTGGTGTCCTGGGCCAGGCCCTAGCGGGCCGCGGGCGCTGCCGCACGCCGGAGGCGCTCCCCGAGGCTGCTGCCCCTGGAGTGCGCGGCCCCCCTGCCCCGGGCCCGGTGGGAGATAGCGGCAGAGCTCGGCACAGCCCGGGAGCTGGCGGGTCGTGGCGGTAGTGGGCGAGTAAACGCAGGGCTCGGCCCGGTGTGCGTCTGGCTGCGTGCGGGGCACCGGCCGCTTCGGGAGCCGGTGCAGAGGGACGGGCTCGGCCCTGCCCCGTTGCCGCCTGCGCCACCCCGGCCACGGGGCCCGGGCCCTCGGGCTCCGGGAGAGCCCAGTCTTCAGAAAGCAAGTGTGGCCCCTGGCCTGCCGAGGGGTCGCCTGCACTGCACAAGGGCCTGGCGGCAGAAGGCGGCTGCCACAGCCAGCCCAGCCCTGCTGCTGCCTGCCATCCTAGCTGCGTCTGGCTGCAGCTGACTCGATTAGCAAAATGCTAATATTTTTATTATATATAGTTTAGATAACACACAACTGACGCTTCTGTCCACAAGTACTGATTGTGTTGGCAATGTAACTCATGACTCTGCTTTAGTTTCTCTTTGTACAAATATTTCCCGTGTGGTTAGGTCTGGCCCTTGCTGGAGGTTATTTTTAGGATGATTTCGTTCTCTTTAAGCGCGCCCCAGACTTCTGAAACTTCTTGTGGCACACAAAACCAGCACTATATACGGTGTATAAACTAGGCAGTTTAAAACCTGTTGACCCAGTCAGCCACACGCTGGCATGACGTAGCTGTAACCTTAGTTTCAAAACCTAAAGTGGGAAGTTGGGGACGTGTAGGCTCCAGATGTGATGCCTGGGCTGCTGGTTTTGATGTTACATTTGAAATGCCGTTCCGATGGCCACCTCCGATTTTGGCCAGAGATGAATCCCTGAGGCCTACAATAAATATACCAGATGTTTGAGGTTACTGGAGATGAAGAGCATTTGTTTTTAGCTTGCTGTATGGGTGATGAAGCAGAAATTCATTTGCTGCCCTTAGATTTCTCTTTGAATGTCTAGCTGTTCTCCGAGGTGGAGGCTACAGGGAAGAAAGATCTCTGCAGCAGGTGTGAACACAGTGAAACCAGCAGCTGTGCCTTGAGGTTGTGGCACTCTGGCAGGAGCTATATTGGGTGTCACTCGCTGACTTGTCATCCTTACCCTCCTCCTCTAAGGAGCAGAGCACATGCAAGATGAGCCAGGTGGTGCTTTCCTCAGAAATGAGAGTTATGAGCACATCCATGCATGCTGTTAGCAAGGCTTTAGCCAGACTTCATCAGCTGCTTGCAATGTCTAGGATGCTTCTTGCTCCTGCCCTCGTTCCTGTCTGCAGCTTGCCGTGAGGTGGTGGCACCTCAGTAGTGACCCAGTGGGCTGGAGGAGCCAAGACTGAGTCTGCAGGCCTTGCTGGAATACCCTGGGGCAGGTGCGTTACTGTGCTTTCCTTGGTTCTGCGTTGCACCTTGGGGTAACCACCACTAGTGAGGAGAACTCGGGTACTTCTCTGAGATCAGATTCTGAGCCACCCTTTCCTATATACCAGCAAATGTCTTGCAGAGCCTCTTGATGCTGCAGCAGCTGTGCTTCAAACAGCATGGTGGGCTGGCTGGCCGGCCCGGTAGCTGCTACTTCATTGTGGCAGATCATTACAGGATTAATTGCAGCATTAGCTCTGTTGCTTCGATAGCGCAGGTGGTGTTACCTTGTGCCTGATAAGAGACATGTTGAAGTGGGGGAAAATACTCCACCCTTCACTGAGGTGGAGATCAGGCCTGTGTGGCCCTGTTGCATTACCGCTGTCCTTGTTCTTCCCTCCATTCCTTCTGCTGCTGTCACCTTCCTGTACTGTGACACAATGTAAGCGTGATGTAGGACACCACATCAATGATGCTGTGGTTTTGGGAGCCTTTTCTGGCGCACTTGGAGGTCAGAAATGGCAACTGTCAGTTTACTGAAAAGTGTCCGAGTTTACTGTTCAGAAGAAGGTCTGAGCAGCACTTGCAGGGTTCGTGCGGGAGAGGGCTGCTGGTCACATGAGCTGTCAGAAGCACTGACTGGATTTTAGAAGAGTGCGAGACCTGCCAGAGCATGTGTAACTGCTGGGGGGGACTCCAGGTGTGGGGAAGTGTTGTACATCTGGAAGAGTGTATACTGTACCAGCTTTTACATATTTAGTTATATTCCTAAGTACTTTTTCAGTTGATCTGCAGATCCGGATACAGGAGATTTAAAGCTCCCACCAACAGCGATGTTTTTTTCCTGGTTCCATCTTGTTGTATGCATTTAAAATTGCCCATGTAAACCACCATGGGCTTTGTTCTTCTGACTTGCAGACTTAGGTCTGGAGACAGTTCAGTGTCTGGTGCATGATCTTACTACAATAAAAAATGAAGAGGTGGACTGACCAGCAGCTGTGTGTGGATAGCCCTAGTGTTTGCCTTAGTTTGTGAGGATGTCTGTGTTGATTCACCCAAGCTCCACTAAACTACATTCCTAACTTCTGACTGATGCCAGTGTTGCTGGCAGGTTTTCAGGTTGTTAGTCTCCTCTGACTAGATGTTGATGCTCTTGCTTGCAACCCTGAAATTTCATGTCTGTCTTGCACATCTGTTATTAATTGACTGTATTTTTGCCTGATACTGGATGGCTGCTCTTGTCGCTGGTGTGATGAAAGAGTAGCTACTCCAGGCTTCCTGCTGGTGAGGTTGAAATAGATAGTGGTGGTGTTGCCTGTAGCTCTAGTAAAACATGACAGGTAAAGTGTGGTGAGATATGACTCAGTGTGAGAATGTTTTGGATAGGGTGCAAGTTGGAAACACAGTATAGGTGGTACTCTTTTGAAAGGTACAGTAAGAGGGGTGTCATGTTTTCCTGTTGTCTTGGAGCAGTCACTTTTTTTTTTTCTTTCCTATAAAGCAAAAGCTGGCAGGCTGACAAACGGGCAGCTTACAGGACGGACTCTCTGGCTACTGACCATTTAGCTGGTAAGTTCTTATTTTGGGAGAGTCAAAGATCTTGCTGTTGCTGAGCTTGCTTGTCACAGGGGCTTTCTGAGTGTATCCCTAAGTCAGTGGGAGTTCAGGCACCTAAATAAGTTTTTCAGGAAGAGGCAGCATCCTGGGCCCTTTTTTGTTTTCTCTCCAGGGTTACACAATGGTCTTGCACTGACTGCGTGTACCTTCGGATACTAGTCTTAAAATTGCACACCATTAATAATTGATAGATTAATTAGAGTATGCTTTAACAGCTTCTGGTGTCCCCCTTTCCAACAGCCACCTTAGACTGCACATCCTCTGCCTTCTTAATGAGGAGCTTCGGTTTTGATGCCCACTGTGCTATGAGGAAAAATCCCCCTGAGTTTCTGTGTGGTTCAGCAAGAGAACAGGGCAGCAGACTGGCACTGTAGGTGCTTTTCAAGAGGCCAACTGGAAAAGTGCTCAGTAAACACATAATTTGTCTTCCTGGAGTGACTTGTGTGCATCTTGAGTGGTGCTGGTAATAGTGTTGCCTCCTCTGTCTCTTCCAGTGGCATACCCGGATTGTGTGTGGGTGGGAAGTCGACGATGAGCTCCGTGGCAGTTTTGACCCAGGAGAGCTTTGCCGAACACCGCAGTGGCCTGACTCAGCAGCAGGTGAAAGGTGAGGAGACACAGTTGGGTTCCTGTGATGTGCAGGCAAGGTTCCTTGCTGTTAGCCAAGCTCGCTCCATGCCTCCGGCTCCCCCTAAGTGTCCAGGCACGGCGTTCGCCATTCCTAGACTGGTGGCCTGCCAGACACTGGCTTTCCACCAACAGGAGCACATCGGTGGTGCTGCACAGTGCAGGGCCAGGCGGAGGCAAGCGTCAGATCTTCACAGAGCTCTGGCTAGCGATGCTGTCAGCCATGGGGCAGGGCATGTGCAAGCATGGGTCATTGGGCTGCAAGAGAGCCTCGTGGGATCAGTGTGCTGGATTGTCACTTCCTCCTTTGCTCAGCCAGGTGCTGGGGAAAGTCAGTATAACTGTATTAACTGACTCACTGATGGGTCTCGGCACCCATTCTCCAGCTGCGAGCTGGCCCGCTTGGCACAGCCCAGTGCACAGCTGAGTCGAACATAAGGTACAGGCTTTCCCTGGACTCCGCCCCAACTAGAGTGCTTCTGCTTCTCTCTGCCTTCTTCCTGGGCATATGTCTGTCTTGTCCCCTTCTGACCTACAGCCTTGCTCTGTTCCTTTTGATTTCTTTCTGCTCGGCCTGTTCTCCCCTGATTAAGCTCCTCTCAACAAAGTTGGCGATAATGTGCTGTGTTTGCTGCCACCATTCACTTGCACGTTTGCTTCCTGCATCCATAGTGCCAGCTCAGACAAGGCTGGTTGTTCATGGCACCTACTGCAATCTGTGCTGTGCTGGGGTCAGTTGTGCTCCAGACTTGGCTGCTCCACAAGCATAACTGTAATAGGATTAATAGTAGTGGACAAGTCATTTGTTGTCCTTTGTTAATGATGTCTAAATAGAGTTGCACTGCCTACGAATAGGGGCATTTCTGTGGGGAGAGCATCTCAATTGCCTTGTTTGCTTCACCCCAGTAACAGCTTTAAACTCTGAAGAAGAGAATGATCCTCCAACCTACAAGGAAGCCTTCCCTCCGCTCCCTGAAAAAGCCCCATGTTTGGAAGCTGCCCAGGAACCTGCTGGGCCCTGGAGCAAAATCCGACCAATAAAGGCTTCTGTCATCACTCAGGTTGGTGGAAGTGGGTGTCTTATATCCCTCCTTTTCATCCCTCCCCAAAGTAGGTAAAGTGAAGCTTTCCCTGGAGTATGAAATCCCTTAGCGTGTCAGATTAACTGCGTCTTTGCTGTACTTTGCCCTGGGGCACAAGGAAGACTGCAGCTGAATGCTAGGACTGCTCTGCAGGGGAGGGATGTGTTGAAAAACTGTCCAGAAAAAGCTCTGCATCCCTGTTGCACAGATAGCTGGAACAGGCCTGAAGGGAGGACTGCAAAATGCAAGGAGTGAGTGCTAATCCCTTAGAGTATTCCCCCGCCCCCCCACCCCAGCACGTTCTTTAGGAAGGCACTCAGTTTGGGACAGACTACCTGCTGCAGTGCCCTCGTACTTTCCTTAGTTGCAGCTGGTGTCTCCACTGGAAAGGCTGATGGGTCACATGAATCTGGGAACTTAGTACGCCAGTGAAGTCCTCCTGTATGGCAATAAGAGAGGGAGGCACTGACAATCAAAAGCACACTGACACCTTGCTGTGCCCTGCTTTTGTCTGTCCCGTGGCTGAGCAGGTGTTCCATGTGCCGCTGGAGGAGAGGAAATACAAGGACATGAATCAGTTTGGAGAAGGCGAGCAGGCCAAGATCTGCCTTGACATCATGCAGAAGACAGGAGCTCACCTGGAGCTGTCTCTCGCGAAGGACCAGGGCCTTTCGATCATGGTCTCTGGCAAGCTGGAAGCAGTCATGAAGGCTCGGAAGGAGATTGTCGCTCGACTGCAGACTCAGGTGAGGGCATCTAACTGTTTCTGCCTTCATCTTTGCTCTTCCCCAAGACTCGCAAATGCTTTGAGGCCCTTGGGCATGTGTGCTTGTAAGCCAAAGAGGTACGTTATTACATGACTAATTCAGCTTTGCCATATATTTTCAAAGCACACAATTGGCAGTTTGGAATGGAAATGAGGCTTAAAATAGGGTTCCAAGGTAATTACAGGCCGTGGTGTTGCATGAAGCGTGGAGTCTGCAATCTCTGGAACACTTGAATTGCAAACAGTGGCTTTGTACTGAGGTGCTGGTGCTGGAGGGGGTGCAGGAGCCTCACACACAAAGCTAGTAGTGTGTGAGAACGGGACTGTGCTTTTCCTGAAGTCCTTCAGAGGAGAATGTGGAAGGCTGGGAGAAAGAAAAGTAGAGAAAAGGAAGTCCTGCCACAAGCCGAAAGCTTCGGGTCACGGTTCTGCATTGTGTAACTCAAGCCACACTGGTAAGGAGCCACAAACCTGTTGTTTAAGTTGCTTCAGTCCTCTAGGTTTTGACCTCTTACCTTAAGATTCTTGAGCTCATAATCAAGGTGGTAGCTCTTGTTAGGATGTATCGCAGCCAGGTGTTACAGTGTGTTTTAAAGTATAATGTCAAAGATAGTTAATGCGATGTTAATACCATGTCTGCTTAGTGCTGTTCAGCCCCTGTGTCATACCCTGCCAGAGGAAAGAGAAAGGAACAAAACTACATAATGTGCATCTGAAAAAACAGTTCAGGTCATACCACCACAGATCCATGAGCCACTGTTCTTAAATATACCTCCTACTGCCCTGGTCCCAGGTCTGGAAGGTGTGTCTGTATTCCAGCTTCTCTGAGGCTTGGCTGGCTCCAGTACAGGTACACAGAGCTGAAAAGTCACACCAAGTGATCTTTTATTTTTTCTATTGTAGCTTAATTTGTAATTGTCTGATTGCTGTTAGTAGTTACATAATCACAGGAATCAAGAGCACGATAGCAGTCGTCAGCTACCAGACCTGTAAAAACTCAGTGAGAAGGGAAGAAGTCAGGAACCCCTTTTATAGACCAGCCCTTTAATAGTAGATTGAGAGAAGCTCTTGGGACCCCTTTTCCATGTGGGGCCTTCTAGAAGCAGTCCCAGGAGCAGCATGTGCTACACTGAAGACACCTTACCACTAAGTAGCGGTAAGCATCTTCTAGCTGCCTGCCTCCTGGAGTAGGTTTCTGGTGTTGAATTTCTGTTTCCTAGGAGTCATACTGCATGTCTTGTTCTCTGTAGCCTTGGCAGCAGATGTCAGAGTTCAGATAAACTCCACCTGTGAGCTGTCATCTCAGTTGTTGTCTGGTGTACTGATGCAGTGTCTTACACTGGAGGAGAGGCACCTCCTCATCTGTATCTAAAGGCCTTTGCTAATTCAGAGTGCTACTCCTGCGCAAACAGAAGGGTTTTGAGGGAAAGGTGGGGTTTATACCCCTGGTATATAGGCACTGTAGATCAACTGGTACAATGTCAGCCCTCAAACAAAATGTGCTGGGAAGGCGTTGTGTTTGCTCCTCAGTAGTACCACTGAGCAGCATCTAACTTGCTTTCCCTGGCTCTGTTCCTGTGGATCTGCCAGTGCAGGCAAGGCTTTTCACAGATGCTTGGTTCTCGTGTTGCAGGCTTCAGCGACAGTTGCCATCCCCAAGGAGCACCACCGTTTTGTCATTGGAAAGAATGGTGAGAAGCTGCAGGACCTGGAGCTCAAAACTGCAACTAAAATCCAGATCCCCCGCCCAGATGACCCCAGCAACCAGATCAAGATCACCGGCACTAAAGAAGGGATTGAGAAGGCCCGGCACGAGATCCTGCTTATCTCTGCTGAGCAGGTACCTCAGTACAGTGATCTCTCTCATGGCATTAGCTGGTCAGCTATTTTGCTTCCCCATGGTATAGTCGAAGTTTGTAGCCACCGTGGCTAATGTTAGTCTGAATGGAGACTTATACTGTGCCACTCGCCGGCTGTATGAGCACCGCTGCCAGGTCCTGCAACTTCTTGTGCTCGTTTTGTCCATCTCTGAAGTCAAAACAAGCATTTGATAGTTGAAGTGAAGTGTCTTAGGTGCCAGCTGAGATAAGGCAGGAGATCACAGGGGTGAGTATTGTAAATAAGGAGCAGCAGCAGCAACCGTATTTGTAGATTGAAAGAGGTGGAGATCTACAAGCCCGCAAACTGAGAAGGTTGCTTGGGCCAGAGTGTCAGGCAGGACAGCCCTGGGAACTTAGCTGTGCCTGGCAGAGACTGTAATATAGAGGGCAGTTCCCACCAAGGTCTGTTGTGGGCTCTTCCAGGATAAGCGTGCCGTGGAGCGGCTGGACGTGGAGAAAGTGTACCACCCTTTCATTGCTGGCCCTTACAACAAGCTGGTGAGTGAGCTCATGCAGGACACAGGGACGCGCATCAACATTCCTCCACCCAGCGTCAACAAGACAGAGATAGTCTTCACAGGAGAAAAGGAGCAGCTAGCCCAGGCTGTGGCTCGAGTTAAGAAGATCTATGAGGAGAAGGTACGGATGGTCCATAAAGCTTCCCACCTTCCCCTGGCACCTGCTCCTAGGCACTCTTCCCTTCTTGTTCTACTTTTGTGCATCCCTCTGTTGCATCTGGCTCAGCAGCCCTTGCAGTACATGACCCCGAATCTTACCATTTCCTCACTCAGCAGAGTGGGAGCTGGGCTGATACTATCAGGGAGGTGACAGATTTCTCGCTTTTCTGTATCGTGGGACTTAGCAGGCCACCAAGAGCTCCCCGGGCTCTTGTTCACACCGGTGCTACTAAGGAAGGTTAGAAGTGTGACGTCTACAGTGGTGGCCAGCTGACAGTATCAAAGTTGCTACATAAGTAGAAGTTGCTGAAGAGTGAATGTCACTCCAGTTTATTTCCCACAGCCAACGTTGCTGTGAATATCCTTGTTGTGGGTTGTTGGGCTGTTTTTCCTTGTGGAAAATATATTTCCTTTCCTGTTTTTCCCTATAGAAAAAGAAGACTACTACCATTGCAGTGGAGGTGAAGAAGTCCCAGCACAAGTATGTCATCGGCCCCAAGGGGAATTCCCTGCAGGAGATCTTGGAGAAGACTGGAGTCTCTGTCGAGATCCCACCCACTGACAGTAGCTCGGAGACGGTGATACTGCGAGGCGAGCCTGAAAAACTTGGGCAAGCATTGACTGAAGTCTATGCAAAGGTACTGACAAGATGGGCTAGGCCTCCTTTGAAGGTCCCATGAAGATACATTTGTGAGCACTGACAGGTGTAGCGGGGGTGGTCTCTCTTGGGCCATTAGAGGTGCAGCTTAGAAGTCAATACCGGAGGTGCAGCATGGGAATTGGAACAGAATTGTTGTGAAGGCCTCTTCCAGTTTGTCCATCAAACAGCTGCTCTGTTTTTCTGTCTCTCAGGCCAACAGTTTTACCGTCTCCTCGGTCTCTGCCCCCTCTTGGCTTCATCGTTTCATTATTGGAAAGAAAGGACAGAACCTGGCCAAAATAACTCAGCAGATGCCAAAGGTATGGATGAGCTGGTTAGCTTAGCACCCCCAGCGTAGAAAAAGGTTTAGTCCAGATCACTCGTCACGGAAGAGAGAGGTGTCTTCTAGCGTGGGTAAACCCAGGGGGAAATGACACAGATCTTTGCTGTTCAAGGGAACCCTCTCTTTTACTGCTGCAAACACTGCTCCTCCTATGTTATTGTCATGGTTGAGCCCTTCCAAGGAAGCTTTATGTGGTGCTGTTTTGAGAACTGATGTAGTAGGATACCTGGAAATGCCGACTGCAACAAGGCTTCTCCCTGGTGAGTTAGATGGTATCTAGATAAAGGCTAGATGAGTAACTTCTCCAAAGCCCTTGCAGACTCCGGGACAGCACCAGAGCCTTGGGCTCTAGGCACTGCCATATGGCCAAAATTGTTAAGTTACTGACTTCTAAAATTGCGGGAATTTTGTTTGTACTTTTTGGGAAGGAGCGCATCTCTTAGTGGCAGGGATCGATGGTGTAGGCCTGACCGACAGCATTGGCCTGGCTTCGATCTTGGAAAATTCTTAAGAGATTCATTGTCTTTCATCTCAAGGTTCACATTGAATTCACTGAAGGAGAGGATAAAATCACTTTGGAAGGACCTACAGAGGATGTGAATGTGGCTCAGGAACAGATTGAAGTCATGGTCAAGGATCTGGTGAGTTGGTATTATTAGTTCCAGTAAGAAACTGGGGGAAGAAGGGGCAACAGAGCAGAGATGATCAGGTGTTTATCACATCCATATGATGTCTTGACATGCTTAATAGAACTTGCAGAAGACAAATTGTGTGGCAGGTGGATGAGACCCCCTTGGTTATGAAACTCATCCATAGCATTCTTAAAAAATGAGCAGCTGGTCTTAAATTTTTTGATAGAGAGAAGGAAGGATTCTCCTTGTTATAGCTGGAGAGGCACATAAATTAGTCTTTTAAATGTTTCATGAGCATAATGCTCTCTTCTCAAACCAGAGGAATGCTTGTGCTCTGCTTAATAGCAGGAGAAGTGCTTGTAGCTGACTGCTGGTGAGTCAGTGCCGATACTGGCAGTAGGCAGTTACTTAGGGCACGAGGCAGAAGCCGTGGCCTACCCTACCTGGCCCTATACAATTCTTTTTAGATCAACCGGATGGATTACGCAGAAATCAACGTTGACCACAAATTCCACCGACACCTCATTGGCAAGAATGGAGCTAACAGTAAGTGGAGTGCCTTTCTAGTCCTTCCCATGCTCAGACTCTCCATGTTTAGTAGATCGTATCGGGGGCTGTGTAGCTCACCCAGTGTGCTGTCTCCATCACATTTCCTCTGCTTTTCTGGAGTGGTGGTGGTACAAGGAGATAAATGGGCAGTGAGGCCTTGCAATGGCTTTAATGTGTGAAAGTATCTTGGGAGCTTGAACAGTAGCGGAATTACTTTGATGTGTCCTGGAGGAAATGTTTTGAATTTTTTTTTGTTATAATTATTTTGAAGTTGCTCTGTGTGGATTACATTTTAGCAGCCAGTTGTGGGTGGTGGAAATCTGCTTGGTGAGCTTCTCCCCAGAAAAGAATTTGGGATAGAAATGAATGATTATCTTCTGCTCTAAATGTGATACTGTTTGGGGAAGAAACATGCCTCGCTCTGACAAGTGAACAATTGGCTCTGTAGATGCCACAGTATTTACTTGTACAGGTTCTTGTGTGGCACAGATCTGCTCTCGCTGAACTCCAGGGTGAAGAGGCAATTTCCCCTGTCTCAACCCTACCCCACTGAGCCCTCCTCAGAGGCAGGTTTACTTCTTAAACAGCCTCTGAGCAGTGATAATCAAGGTGCCTTGCTTCCAAGTCTTTGCCTGGCAGACTGCGTCATCACAGTCCTTGCCTTGAAGTTAACAGGATTAAGGACCTGTACAAGGTGTCTGTGCGCATTCCCCCGGACAATGAGAAGAGCAACCTGATCAGAATTGAAGGAGACCCACAGGGGGTCCAACAGGCCAAGAAAGAGCTGCTGGAACTCGCTTCCCGTATGGTAAGTGAGTAGGATGTGATGTTTGGGAGACTGCAGGGTTTGGGCTCTCGTGTTCCCTTGTAACCTTCTGGTGCGAGTGTGCGCCCCTTGCCCACCGAGCACTTGGGTCTCATGACAAGTGCAAGTTCCTCTTCGCAAACGTCTTCCTCTGTTCCCTTGGGTAGCCCTTCTCTGTCAACCTAGAGTGAATGTTGTCTAGAGAAAAGAGGGACAGTGCTGGCAAGTAAACTGTCAGGCAGCAAACTGGTAATTAAAAGTATATGGCTCTCCTGCTGAACACTCAGTGTGAGCTCTGTTCTCATCAGGAAAATGAACGCACCAAGGACCTAATCATTGAACAGAAATTCCACCGGACCATCATTGGACAGAAGGGTGAGCGGATCCGGGAAATCCGGGAGAAATTCCCAGAGGTAAGGCTTTTTAGGAATCCAGAGGGGTTATTTCCTACATGGTTAGTAGGCCTGTCGTCACTGAAGTCGTAACTTTAGTGGCTCTGTAGCTCAGAGAAGTGTCTGAGAAGATAGTTCTTTTAGCTAGAGGCCGCTAACACCGTTACCCTTTTTTGAATGGGAAAAGGGAATGTGTAGGATCCCCCCAACCTTTGCATGTGTCTGACACAAGGGTTCTTGCATTTGCTTGAGTTGACTATAAATGACCGCTCCTGCAGGTTATCATCAACTTCCCAGACCCTGCACACAAGAGTGACATCGTCCAACTGAGAGGTCCCAAAAATGAGGTGGAGAAGTGCACCAAGTACATGCAAAAGATGGTGGCAGACCTGGTAAGGAGGTCTTCTGTCTGCTGTTCCCTCCTACGTGCCTGGATAACCCTGGGGCAAAGCAGAGCTCTACTGGCTTGGGTAGAGCTAAAACACCTCAAGAGGGAGGGAGCTGTTGACGCTGTTTTGGCTGAATCGAGGCAGGGGGGTAGTACCTGTTATTGAAGGCTATAGGGGAACGTACTTGCCTTTGTTTATTCTTGCAAGTCTCTCGTATAGAGAACTTCCTTGGGTCTAAGCCTGTTGTCAGAAGCTTGTTTATCAGAGTTCCTGAGATCAGGCCTCACTTCCACGACAGCATAAACTTCAGTTCTCTCTTCCTTTCTCCCTTAGGTTGAAAACAGCTTTTCTATTTCTGTCCCCATCTTCAAACAGTTCCACAAGAACATCATAGGGAAAGGAGGTGCCAACATCAAGAAGGTGAGATATTTTTCCTATCTCAAGTGCTTATGATGATCACTGCCTGCAGCAAAATCCCACTGGATGCTCTCTCCTGCTCATTGGTGATGTCAAATATAGCCTGCAAGGGCTTTTTTCTGACATGGGACACTTCTGAGATGATTTTTTTTTTTTCCTTTGTGGCAGATTCGTGAAGAAAGCAACACCAAAATTGATCTCCCAGCAGAGAACAGCAACTCGGAGACAATTGTTATCACAGGCAAGAGGGCAAACTGTGAGGCTGCTCGCCACAGGATTCTTGCCATCCAGAAGGAGCTGGTAAGTGAAGCAACTGGCCTTTTGCGGTTGAGGGACCGAAAAATGTTGCTAGAAGACAGAGATACAGACGTGGTTGTATTGGGTGAGGGCAGGGAGGAGACAAATGTGTCAGTCTGTTTTTGACTCATAAACCTAAGTTTGTGGCTGATCCTGTCAGGAGTAGCCAGTCTAAAACCCCTCTGGTCAGGCATTTCTTCCAGATCTATAAAGCTCCTAGCAAGGTGGGAGTTAGAGGGTAAGCAGAGTGGGTGCAAACACATTTGTGCAGCTTGACTCAAGAGGCTGGTACTGTCCTGTCTTAGGCCAACATCACAGAGGTGGAGGTCTCTATTCCTTCCAAACTGCACAATTCCCTCATTGGTGCCAAAGGCCGCTTCATCCGTTCCATCATGGAGGAGTGTGGTGGAGTCCACATCCACTTCCCCACCGAGGGCTCTGGCAGTGACACCGTGACCATCAGGGGCCCAGCACAGGATGTGGAGAAAGCCAAGAAACAGCTGCTGCATCTGGCAGAGGAGAAGGTGAGACTTGTCTCATAGGGGAAGGAGCAGATTGTTTGGGCTAGCTGTTTTTTTGGGGGTGTTGAAGTGTTTCCCCCTGCCTCTGGCAGGGGACAACCTAATCCTCTTTCAAGGGATTTGAGTACAGTTTGGATGATGAAAAAACTATGCTTCCATCCTTGTGAAAATTAGTTCTTCCCCCATGTGTAGAACTGGCTGTAATGCTTCTCTGCCCAGGCTGGAGACATACTCAAAGAGTTAAGGCTCCCTGCTCCTGTGGTGTGAATGCTGTTGGGTATCCACAGTTCTCCAAAACAGCCTACTCTGCATGTCTCCTTTACTTTTTTCTTGATCTCTGAATTCCAGCTCCAGTTCTTCCATTTCACTGCATATATCCAGGTTTGAGAACGTTGGGTGACCAAACCTTGCCCTGAGTTGTGACTGATTGGTTATTTTAACAGCGAGAAAAAACCCTTTCTAATATCAGCATGTCAACATGTTCTCCTGATCAGTTGGTTGCCTCTGCTGCCTGGCTTGCAGCAGTTGGTTAGCAAATGGTTATGCTGCCTTGTGTGAGTGTCAGACCCTTCTATTTTCGGCTCATATTCTCACCATTTGTGCTGCATGTAGAGTTGTCTTTTCAGCCCTGAGAACATCTTTTGGGTAACATTTTTAATTTAAGACATTGTAAACCTTTTTGACTTTTGACAGCGCGCTGCATCTACTTTGTTCTTGCAGTGCTGTGTATGTGGGTGCAGATAACATAACTCCATGCTTACTATGGATGCTGATCTGTACTTTCTACATATTGACATGTTTCATGGGTATCTGACTCCTTTCAGCAAACAAAGAGTTACACTGTGGACCTTCGTGCAAAGCCAGAGTACCACAAATTCCTTATTGGTAAGGGTGGTGGCAACATCCGTAAGGTGCGTGACAACACTGGGGCCCGCATCATCTTCCCAACCTCTGAGGACAAAGATCAGGAGCTGATTACTATCATGGGAACGGAGGAGGCTGTCAAAGAGGCACAGAAGGAGTTGGAGGCCCTCATCAAGAACCTGGTATGAACTATTTTTTCTACTTCCTTGCCTATCATGGTAGCAAGATGTAACGAGTCAGTGTGAAAGACCTGCTTGTCCTAAAACCATCTGCTGCCCTTCATGGTAGCTCAGGAAGATCCTCCTTGCTGTTACTTGTTGGGGTAAGGTTGTAAACTGATTGTGGTTGAGTGCAGCAAACTTGTGCTTATCACCAGGACAGGCAGGATTGACTGGCTGTCATCTGTTGGCAGGATAATGTGGTTGAAGACTCCATGGTGGTTGACCCCAAGCACCACCGCCACTTTGTCATCCGGAGAGGGCAAGTTCTGCGTGAGATTGCAGATGAGTATGGTGGTGTGATGGTCAGCTTCCCACGCTCTGGCACCCAGAGCGACAAAGTCACTCTCAAGGGAGCCAAGGACTGTGTGGAGGCAGCCAAGAAACGCATTCAGGAGATCATTGAGGACCTGGTACGTTGCAGGAAAAGTCTCTTCTATACTTAGTTGATTCAGCAGTGCCCTCCTTGAATCTGCTGTACAGCCAAGCGTCATGTGAACAAGTCTCACAGTAGTTCTGGGATTTGAAGCTTGGCTATCAACATACAGGGTCTGCAGATGTTAGATCCCAGCCTGACGAATGGCAGCTGACTCCAGAATGGCAATACTGTATGAATGAATTGCCTCCTCTGACCGTCATCTTAGTTTTTAGGAGCGGAAACAGGAGACCCTTCCTTGATGTACTTCTAGGTATTAAAAGACTGAAGCCTTCTTGTGGCCTTTGGTAGTGGTTGCTCTCTGGGGTTTCCTGTGCTGTTAGTATTGACTTTTGGAAGCAGCCAGCTGTTAAACCTGTTCTCTTCCCTTCCTTCCTTCTTTTATCTTTTTCCTTTCTTCTAATGCTTCCTCCCCTTCAGGGCAATAGAGAGCTTGAGCTGTGGTCTCAGAAGCCTTTAATATCATGGGCTGGAGGCAGCCTTCATTAAGAAATCCTCTGCTAACTTTTCTGAGAGAAGAAAGAATCTAGGAAACTTTCAGTTCTTCCCCTGCCAGCAGCTGTTATCTTTTCTAACTCCTCTCTATGTCCGTTACGGATTTCACCATGCACGAGCATCCTGTTCTCTGGTGTGAAAGAGGCTGTGTCACAGTAAAACAACTCTCCTTTCTCATAGGAAGCTCAAGTGACAATCGAGTGCACCATCCCACAAAAGTTCCACCGCTCCATTATGGGCCCCAAAGGATCCCGGATCCAGCAGATCACCCGGGACTATGGTGTGCAGATCAAGTTCCCTGACAGGGAGGAGAACCCAGGTATACCTGTGGATGCATGTTTGCATGGCATTTGGGGTAGTGCAGCCTACATTCCGTATCAGTGGAGATGTTATGTGTAAAATTGATGTAGAACTGATCCCAGGTGTTCCCTGCAGCGTCCTTGAATCTGGGCTTAGCATCAGCCTTGCCCTCTTGGAACGAGGGAATAATTTTGTGACGTAAAACTGCAGGCCTAGGCGTTCTGAATGTGCTCTCACCACACAGTGCAGGGAGTATGAGGACCTACTCTGGCAAAAAAGGTTTACCAAGGTCTCTCTGAGCTCTCATGCGTTTGTTGCTGGGTGTACTGAACTCAGCACAACTGGGGCCTGCTGCATACTGCAGCCGAGCACCAGCCAGCCTGCTGTGACATCCAGTGCTGTGCTGTTGAGCTTCTGTGTTGGAGAGGAAACTGCCAGCCTCACTAACAGCCTCTGCTTCCACAGTGCAGCTGCAGGTCCTTCCTGTGCAGGCAGAGGCATTATCAGCGCTGTGCAGAGAGGTGTGGAGCAGACATCTCAGTGGATGTCCTTGTTCTGCTCATTCCAGGCCAAGCCATGGCAAGCTGCCTGTGCTAGGAGTGACCTCCTCCATAGCAGGCAGTAGTGTCTGACCATCTGTGTCAAAGCCCAGGCTAGGCCTAAGGATCTAGAGGGGAAGATAATTAGCAAGGAGTGGGCTCTGTGCGTTTAACATGAGACTTCCCATGTTTCCAGCCCCTGTTGCAGAAGCAGTTGTACAGGAGAATGGTGAGGAAGGTGGGGAAGGCAAGGATGTGAAGGATGCAGATCCCAGCTCTCCAAAGAAGTGTGATATCATCATCATCTCTGGCCGCAGGGAGAAGTGCGAGGCAGCAAAGGAGGCGCTGCAGGTATGTGGCTTTCTAAGCCCCTTAGCCCTGTAATGTAGTGATGCCCTGATGCGAGAAGCTCACTGCAGGCTTTACTGGTGGTAATAAAAGCTACTCAGTCAAGATTGCAATCCAGGTGATCACTGATGCTAACTGTAGAGTTGGTGTGTACTGCTCAAGGGAAACCCTCTGCTCCGTGATTTAGACTGGCAGCTTGAATCATAGCGCCTGACCTCGCAATTGCTAGAGCTTGTAGGCAGCCCCAAGTTATGTGCCATAGAAGCATGACATGCTTGTTTCATGGAGCACAGCTGGAAAGAGGAGTCTGGTTGGGGCCGAATCATTCTAACTTTAGCAGACCTTGCCATGCTTCTTTAGTGATGTTTCCCATGTCTCTGCTAGATGGAAGCCAAGGATGTGCAAACGGCCTGTCCCCAGAGGCAGGTTTTAAGATGGCTTGTTTGGAAAAAATGCTTTAACACCCAACAAGTCATCTTGGTGTTCGCAGCTGTGTTCTCTTTTCCTGTAGAGTTTGTATCCTGACTACAAAGGAATGTACCTCAGTTCAGCAACACGTTCTTTTGGGCAAGTATATGGCAAGCTGACAGACACTAGAAAGACTTCTGGTAAACTTTGCTCCCTCCCCTGCAGGCTCTGGTTCCTGTCACCATTGAGGTGGAAGTTCCCTTTGATCTTCACCGTTACATCATTGGTCAGAAAGGAAGTGGGATTCGCAAAATGATGGATGAGTTTGAAGTAAGTTGTGGCCCTTCCTCCCATCTCCTCTGTCCTGGAGAATCTAAGCGACCATGTCTGTGGCGGTGGCAGTCAGGTGGGACGTACTCAGGACTGTTGTGGCTTGGCCAGGAAATATACAGGCTCTGTAGGAAGAAAATGATTCAGTCCCTGGCTCCAGGACTCAATAGGTTTCACGCTGAAGCTGTATGGCTGGTGTTGATGCATTGAGTGTTGCATGACCAGTGTGAGAACAGTTTTCCTCCTAGGCCATGGGAAACATCTCTGCTGTGCCTGCTACCTGTTTGGGAGAATTCCCCAGAAGCCCACAGAGACTCTTGGGGCTGACACAGGTTGGCTGCAGACAGCGCTACTGAACACGTATTTGTTTCCTAGCCTCTCCAGGCTGACAGACACTGGTGAGGGGCTGAAGCCCTGCAGCACTGCAATCTGATAATGGCTGAAGAAACAGGTTTCTATTAAAAAACCGTCTAGTCCTGGGCAACTGACTCTAGGTGGCCCTGCTTGAGCAGGGGGGTTGGACCAGATGACCTCCAGAGGTCCCTGCCAGCCTCAGCCATTCTGCGAGTCTGTGGTTTAGGCTGTCTGGATGGGAGCTGGTCTTGGCAGCAGGAGAGATCAGCGAGATGCCAACCTGCAGTGACAGGCATCACAAGTGATACAAAACGAGTAGTGATACAAAATGATAATTGCTACTTGTCACTCAGGTGAACATCCAGGTCCCTGCTCCTGAGCTGCAGTCAGATATCATCACCATCACTGGGCTGGCCACCAACCTGGACCGTGCCAAGGCCGGGCTGATGGAAAGAGTGAAGGAGCTGCAGGCTGAACAAGAGGATCGGGTAAGGCCTGTGCCTGTCCTCCTTCCTTCCAGCCAATCAAGGCTTTAGCCTCTGGGTGTTCCTTTCAGAAGTTGCAGACTCCTTGAGCCCTTCACTTTTTAAGAGCACCCTTAGTTGCTCTGTGGGTATGGGGTGCTCATAAGTGCGTTACCCAAATGTCAGTCATTTAACATGAACTGACAGGAGGATTTTGAGATTCTGCGTAGGTAACTTTGGACTGTCCAGGGCTCTGTCACACCTTCATGTACCTTTGAGACACTGCAGGGTGGGAACCTCGTTGTGCTGGGAGTCTCTTTGTACCTGTTCTCATTGAATTCTTATCATAGCTCTGAATAAACAGGTGAGGAATGAGTTGGATGGTTGTTTGCTACTTGTAGTTTCCCGCCCAACTTGGCGAAAGCACAAGGCCCTAGCAAATGGATACCTTGGGTACTTCTCTGTAGCCGTGTACACTCAAGCATGGCCCTGCAGAATCTGTTCCTTGCAGCTCAGAAGCCAGAAGGAGATGCTGGCACTTTAGATCGACATCACTGGACTAGCTGTGGTTTGTTCCCTGCTGTTGTATCTCACTCTGCTTCTCCTGTTCTAGGCCTTGCGAAGCTTCAAGCTGACAGTCACTGTGGATCCCAAGTATCATCCTAAAATCATTGGGCGGAAGGGAGCAGTGATCACCCAGATACGCACAGAGCATGAGGTCAACATCCAGTTCCCCGACAAGGATGATGAAAGCCAGGTGAGAGGTCAAGAGAGGGTGCAAGGAGGGATGCTGTTTGTCTCTAAGCATAGGAAGCACAACATGTTCTCTGGGGCTCCAAACTCCCTACGCTGCTTTTGGATAAGGTGGAGGGTATGAGGGAGTAGCAGGGAGGAGGCTTGCTCAGCTGCTTATGAGCCTGGTCTCTTCACACATTTGCCTGTGCCCCAGGCCCAAGACCAGATCACCATCACTGGCTATGAGAAGAATGCCGAGGCTGCCCGGGATGCCATCATGAAGATCGTTGGTGAGCTGGAGCAGATGGTCTCTGAGGATGTGACTCTGGACCATCGTGTTCACGCACGCATCATTGGTGCACGTGGTAAAGCCATCCGCAAGATCATGGATGAGTTCAAGGTGAGCAGTGGAGCAATGCAGCACAGGTTGGGCAGGGCCCGGATGGCCACTGGTGCCACTTGCTCACTGCACTAAGAGCTTAGTAGCAGCTTGGCACTAGGGGCTGAATTCAGGAGTGTGAGGCTCACATCTTGTGGTCCTCCTGTCTTTTGCTTTTTGAGCACCTCCAGTTCTGTCTCCACAAGCTTATGAGCAGAATCCCGGGGCTAGGGCATTCCGGTATGCCCTGGGCAGCTGGGCTATCTGAAGGTGGAGTATCCCCACATGACCTCAGCTGCGAGTCACCCTTCTTCTGGGAGCTCGGCAGGGAGGAGGCCGAGCTCTTCCTGTCCTGCTGGAACACAGCCGGAAGAGGAACCTGGAAATGCTTCCTTGATGCTCTGGGGTAGCCCTGCAAACAGCTCTGAGCTCTGTCCCTCTGTGCAGCCCTTTTAGTGGGTTTCTTGCAGACAGGGTCCCAGATAGCCTTCAAAGGGAGAAGGCGGTTATATCAGTTACTCTGTTACTGGAAGCGGACAGCCAGGCCTGTTGCTGGGGGGGCTCTGCAAGGAAACTTTTCAGACCCCCCAACTTGAGTTTCACTCGAGGAAGTCATCTGGATTTCTTTGTCTCTCTAGGCCACTGTTGATTCCCTTGACTTTGGGAATCTTGAGTCACTCTCAGGGCTCCAGATGTGGCAAAGTCAGTTGACTATGGGAGGGCCAGGGACCTTTGCTCCTGACAGCGTGTGGCAGTAGCGGCGTGCTTTACTGCAGTGGCAGTAGTGAATGTGAATCCAGAGTGATGAAGCTTTGGAGACTTGCATCTTGGCTGGGCTCCGTTACTGAAACAAGCTGTTTGGCTCCCAAATGAGCAGCCTTTGGTTGTGGCCCTGTCTTACGTGGCTTCCCTGCACCCATCTGGAAAGCAAGCTGTGAGAGAGTTCTGTGGGTATCTACAGGGTACACCAAGCCAGCTCCATAAAATGATTGTCAGCTGGGATTACTCTCTCTGTGGAGGAGACAGCTTACCGTGCTTCATGCTAGTGGCTTGATGGTGAAAATGCAGCAGTGTGAGGACACTGCCTGGAAATGCAGGCCTGTCGTGTCTCTGCTGCAAGTGCTGCACAGAGAGCAGTGGGCCTCTGGGCAATCGGCACAGCAGAGGCTGCTGGAAGAAGACGGGTCGTTACTCCAAGCTCGGTTCTGTCTCCCTTCGCAGGGGGAACCAGACAAGCTTTGGGGCCAGGTATATGTCATTGCACCCCCCAGCATCTGAACTATGGAGGTCCTAAACAGACTTGGGGCAGTGAACAGATCAGGGCCTTCCTCTTCTGTGATTCTAATGATGAGGGTGTGGGGAGTCTGTGGCTTTTCAAATCAAGTCCCATCCTGTTCCTTGTGTTGCAGGTGGATATTCGCTTTCCTCAGAGTGGAGCTCCTGACCCCAACTGTGTGACTGTAACAGGACTCCCTGAGAACGTGGAAGAAGCTATCGATCACATCCTAAACTTGGAGGAGGAATATGTAAGTGTTCAGCTAGTCTGTGCAGGGGCTTAGCAGGATTTCCTCCGCCAGAGAGCTGAATGTCTGAACTATCTCCATGTGGTATTTTCTACCACTGTGTCTGAGACCTTGAGCCCTGCGCAGGTGGCAGTCAGCCCTTATCTGCAACTGTCCCTCAGACCAGCTGGGTGCAGAGCCTCTGGCTTTGCTCCGCAAAGCAGTGCAAGAACTGACCCCAGTGTCCAGGAGAGGACAATGAAGGAGAATGCTGGGACACCACCAGGATGTGCACATGCTTGCCTTCCTGCAGCTTGTATCATTTAGGAGTTGGTGGCTGTTAGACTAGTGCAGAAGCACTGTGTTCTGTCATCGGAGAACAGGCTGGTGACCTTGGATGGGTTGCAGCGCGGCAAGATGGCAGGGGGGAGGCGTGTTGTACCAGTTTGAGGAACTGTCAAGATTCCCCCCTAACTAGGCTGTGTCACTGCAGCTTGCAGATGTGGTGGACAACGAGGCAATGCAGGTGTACATGAAGCCCTCTTCACATGAAGAGTCCAAGGCCCCATCCAAGGGCTTTGTGGTGAGAGATGCCCCTTGGGCCACTGTCAACAATGAGAAGGTGAGTGCTACTGCTGCTGCAGGCCTCAGAGCACGGGGCGTGTGGCACCCTCTGCCAGGGACTCTGAGGTCTGGCCCTCCTGTGTGGGCTAGGGAGACAGCACTCTCCCTTCCTTGATGGCAGAGAAGGTAGTGAAGGGCCCTCCTGCTCTTCATGGCCCATGCGAGCTGAGAGCAGGCCTGGGCTCTGCCTCTCCAGCTTCCAAAGCACTGCTGTCTCTTCCTTCCAAACGTCTTGCCCACACTGACTGCTCTCCCAGTATGGAGCGGTGGGGGTGTGGGGGGACCCTTACCAGAAAGTGCCCTGCCAGGTCTTGTTGTGTTTAGGAGTAGGGAATGTACCCTGGGACTTCTGACTCTGCTGCTGCAGCACAGAACTGGCTCAGTGTTGCTGGGAGCAGTGAGCTGGCACGCGCGGCGGCTCCATCCTCGGCTGCCCCGGCACTGCTGCAGGACTGGCCTCACCCCACTCCAGTGCCTGAGTTACTGAGGCTGGACCTTGGGAGCCCTTCCTCTGCCTGCCGTTTGCTCCTGTCTGCACCCTCCTAAATGTCACCTCTAGGTGGCCTGACTGTCCGCTCTGGGCAGTCCTAAAGACGTAACGATCCTTTTTGGCCCTCACCCATTGTCACTGCTCACTGGACATCAGGAATGCTGCTTAGCTCAGGGGTGCACCGTGCAGGTTTGCAGCAGGGCGGGAGCTTAACTTGTTCCCTTTTTGTTTGCTCTAGGCCCCTGATATGAGCAGTTCTGAAGACTTCCCCAGCTTTGGGGCTCAAGTGGCCCCCAAGACTCTTCCCTGGGGACCCAAACGATAATGACCTGGAAGCAGAAACTCCTCCAGCCTGCTGACCTGACACTAACCTGCCACAAATACTTCCTGTCTGAAATCTGACCCAGCGGCTGGAGCACAAGTCAATTGCCCCAAGAGGTCTCCTAATGGTGTCTGGAGTGCTAGACCCCATCCTGCTCCCCTCAGCTATCACCATGGCTAGGACTCACCCTCATCTCTTGATGGATATTCTTTCCTCCTTTGGAACAAGACTTCCACTCAGATTCAAACACTAAATGTGTGTGGTTTTGTTAGAAACTTCATAATTGACTCAAAGTGGCTAAGATTTGCAGCTTCCCAAGCGCTAGCAGAGCAATCTGCTCTCTTGAGCATGTCTTACTAGGCATTCTCGCCTTCATTAGGAGACCTCCTTTACTGTGGCTAGGAATCTACTTCCTGTCTCATGACCTCAGGAAATAAATTTCCTTGACTTTCTAAAGCCAAAACGTTTGCCCTCTTTCCTTTGTGTTTATCCCAGGCCTTACCTTACCTTTGTAGAGTGCAATCAACTTTTTTCCTTTTAACTGCCAAATATTCATTTAATGCTGATATCTGACTGTGGGGAGAGCTTAAAATAATCTAAAAGGTCAGAAACTTGCTTTCAAGGAACAAAACCTTCAATAGACTGTAGAGGCAGCAGAGATGGAAGGGACCAGAAAAACACATGGCTACCCTGGTCAGGTAAAACACCTTTGAGTGCAGCGTGTAGTGAGTGCACCCTTGCGCCCCTCCAAGCACAGTCCCAGCCTGCACACTTGACGAGTCTTCCAGTGCGTGATGACAGACCCCACTCCTAGTTCCCCACGTTCCCTCCCTTCACCCTTCCCAACAGCCAACAGCGTGAGCAGGCAGGCAAGCCAGCACATGACAGTATTTACTGGATGGGACAGATTTGGGTTGGCCAAGGTTGCTGCATGGCCCAGGAGAAGCTGTAGTCCTCTGCTAGCACTGCGGCACCTAGGCATGAGCGGTAGGGACACCTGTTACTGTTGCCTTCTTTCTACCTCAAAAGTCAGTACGATGGTGGCCTCTCGGCGTGAGTGGGCAAGCAGCTGTTCCAGCTCTTGCCCTGGCATCCAGAGCAGAAGCGTGCAGGAGAAGCAAGAGGAGCCTTTTGTTTCCAAGTGGCCGTGGGAGCTCCGCCGGAGGGAAGCCGAGCGCAGTGAGTGAGGCAGGCTGTGAGTGGGGACTGTAGGACTGCGTGCTGAGCTAGAACGGGGCTGGGCCCCAAGGCCGTAGGCGCAGCCTTGCCACAGCCCTTGGCTGCAGAGGCGGTGAGCCAGGGTTCTGCTCTGAGGGTGCTGCAGGGGCTGGCAGCGTGGTGCATTGAGCCCTCCCCGAGGCCTCCATCGTGTGGGCGGTAGAGGGTGATCCGTGCTCTGTACTGTGGGCTGCTTGCACCTAGGTCGTGCCGCGGCTTCCTCGAAGGGGGCTGCGTCCGGGCTCCTCCAGCCAGTAAGAGGAAAACCACATCTTATTGGAGGGAGTCAGGGAGCGTAGGGTCTGTTCCCTTCTTCGCCTGCCTCAGTCCTGCAGAGGCTGCAGTGTGAGCCGTTCCTCAGTCTCTGCTGCTTCAGCTCTTGGGCCAGCAGGAGTCCCTGGCCTCTCTTCTCTAGGGCTGCTTACGCAGCGAAGGCCCCAAACTCTGGCAAGCTGAGCCCAGCATTCTTGCCTTGCCCGCTGTCTGGCAGGCCTGGTGTGCCAGCGCTTCTCCTTCCCACGCCAGCTCTTCTTGGAAGAGGCTGCTATGCCGAACCAAAACCTCGCAGTGCTCTCCTTTAGTCTGAGAAACGAGTGAAGCTGACCACGACCCGTTGCAGGGCACCTGGCTGCCCTCAGAGGACAGGGTGGCCTTGCCTCCAGGGTGGGGGGCAGGGTGGGTCAGACAGAACTAGGGTGACACCCTCTCATCCGCATCTGTCAGAAAATGGTTATTACCCCTGTAGCTTAGGTCTGTCCTACGTCACCAAGCCTGTCGCCCCCTCTTCCTCTTTATGCCCCCCTGCCCCCCGTGCCCTCGCCAGTTGCACAGCTAGGCTTGAGTTACATTCGGGGCACCACCGTCTGGGCTCGTGCCCCCCAGCCCAACCCTCCACTCTAAAGAAGGTCATGAAGTGATTGTACCTAGTACTGTCGCGCCACCGCCCTCCTTCCGCAGCAGACTGTGGCATGTGTCCATTTCCTCTCTTTGACGTCTTCCATATTGTACGTTTCCATAGCAATGATCCCTTGGCCTTAACTTTGGAATTTGGAGACTATATGCAAACATGTAAAAAGGCTCATGAGTATGGATGACACTGGAATTTTATAAATTCTAAAATAAAACCTGAAACAGCTTGGAGCGTCATGAATATTATTTATACTGGTGTGTTGATATCCAAGGCAGCCCTTGCTCAACTGGGTTTAGTAAAGTCTGAGGAGTTGCAGCTTGTGTGCTCTGCTGCGGCAGCGCACTTGCTCAGGCGGGACTTGTGCAGCATGTGGCTGGGCCGAGGGCGGAGGTGAGAGCAGCGCTGGGCAGTGGGACAGCTGTGCCCTCCTCGTGGGGAGGCACCGACCTGCTTAACCCAGGGAGGTGGTGCTGGGGATGCTGCCCGTAGGGGAGGAGCGGGAGGCACCAGCTGTGGTTCCTCTTGCTCACCTCCTCCACAACCAGGGCCTCTCGCCTGCTCTCTGTGCCTGGTGCCCACCAGCTGGGGCCAAGCTGCTGCTCTCCAGCAGGCAAAGCTTGGCTCAGGGGCTGCCACACTGGCGGGTCACCGTAGCTCTTCCCCTCCCTCCCTGCCGGAGCTCCAGCTGTGGTTCCATCCAGCGCGGGCGGGTGCGGCTGTACCTTTGCTTGCCCCAAGAGGCGAGCAGGGCTGCGGCTGCGCTTGGGGGCACTGCCCTGCAGCCGCTGGGCACAGCTCAGGGACGCTCGGCCTCTAATGCGCTGCCCGCCAGGGCGCCTGTGCAGCGCTGGGGTTCCCTTGCGAACAAACACCCGGCACCTGCTGCGTCCTTCCCTGCCTTTAGCAAGAGCCGCCCCCCCAGCCCGTGTGCCAGCCTGGCTGGCACGGCTCGCCTGCTGGCCCGTGGCTCCAGGCTGGCCCGAGGAGGGGCCGGTCACCGCGCCATGGGCCGCAGGGCGCGTGTGGTGCTCAGCCGCCGGCAAACTGCTCAGTTTCCCAGTCTCTGCCTGCTACCAGATCTGTGACGCTGGCTTTGCTGCTTGTCTCCCATCTCTCCAAAAGGACCTGAACCACAGGAAAAGGGAGCCAGTGTTTGCACTAGTGCAAGCTGTTGCATCTCCTTACAGGACGGCCTGCTGGCTCACCTGTGCCTCTGCACAAGTTTAAAGCAAAAAAGGCATTAAAGGAGGCAGCTGAGGAGCTGCTGCAGCCCACGTTGTTGTCAAGCCATGGTGTCCTTGGCCAGGTGCTGTTCATGCTTCACCTTGACCTCCATGCACTCAGGAATGTCAGGTACCAGCCGTGCAACCACACGTCCAGTAGAGAAAGCCACATGCTGGAAGTGAGCGGGAACGTGCAGCTTGGCCGAGGTGGCAGGTCCTCGCCCCCCCACCCCAGCGCTGTGTCCTGGGCCGCCCTGCGGGGGTGGGCAGTGGGTACCTCGGACATGAACATGACGATGAAACCCAAGCGTATGGCCAGCAGCTGCCAATAAATCAAGGTCAAGTTGTCATCCCAGTCCCTAAACACTGTATCTGGGGGAGCAAATGCAGCTGTTGCTGCCTCTGCCTGCCCCGGGGTGGGTGTCACAGCGGTGGGAGCTCCGGTCACAGCTGCCAGCCCAGCATGCTGGAACGCAGCAAAACCAGACCTTGACCAGCCTCAGCCGGGACCAGGGCGCTGCAGGCAGCCTGGCCCAGGGGGGCTTTCTCCTTTGCAGAAGTGCCTTCCTCCAGCGCCAGCGAGCTTTTGCTCCAGCCCTGGGTCAGGCCGGGTCAGCAGCCCCCCCCCCCCCCCTCCCCGTGCTACCCTGCACACAGGCACATTCAGCAGGTGCTCAGCCCTGGGACGAGTGAGGACCCCAAGGGCAGGTGGGCATCCTGGACGTGGCTAAATGCTGCTGTGCTGAAAACAGTTGCTGTGGCAGAAAAAAGCAAACACAAGCCTAAGCAAGCAAGGAGAGGAGCCAGATGAGGCAGAAGGGGGCTCCCACCTGCACATGGTGTTGCTCTGCAGGACAAAGTCCCATGGCACATGTGCCAAGGTGAAGTTCACACAGCCACGCAGGCTGCTGTCATGGGTGTACTTGTAGTACACGTGGGGCAGGAAATCAGAGATGAAGGAGATGAGGAAGGCCTGGGAGCAGGGAGATGTGCTGCAGCAGATCCTGCAGGCAGGGGATGCCTCATCCCCGCTGGCTGGACCTGCTCCGTGTCCTGTGCTCCTGAGGTGGCTTTCCGCCTCTCATGCCCTCAGTCTGAGAAACCGGACACGTGCGCCACTTGGTCTTAGACAGCAGCTTCCTGCTGATGGCATTGTGTCCTGCCCTCACGCCTCCATTAAACCCAAGCAGGGCCACACACGCTGGGAGGGGTGATGGCTTCCCACCTCCCGTGGCAGAGCTCTGGTGGGCCCACCCCAGGCACGCAGCTCCGCTCCTCACCCAGTGTCCTACATTGGCCAAACACATTTTTCTCCCCTAATTCCCCTACTCTGCTTGCAGCCCTCTGACTACCTGCCTGCCGTCCCAGCGTGTTGCTGGTGATGGCCAGGTGCGTGATGGTCTCCAGGATGGAGAACCAGATACTGATGCCCTGCACCCACTTGGCCACAGGCCACCAGTAATCACAGATGAACTGGTGGGCATCCAGGCGGATGTCCACCCTGTTACTGAGCACAGAGGATGGAGGGTGGTGAGCAGGCCCAGCAAGCAAAGCAGGTCCCGGAGGACCTCCAGCCACCTCTTACCAAAGCCACAAACTGAAAGTACCCTGAGCCGGAGAGGAGGACAATGACCGCTGCCTGGCAGAAGATAACAGAGACCATGAACGTCACCACCGTGGCAATCTGCAAACACAGCATGTGGGGTATGAGCAGCTGGTGCCGGGCAGGAAAACTCCACCCTTAACCCAGGGCACTACAAGTGCCAGGAAAACGCCAGGGCAGGCTACCGAGCCTGGGTGCAGCAGGTTGCAGGCTGAGCTGGCAGAGAGCCACCGGTGCCACCAGAGGCCAGGGGTACCCGTCTTCATCCTCAGCTTAACCCATGCTCTCTTACCCCACACTGATCCCATCCCACCATGTCCTGCTGCCCCAGGACAGACGCTGGGCAGATGCTGCTCCAGCTCCCACAATCTCGCCATCGTTACGATGACCATTGAACAGCCGTAATCTGGTGGAGCCAGCTGCATTTGGGGAAATACAGCTCCTCTGCCCCCATTCCAGGTTTTATATTGTCACAAGAGCCATGGCCATGAACTGGGACTGCGGCCACTCCTGGGGAAGAGGGGAAAAGGTGTCAGGGGCACCTGGTAGCTTTGGTCCATGCTGTTTGGGGAGGTGCTGCAGAGAGCCAAATCCCACCTCGATGTCCTCAAACTTGGAGCAGTCCCAGTGGTGAGTCAGAGACGTATTGCTCCACTTCCAGAGCAGCACTGCCCACAGGGACATGAAGAAGCTGAAGAAGGTGATCAAAGAGCTGTCCCACCTGTGGGCAGAGTGGGGCTGAGGGACTGGCGGGAGACCAGGCAGGGCAACAGGGGCTTTGCACAGCTGCTGTGATGAATGCCAAGTCCTCAGTGTCCCTGAACCATGGGGCAGGTGGAGAGGGAAGGTGGAAGGGGCCGCTGGGATCCTTCACTAGGGAGGGAGGGGTGGGAAGATGGGTGGGAGAGGAAGTCCCAGAGCATCAGGGGCCAAGGCCAAGGAGCTAAATGTGCTTGGACCATGAAGAGGTGTAAAGGTGCCATGAAGAGCTTGAGCTTCTGAATGTTGCACCACTCAAAATATGCCCATCTGAGCTCCTTGAGAAGGCCAAGTCCTTCCTGAGGAGGTGGCCCTGTGCCCATGCTGTGAATCCCACCAGGGATCTGATGAACCACATGAGGCAGCCAGCAAGAGACCCGCATGACAAGATGAAATGGCACCTGGGATTGCAACAAAGGCAAAGTTAGTCCTGCTGGGAGGAGGTGCTGGGGGCCTGGGAAACCAGAATTGTGCTGGGGAATTGGGGCAGACCGCACATCCACCACCTGCTTCTCCCGGGCTGGGCAGAGAGTGGGAAGCGCCACCCCACTGCTCCAACCCACCAGCCTTGGGGACCCGACCCAACCTGCCCTGGGGAACAGCCGGCTTGTGTCGGACGGGTATAGCCTGGGCGGGGAGGAGGAAGAGGGATGGAAAACAGGTTTGCACGCGAGCACCTTCCTCAGAGCAGCCTGGGGGAGGCCCTGCCTTTGTTTCAGCTGCAGATGGACACCTGAGTGGCCCTGACCAGACAGGGTTCAGCGGAGCTCAGGGCCACACGCGGAACAAACCACAGAGAGGCAGCACGGGGCAGTGGGTCCCCCCTGCACCCCAGAGGGTCTGGTGCCTGGCCGAGGCACGAGAGCCAGGGAAGCTTTAAGCGCCATGCTCACCTGCTCACTTCACTTGCAAGGGAAACGTTTCTGCTGGTTTCTGCAGCTTTGGGGAGGGAAGAGGGAAACCCCAACTCTGTTTGGCCCTCCAGCAGCCCAGGGAACAGGGTGGGCACGCAGCAGTTGATGGCCCCTTGGCGGCTGGGATGCTCCTCTCCCCTGGGAGAGCTCATGGAGCCCTGGGGGGAATCAGGGCAACTCATCCCACCAGGCACACACCCCTGTGGCAGGATGAGGGGAATCACCCTGGTTTAGGGGCACGGCAGGGGTGCAGCTCCTCCCAGCCAAGCCTGGCATCACCCCACCCCTTCCAGCAGCTCCTGTGGCATCACCATGTGTGGCAGAACCACGCCAGGTGAGCAAGAGGAACGCAGACCACGAAGGGAACCTCCAGAAGCTTTCACAGGGCCACGCTGTCCTGCTTAACACTACCAGTCTCTTGCTGAAGAAGGGATTCACCCCACTCTTTCAAAGGTTCAAATCCACGTCAGATCAGAATGAATCAAAATACCACCAAAAGCAAATTTTCAAACACCCCTCCCATTTTTTTCTTGTTTTAGGTCTCTATCGTTTGACAGGGCAGCAACACAGAACACAGCTCCCATGGGCCGTGGCCCAGTGAAACCTTTGAGGTTGACATGACCAGCATGTCTGCTAACACCAAGGCCCTGTCACTATTGGCTCCGGTCCAATCCCTGACAGAGGGAAGGGATCTGCTACCTTAAAAAACAACCAGAATTTGCATTTTTTTGCCTGAGAAGTTGAAACTTGCACATGCCTTGAGCAGCTTTCATAATTAAAATATATGTTTCATCACCACATTCCTCTGCAAGCGCTATGGACCACGTCGGAAATGTCTCCCAGCTACCTCACAGGTTCACTGAACAGAAAATTCCTAAAGGCTGGCATGCATAGAAATCTCCCCCTGTCTGCTGGCAACACGCCCTCTTAACTCTTCTCCCTGCCAGCAGACACAACACCAGCCACACCGGTGTGGCCAGGGCAGCCCCTCTGTGCCCGGGCTGATGGCACGGCTGTCAGACCAGCACGGCGGCAGAGGGCTGATGCTCCCAGGGAGGTTTTCCAGCTGCTGCAGGTGCGACCTTCAATCGCCTGGGTCAACCACGAGTACAGAGGGACAGCAACGCTGCATCACGGTGTTTAGGGGAAGCAGGACACGATTCACATTGTTTCCTGAGGGCAAACACCGTCTGTAACAAAGCGCCACCAGAACCTGACCTTGCTGACCAGTTGCATTAATGCATTTAATGTATTAATAGCAGTTGTATTAATTTAGTGTTATACATACATAACAAGCAAACAACTATGCTAAGACAATGCTGAACGCATTGGCCGCAGAAGAGTCCTGACCAATTCCTCAATACCGCAAGAGGCTGGATTCACAAGAGTGCCTGAGGAGTCCCACCGCAAACAGCCCCCCTCGGGCAGGCACTGACAGCTGGAAGACACGGCTATCACTCCGCAGAGATCAAATATCCAATGAGACATACGTAGAGCAGGGGAACAAGCAGCAGCTTTCACTACACCACAGCAGTTCGCCGTCTCCTCCCCCACCAGTGCAAAGCCCTTCCAGGCCCCTTACAGAGGGCAGAGCCTCCCTCCCCTCCGGATCACGCTGCCAAACCGCAGTCCTCGCACGCGGCCCCGCACGCAGGTGGGCTTTATAGGGAGCTTCCACCAAGGGAACCTCAATGGCATTTGTCAGATGAACATGGACACGTTCGAAGTCATCCTAAATCAACGGCTCCCTCTAGAGTAGGCCCAACATTTTCACATAAAAATCAGAACATCCACTGAGCCTTTCAGCTTCACCTCGGGCAGTGATATTATTATGACCACGGAGGAGCTCAGGCATATCCAGCCAGCACTCCCCTGCTCCAGAAGTGGCCTCAGCTTCAGCCCAGGAAGGAGGTACTTTAGTCTGACAAATCCTGGGAAATCAGGAGGCAAAGGAAGCTACAACCTACCCATAGAGAACTGTAAGCATAAACTAGACCCCTCACCTCTTCAGCTGGAGCCCACAGCCCCTCAGACCTTACCCCTTTTAACCCCTTTTCTAGCTCCCACCTCGGTCTGCAGCACCACATTTACACACGGAAGCCCAACCACCAGTGGCTCCGTGAAGGCCATTAGCTTACCCAGGTACATACATCCCCACACTGCTTTCGTACCTCGAGGTATTTGTCCTCATTCCTCTAATGAGCCTGTTGCTGTGTTTAAAAAAAAATCAACTAAACACTTGCTACGGAAAAGCTAACCTTCCTGCCGCCCCCCCCTTCCCCTGCCAGGGGTTGCACAAGCAGGTATTTAGCACTGACCTACACGTGATAACCTGGATGGGCATCTTTGTTGGATTCTTCCCACAGAAACACTGTCACTGTCCTTTCACATTTTAACAGACTACTGTTAAGCCTGGATTCAGCAGCAATGTTTGCAAGGACATTACTAACTTAAAGGTGTGTCCGAGAGTCAATAAAAGTCAGCAAATGCCTCCAAGTGGCTTCAGCCTGTTGCTAACACTTTCTGGGAAAACCTTGCCCATAAATAACAGATGCAAGCACAAGGAAGTCTCTTGTGTTAAGATTTAATAATAATAACAACAACAACATTTCAAAAACAATGAGTGCATTGTACACAAGATCTGGTATTCAGTGCTTTTTATTGACTATTTGCCCTGCGAGTGTCAGTGTACTGAAGACCTGGGGAGTGGTAAGTGGATAAAAAACCCAGCTGGGACATTTCTTCAAGGAGCGGGAGAGAGGGAGGGCAGCAGGAGGTTCAGAATCGAACAAACGTGGCATCGATCTGCCGGACAGTGGGGAGGGCCAGCATTATTTTGCGCCGGTACTGGGGATCCTTCTGCAAGGGGTTGCGTTCCAGATATACGGTTTCCAAGTTTTTCGCTCCTTTCAGCTCATCCAGGTCACTCCAGCTCTCGACAAGATTATCGTTCATCTGCAGAGCACATACAGGCACGCTCACACAAACAAGATACTTCCAAGCCAAGCCTGGTTAGCAGGAACCTAGCCACGCCGATACTGCTCAGGAGGATTACTCCTACCCAGGGGCAGCAATGCTTCACGCGCATGCAAGACAACCCTGGCTATATGATCCTTCTCCCCCTGGAGCCTCAGAATGTGCTTTCCCGTCTCACACTCCAGGCCTTGCTAATCCATCTTCACTTCCCACAACAGGTTTTCTCTGCCCCGCCTCAACAACTGTTCTTCCTCACATCAGGCACCCACAGTAAACTGAAAACTGTGCACCCTGTTTGCTGTGTGGCAGGTAAGTGGCTCTATTTTTTCCTGCTGCCTCCTTCCAGCTAGTTCAGTCAAAGAAAACTGCTTCATCATTGGGACCAGTGTTCCAGCTGAAGACTGCTTTGTAGTTAAGACCCTGGACTAAGATTCTGAAGAACACCTGCTAGCCTTTTCATTCTGCTACAGCTCATCACAACACTGCTTCAGCAAAGTCACTTGACCCTAAGAAGTCCCAGTCCCTCCACAGGGGAGGTGGTACTGGGAAAGTTAGATTTCCATGGTATACAGGATTTGAAATTCTGCTTCCTTAAGGTGTCAAAGGACTTTGTCATGTGACTTCATCTCCACAGTCAGTGAAAAAAATATAGATTAGTAGATGCAACACTTTTTCTCAAAGAAAATTCTGCCTTGCTCTCATCAAAAAGCACATAACTTTTTTTTTTTTTCTCAACACAGCGCAAAAAGAGCTAGGAGGGCATTTTCTGCGTTCTGCTAATGGATCTTGGCCAATGCTCTGCCTTGAGAAAGGACTCTTTTAGTTTGCAAAAACAGTAGCACATTTAAGTCCAATGAGGTTAGGATCTTCCCTTTACTTTCTGTAAAACAAGCGAAACCAGCTGTGCAATGCCGCCTTCCATAAGCAGAGCAACAGTAAAGAGGACGACTGGAGGAAATTGCAAAGGATCACAAAAGGTCCCATGCCAGCCACATTGCACTGTCTCATTCTTACCCCCCAAAAGATGTCACGTTAAATGGGCTTCTCTGCTCCTGCTATTTAAAGACACCCTTATGGAACAGGCACGGCCAGATCAGCACTAGCTGTCTAAGTCACACTGCAAGATGAGGAAAATTGTCCAAACAGCCTCAAATACAGGCTCTAGCTTAGCATCATTTGCCGTTGCCTTTCACTACTTTTATCTCAGCCTCTGCCCCAGAGTTCAAATAACAGAACTCCAAGTGACCGACATGAAGCAGCACAACTCTTATTCTCAGCCTTGACATGCAGAAACTCTACAAGAGCTAAAGCACACACCAGCTCAAGAACATCTGCTGCTTCTTCCCCCAAATGAGCAGATTTGTAAACAGCTCCCAAACGTGGCAGGGTACTGATGTTTTAGGAGGGGTGTCTCTGCTTATTTCCTGACAAGACTTATGAATGACAAAGGGCTTAACTGTTTAGGGTGCCAGAAAGAAACCCAAGCAACCCTGAACAGTTATCTCCCTCACAGGAATGGAAGTAAACCATTTTGATGGTTTCATTTTCTTCGTATTTATGATGACGTGAATGTATTTACTCTGCTCTGAGCAGGTGTTGTGCAGTGGGGAGACAATATCAGCTTCCCCCGTTACATCGTTACGCTCACTTAGAGAAAGAGGAGATCTGCAAAAATAGGACACAGTCAGGCTGTTTCATAGCCATCACACACGAAGGCAGGGCCTCTTTCCTAGACGGAGACAGGCTCATTACCTCCAAGCAAAGCCCTGCAAAGAATTTTTTAAGCTCAACTCTTTCCTTAAGGGAAACCATCATATACTCTATCCATGTAGGCTGTCAAGATCTTCAAGTTGGTCACCAGTAGAAGAGATACTCTACGACATACACGTACACCCACCCACGGCCCCCCACACTGCTCCCCATCAGAAGGGTTTCTTTCACCATTGTACGGACATCTCAGGGAACAGCTCCATCCTGCACTTACCCAGAATTCCTGCAGCTCCGTTAGATGACCGATATTTTCAATCTTCTTGATTCTGTTGGATGCAATATCCAGCATTGTGAGTTTGTTCTAGACAAGCAAACACAAAAACATTAGACCGGATTTCTTTTCATCTTCTCTGTCCCACTTTTTTCAGGTCTAGAGTTTGAAACTGTCAGAAGCAAAGACACACTATTGCCAGCTGCTTACAGGCAGCACAAGAACTCTCACTGTCTAAATATAGCAAGGAAGACTTTTAAATTAAGCTGGGTTACTGATCTCCCAGCAGCCATGTGACGAAAGTGAAAGCAGTTACTGGCCAGATGGCAACTGCCAGCCAAGGAGTCCTGAACAGCAGCTTTGCTCACAGTACATTAAGAAGAGAAATCCATTAGAAATCAGATCACAAGCATCTTCTTTAGCAGCAGAGTTGGAAGAAACTTTTTGCAGCAGGAAACTCAACAATTTTAGAGAAAGGGGGTTTTTTTCTGCCTTGCACACAGCCAACTAAGTTCCAGATTGTCTCTGCTCTCTAACAATGCCATCTACTGCTGGGTGAGAGTGAAAACACTACAAGCTTCTGTGAAATCAATCCTAACCAGTAATCTAGAAATGCATACTGACACAGGCAAGCCACATGACACAGCTTGTTTCTCTTATTCTCCCACGTCCAGTTGTCCTATTGAAAAGAACTCACGATTATCTACAAACTGCTGCCCAAAAGGCTGCAGCAGAGGCAGCCAGCTGCCGCCATCAGTCTTTCCATTGCTGATCACCCAAGGATGCTGTATTAACCACATCTTGTGCTTCCCCTTTCCCAGGTCATGAACAGTTCTGCTCCAGAAGATCTGGAGAAGCTTCACTCATGCAAGATACTTTAGCCTAAGAAACACTTAAAATCTTTGTGGTCTTTTCAAGAGATTCAGGACCTCATATGTAGCTGGGGAAGCTAAAGAACAAAAACTTCCAGAAAAGCACAGCCGCTAACAGGAGCAGTTTACTGCCACAGTTCTGTCACACAGTTTGCAAAAGCCTGCTCACATTGTTCTCCAGTCCCTCGATGACTTCGATGCCATTGTGGCTAAGGTACAACTCACGCAAATTCACCAAGCTCTGCAGCCCCTCAATCTTGGTCAGACGGTTATTCTGAAAGTGTAAGAGCAATTTAAGTCCACACTAAACAAGCCAAAACACAAGTGAGTCAGTGGAAAAAAAGCATTTCTCTGAAGTATGGATGGGAAGAGGAACCAGTCTGCTTGGGTCTCCATTGATCTCACAAGCTCAGCTCATTTAATCTCTGTACCACTGATGCACAAGGAAGTTCCACGAGAGCCTAAAACTAAGTTTAGAAGGAATGGACTGACCTTCCCATCAAAAGTTGTAGCCTGAAAGTTTTACGTTTGGTGTCTTCAGAAACAACAGGCCCACACATTAATAGCATTCATTTTGTAGGTCTTTTTAACGGTATGTTCAAAAGGGAAGTTATAACACTTCAATCCCAATACACTCTGATGTATGTAATTCTTTATGTCCTGTAGCATAATGATGCATAGAGATACTACAACACATAGCAAGTTCACCCTTCCAGCCAACGGCTGCAAGAGGTACTACGACATACTAGCACTGTCACAGGGATGAGAAGACTCAACGAAAGGAATGAGTTGAGTATGTTTTACTTCACCTTTCAAAAAGGCAGAACGTTTCCATAAGGTCATTAAGGACAGATTTCATTTAGCACAGGCTTGTTTACAGTTCTTCCCTCCTCAGGAAGAAGGCAGTGACGTTGAGCCCACTGCCATTATGACTTCCCTGGCATAATTCATTTGGTGTTATTGCAATATATTAGCAAACAGTATTTGACGAAGGAAATGGGAGATAACATTCTTTTCCTGTTCTTCCATAAAAATCAAACATTTGTATTATCATTTTATCACTGTCAGTCTCATTTAATATGAAAGGATGAGAAAAGTAACACAAAGTTATTACACTTTCTTCCAGTACAAGAGTTCAACTCAAACACCAGACCTGCTGATTCAGAAAAGCTTATCATAAATTACAAGACTGTTCATGTAACCAAGGCTGTTCAAAATGTTACAGTACAAGTAGAATCAATACCTGTATACTGAGCACAGTCAAGTTTGTCAGCGCATCCAAGTTCTGGAGCTTGGTGATTTTATTCTTTCCAAGGAACAGACTGTCAAGATTAGCCAAGGCATCTATGTTTTCAATTGCCTGGAAAAAGACCAAAGGAGACAGTGTTATTACTGTGATTTGGAACTCCAGCCTGTACATGTGGTTGGCATTTCATAGCCTTGGCCCAGGGAGCTGCACTCCTGAGAAACAAAAGCCTGCCAGTTCCACAGCACAAAGCGCACACAAGGCAGGGCCTCCCTCATGACCCTAGAGCAGAGAAAGTGCAGGACTTTGCGCAGTGACAGTGAACCTCAGTCCGTGTGACAGCTGGCTTGTGGCACTACTATTCACTGATTTTCAGCAAGGGTCATACTGCTTTGTCCCAGCTGTTGCCTCCACTGTCTGGGCAGCAAAAGCAGAGAATGAAAAGGCTCAAAAAGCACCGCAAGTAACGTTCCCTGGGCCACGAGGGGCAGGAAATACCCTTTTGTGAAGCAAGAGCAATCTGTCACTAGTGAACGGAAAGAAAGCCTGGGAGAAGAAAATACAATTTGCAAATTTAGTCCTGACCATCAGTGACTGCATAATACAGTCAGAGGCAAGGTCTTCAGATTCTCTGCACAACAGCTTCTATCATAAGCACGGCTAACTGTCTCATGGGTGTATGTGATAGTATATTTAACTACCAGCTACACATTCATGCTACTGTCAGAACATACACACACCAATTTAAGTGATATACATGTTTCAAATATACATGCTACTATCTTAAATTTACATCCTACTGGCAGAACATATACTACACTATACCAGTTTAAGTCCTAAGGTCACCCTTCAGTGGGAGAAAATTAGGATCTCTGTGAGGCATGAGGAGAAGGGACACCAGAAAGGAGAACAAAAGGGGGAAAGAGTATTGGGCTTTTCAGAAGGAAAGAAAACCATTTTTTTTTCAGGGGAAAGCCTCTTAATTAAAAAAAAAAAAGTGCTGTTAAAAGAATTTTAAAAATAGACTTCAGCTCACAGAAGAGCAGTAATATGGATATAGATACACACATAACTGTGCATCTTAATACACACAGAGCTTGTGACACCTCTGCTTTTCCACACCCTTCTTGCCTGGCAGAGTTTCAGAGACTAATAGTACTGGTGAGACAGGCCACGGAGTCCTAGCACTGATGACATTACTCAGTGTGTGTGCACACACGTTTACCTGTGCACGTATAAAGGAAGGACAAGGAAGATGGACACAAAACACACACATTACTCTATCCCACAATTGCCAATAGATTCAGCATAAGGTGTTTATCAGATCTGGATTCACCCTCCTTCCAGCCTGTGGACTTACCCCTGTTTTGACCTTGCAAGAAAATGATAGATTTGCTGCTCATTGGTAGCTCTCCCAGCCCTGAGGAGGAAATACTTGTGACTCTGAGGATACTGAGAAGAAACAGTCAGGGGAAAAAAAAAAAAGAAAAAAAAAAAAAAAAAGACTGCTTAAAGCTATAAAAAAAGCCACATTTAAGTTAAGAGTATCAAACAGATGGACATGAGGGGGAAAAAACCTAAGGAACAAATAAAAAAGTGCTTGCCTTATAGTAACCTCAGTCCAACTTTGGAAAAAAAAGCATGAAATGTATCAGCTCAAGCATGAAGTTCTGCTTCCCCATTATTCAGATGAGAGGAACAGAACTATAAATGCTTAGTAAGTCATGATGGACTTCAGGGCAAGTGCACTCTGAAAGGTTAGAGTCTGCAACAAAATGACTAAGACAGCATTACTGCAGAAGCTTTAATACATATGAGTGGAGTGTATCAGGCATCTCAGGGCCAAGAACGCTGCCCATAGGCTTCTACCCTAAAGAATTAAGGATATGCCCACCTGTAAAGCACATGGCCAGGTCACCCTACCAACAGAGAACTACTAAAAGAGTCTAGATGCCCCCAAATAACATGAGATGTATTTCTTCATGCCTAGCCTAGGCACAGGTTACTCACTCAAATAAAGCAATTAGAAGCTTAGAGCAGTGCTGTTTGAAGAAGCCAGAACAGAATTAACAAATAAACAGAAAAAATGCTAAAAATAATTTAAAAAGCTTGTGTTACCCATACACTGATAACTTCAGGATTTTTGGTTATTTTGTTTTGTTAACATGCTCAGGCTCAACAAGAAAACATACATAAAGTAAATCTAACCCAACTGTTTAAAATATATTCTTTGGCTTGACAACATTGGTGGCAACGTACCACCAGTATGCACCAACTCGGAAATCTAGCTGCTTTTTTTTTTTTTTTTCCCCAGAAGGTAACGATGCTTAGATATGGAATACAGTAGTTTTGCTTCACCCAGCTTTTGAAAGGTAAGGATCAGTGTGCTTAGCCTGTTATGTTTCTGAAAAAAGCAAAGTGCATCTCTAACTCCTGTTGCCCCGACATATGCAAACTCATAAGATTCCTAATCACTCATCTGATCTGGCTGACGTTCTCACACTTTAGATTTATTCCTCCTATGTAATTTTGTTTCCAAAGTAAAAAATCCTCTGGATGGAAAAAAAATTCAGTCTAGTTTAGCTTTAGGAGCAAAATAAAGTTTTTCCAGTTCATAAAAGCAGCACACATTTCTGCCTTAAAAGGTTTACAATAACTGAAGTTTCCTTCTTTTCTAGAAAAAGCAGTGTGCTTCCACAAGGCTTGAAATACAGACAGCTATTTTTCTAATTTGCTCTTTCAGCATAACAAGTAATTTTTCAGAGACTGTAAATGGGGAGTGACAGCTTCGACAATTTTTAGATTGAAATGCACTCACCCATTACAAGTATTTTCTAAAGTACACATAATTTAAAAAGCTTCTAAAAAAATCAGTAGTTTACTTTTTATGCTGCAGGTCTTTTGTGTCATCTGTTTCACCAGTTCTCTTAAACTGGGCAAAACGCAGAAAAGCGTACTTTAACGGTAGGAGGCGCTACTCAGAATTGCTTCCCTTTAAGTGGCAGATTTATCACCTAAATAGAAAAAGTCACAAACTGCACAATAAAGAAAAAGTAATCTGCAGTACACTACCAGGTTTTTGAGGCATTTCAGAGCACAGCCTCAAGAAAAAATTTTTTCTGAGTGAGACTGATTGTTGTAGCAGGCTATCCATTACACATACAAATCAAACTAAAACCTGCTGAATGCAAACTTAATTCTATCAACACAATGCCAGCCTCTAGGAAGGTAAGAGAAAACAGTAATTGCTGGATTTGATAGGCTTGGCTCTCTAGCAGGAGCAAAGAGTCATCTGCAAAAGGCAGCACACAGGGGATGCATGAGTTCATTAAAGAGAGAAATGCATAAATAGCAATTCAGTAGCCAGGCACCACATGCATACATTAATTAAAGGATCCAGCATGCACAGCAATAAGCAATTACACATTAAATAACTGGAACAGTTCTTTTTAGAATAACATTGAAGGTAAATGTCAACAAAGTGCACTGTCAGAGAAGGCTAATCACAAGCCAAAGAGCTTAAAATTCTCCAGCTAACATTCTGTACATCAAACCTACCCGAATTCGATTGGATCCCAACTCTAACATCTGTAGCATCTGCAAGTTGCTCAGATTCTCAATTTTGCTGATTTTGTTGTTGACAAGGAATAGTTTTTTAAGTTGAGTAAGCCGATCTAGTCCCTCAATGTGTCGCAGAACATTAAAGGAGATGTCCAGGATCCTGAGGTAAAGCAAAACAAAGGTCTCTTCAGTCCATCAGGCACGGATGATTCTGGAACAGGCACTTGTAAATTAGTGGACTTCACTATCTGCAGATCAAGCACTTTGCTAGGCCTTGAAGCTAGTCACAAGTGGGGTTTTTTTGATCAGAAATTACAACAAATATAACTTCCAAAATACCTTTATAGTGTGTCTGGGCCAGGGGAGCGAGGCAGTAAAAAAATAACAACTATCACAGGCAGAAGATAGCCATCATTTTGCCCAGTCATAGAACTGCCACTGTGAGAGGAAGCCAATCTTCAATATTGCATGTTCTTTGGGAAAGATACAAGCCTACAAGATCTACCTCTGACAGGACAATGTCAAGGCCTCCCATAAGGACGACTGTGGGAAGCAGGTCAGTCCTCCTGGCCCCAGCGGGAAGAGTTCTGTAACATACCTCCAGAGTGATCAGACAAGTGCCAGAAACTGGGAAGAGCACTACTCCTTTCCTAACACCCTCCAAAAAAAGTCCTAATGTCACCTGAAATCTCTTGGCATTTTTTGCAGGAATAAAAATCTCTTATACGGAGCTCTCACTGCCAAGAGCAAGGGGTGCCTGAGCGCTTCCACACCTGCACAGAATCTGCAGCTATCATTCTCGCTGCCTTATACAGCACATGTACCATTTCCAGCTGACTGCCCCTGGTGAGCTTTGGGATAATGAAACTAGTTTACTGCACAGGTTAAATATCAATGGAGAACTGACACTACCCTCTCACAGAGCACCCAAACGAATCATAAGAAAGGCCTAGGTGATAAATACAGTAATAAGTACAGTGTGATAAACTCAGTGAGTGGTAAACCACCCTCAACCTAAGCCTGGTGATTCCCCTGGACTCACTCAAGTTCCACCAGGGACTCCAAGTTCTCGATCTTCCGAATTTGATTGTCATAGAGATCTAGTTCCCGCAAGGTGTGCAATTGCTCCAGGTTCTCAATGCACTTAATCAAATTCTGACGGAGGCATAGAGTCTAACGGTTGGGGAAAAGTTTGAAAACAAACAGGAAAATAGATACGAATGAGAGCATGCAATGCCTTCTGGCATACTGACAATAATGTTGGGCTTTCCCCCCCCACCAGTGAGTTTTATGGGGTTTTGTTTGTTTGTGGATTGGGGTATTTTTTTTAATAGAATCTTTTATTTCAACTCTACGTAAGGAAATCTTTTTACCACAAACATGGTCAGACAGCAACTCAAAGAAGCTATGTAATTCTTGGAAATACTCAAGAGCTTGACTGGAGAAGGTCCAAAGCAACATGCTTTAGCTGGACCTGCTTTGAGCAGGAGTTTACTAGAGACCTCCAGAGGTCCTTTCCGACTTACGTTATTCTACATTAAGCCTGCTGCACAAGTCAGAATGTATCTCTTAGAATGAGCCCTGATGAGTTGTCACTCATCCATTTCCAAAACCAGCTTGCAAAACCCCAGGATTTATTACTACTTGACAAATGTGTAAACACTACCTGCTTCCATTAAACATGAAGTGAACTCATTTGTATCTCAGCCAAAAAGGGACTCATGTATCTTTCCTCTTACAGGTTAGATATGCAAAATCTCCATCCAAGAGGCATTCTCTATTCCTTAGAACTGTTACCTTCACTTTCTTGAGCACCTCAAATCCTTCAATCTTCCCAATTCGGAAATGATTCAAGTCAACATCCTGAAAGACAAATGGAGGGACTCGGCAATTGTTTCAAAACACTCTTCAAAGACCAACCTGGTACTGTGTTCTAAGGAAAATTACTCTTACAAAATGTGTAGCTCATTAAAACTTTCCTTCAAAGAGCTTCTGAAAATTGGGTTTGGCACATGATTTTACCACCACAGGTGAAGCACGTGGCCTAAGCTTGTTAACTAACTGCAAATACAGTGTGTGCCAAAAGGCAACAGCCCTTTCCTGAGTCTGAGCATTGTTTTGCCAAAATTAGAAATCTTTTGCAGTAAATTCTGAATTTTCTAAGACAAATTCTGTTGCTAAGCTCAAATGAAGTGTTGCATAAAATTCTCTCACTCACTTTTCTCGGGCTTACCTGGAACACACCTTGCTATTTCCAGTTCCAGGCCTCAGATGAACAGGAACCACTGATAATTCAAATAATCTGGTGGTTCTGTGAACGTTAACTTTGCACTGGCAATCAGCCGATACACTTCACATCTGTGCTGTCTAGCCCCAGATGTTCCAATTTTGCAGGTCAAAGAGAAAGACAGCACTTCACCCAAGCTCAAAAACTCTCCAGCTAACAGGCTGATGACGCCACCAAGGCTGGTTAAGTAGCTGTGCCTATTACAAATCATGGGTCCAACAGGAGCAACCTGTTCATTAAATATATTCTCACAAAAGCTTGTAGCGTGTCAATAATGCTTGCAGCATAGCCCTACTTTCAGTGCCTCCACGTTTAATTTAAAATTCTAAATTACTAACAATGTTTCAGCTACGGATCATGAATAAAACACTTCTAAAGGCTCTCAATCAATTCTGAGGAAAACCATGGTAGCCAGCACCTTCAGAAGAATTCAGTCTTTTAATCAGGTCTCAATACTTGCCTTTGCCTACCTGTTCTTCCTGCTGTATAAAGCCCGTAATGACAAAAATCTGCCTTTACCTCGGCTTCTGGGTCCAGGCTAATTGTCTCCATGTCCACTGGTGTCTCTGCTTCCCCTGCAGGAGAAGCAAATACATTATAAACTTTTGCTACAAAGAGGGCAAATGCTGCTTGGAAGCAGCAGCACATGAGATACACAGATATTCGACTGCATTAAAAATATACCTCACCTATTTGGCTTTCATTGTGACAGGCAGTTGTGAAAAAAAGTTTTTTTAATGACAGAATTTCACGTTTAGATGCAAAAGATGGAAAGAACAGCATCTTCCCCAGCCTGCCTCTGTGGCTGCTGAGTAACACTAGCTTAGGACTGATCTGGGCAGGATTCCTTTTTTTTTTTTTTAAGACTTAGGGCCATCTTCCCTCCAAAGATGCACCATTCAGAGTGTCTGTGCTCCTCTGAACCTAATACAACACTACCAAGAAGGAATCTAAACTGTCTAGAAATAGTGCCAGGAATGGCCAAGCAATCTCAGTAACCCCACCCTTCGGCATTTCTTCCATAAATTCTGCCAGTTTATGTCAGTCGTGTACCTTTTTGCGTGGACCTCCCTTCTTTTGTTTGAATGAACTCACTAATATGCTAGAAAATGTTGTTTATCACACTGCGTACATTTTCCTGGGAAATGCCTTCATGGCTCTGGAAGACTGCCCAACATTTGCTGTGCTTCTATCACAGCACAAGAGGGAGTGAAGTTTACTGGATAAATTCATGCTGAATAATTCAAACCCAACTCCCATTTGTTGAAGACTGTGGGCTGGTTGCATCAATTTCAAAAGAAAGTCTAATTTGACTTTGCAAAAAGACATACAACATGCAAACCCTTTCTACTTCATCTGTGTAGCTTCTGTACTACCAAAAAACCAAGGAACTTTAATTACAGTCAAGTCCCAAAGGCTTTGCATTAACTCCTGCATTACTGTATGCAAGCTCATTCCATTAACTGAGAAGTAATAGCTATTTTTATAGCCCAGCACGGTTACAACATCCTTGTAAATGCCAAATGCCCCCTATACTTAACGAGTATTTCTCCTACTCATGCTTGGCATTGTAAGTAGTATTGCCAGGATGAACAACACAAGCATTACCATTTTTCATATTGCCAAACTCCAAGGTTTCAAAAACTCCACACACCACCATTTACCTTGCTGTATTTGGGCTACTGCTCTTGCCTGGGCATTCAAACAGGAAAGAGCACTAACTGAACTGACTTACGGAAGTCAAGACTGAGAAGTAATCCTCTGTCCCTCATCTTTTAATATTTTTTTATAGCATAAAGTAGCAGGGAGCATAAATTACATTTTGGGGATGCAAAATGAGCTGGTAGGCTTGGTGACACTGAATGGCGGTACAGAAATGCCACCGGAACACGCATACATATGCCTGTCAGCATTTTAGCAGTGGGCAATGCTTGAATTGTCTTATTTTTCTTCCAGATAAGAAGCTATGCACTTCAGTAGGGGAGAAGAATACCCTACTCTGCTGCTACCGAGGCTGTACCTCCTTGGACCTATTTCTAGGGTGCAAAGGCTGCCAGTACAAAGCGCTCCAAGCCAAACAAGCACCCTAGCTGAATTTACAGCCGACAGGAACACAGCCCAGGTTTGGAACAACAGTTATTTGAGATATCGCATAAAACCTCCAAACCCCCAAGCTGTACTTGCAGTAACTTAGTGCTTATAGTGAAGGAACTTCTCCTTTTGAGACTTTAAAGTTGTCCAGCAACAAGTAAAGCCAGTCATGCACTCAGTAAAGAAAACACTCTTCAACAAAAAATTCTTCAACTTTGTTTGGCTAGCAGGTTTCTCTATAAAATGATGCATTTAATCACAGCACCCATTACAGACCATTCATACACATTTGGTTTTGGCAATGTGTTAAGTACTCTGTTTTGGGATCTGTCAAAGGGTAACCCCTCATATCTTTGCAATACGGCTTCGAGTGACCAGTCCTGGTAGAGTCAGCATGGGAAAGAAGTGCTCAAGTCTGAAGGTGCAAAACCAAATCACGTAGGATATGTATATGGAATTCACTGAAACAGAAGCAATTTAAAACTGTACAGAGGCACTAGCATTTATGTAATAAGGCCAACTCTCATGAAGTTTATGTAACTGTGTATAAAACACTGTCCATATAGCAGCCTGAGTGAGGTGTATACCAACAACACTGGTAAGTATTGGTACAAGAACATTAAAGTACATTTTCTCTCAAAGAAGAGAAACTAAAATAGTTCTAGAAAATTTACAGTCCTATTGTCAACCAACATTTTATTTTTTAACCAAGTGTACATAAACACCGTTACCTGACCCTTCTACAATCACTTTACAAACAGAACTGCAATTTTACTTGCATACATTAAGTATGCAAACAGCACTTCAGTCCACAATTTTTAGAGCAGCAGGTTTCTCAAGGGGAAAAAAACACTACTCTGGCAGCGAAGTTACTTAAGTGAATTTCTGTGTAACCCATGCCTGCAAGCTACACAGCTTCGCAGATGTAGGGAAAAAATACAACATTCAGGAACCACAAATTCCACAATATGAAACAGTAGTTACTGCGTTACATAAGTTCACAGTACCACAAGCATTTAAAGCAACTAAAAGCCTAACGACACTTTTTAACTGCATTTGCATGAAAAATATTATAAATAGCTAAGTTATAAGCTTTCTAAACAGAGGCGCTATTCCTCAGAGAATTAGCTAAATGATGAATTTGAAATTTCAACTGCTTGAGCTTTTTCTATTTATGATCTCCTATGAAGAATGTGGAAAACTCCATTTTCCTTTCAGCTGAGAAACTCAAAGCTGGCTGTGGAAACTCAAACGTTCCAAAAATCACTCCTCCGCTTGGTTTCTGCCCTAGTAGGAGTTTCCTGAATCCTAACAGGACGGAAGAAGTAGCAATACAGTCATTACATTATCCAGTGTAATCCATCAACCAAATCTGAATATGTATTTCTTGCTTCAATTGATGTACCTTTATTCCAGTGAAGGCATTTTCTCTAATATTATAATTCCCAGGGGAACAACATACAAAATATAACCTTAAACACATAACTAAATTACATAAGTTGAATGAACATTTAATGTTACACATATGCATAGGAAAACTGTGACTGACTGACCTGCATGGTTATATTAATCATAGAGTGCTCAGGATGTAGTTTACGAGGTGTTCTCTTATACTTCTACAGACATCACCACAGCATATTTTTTTTTAAATTAATTTATAGGGGTTTTTTGCAATCAACAATGAACTAGACCTAGATAGAGTTCATTTAGTTAAGAGATGAGATTTTAAATTCTTCTAATTTACTAGTTTGGAAGACACTTTTGCAAATTCTGAAGGGCCAGGCTAAGATTAGGAGGGATCTGCAGCAGATGCACAGTCAAAAAGGATTAAAATTTGCTGCAGAAAGTTTGCTGCAGTATTTCACTTCCATTTCAGACGAATAATCATCACATGAACATCTCTATCAGAAGGATGCTGTTATATCTCAGGTTGTTAGCTGGCAACAAAAGCCCAGATCATACTGCCATACTGGGTCTTCAGAAATGGATTTGCTCTGACAAATTCTATACAAGCTACTGAAAAGCAAACCCTTCCAAACATGCACAGGCTTAAAAGAATCTGTCAGCCCTTCTACTCAATGTTCTAATACAAATAGTAAAAAGAGTAGCAAAAGTTTAAAGTCAAGAGGATTCAGACAGATACAATTTTGACGCATCTAAGAATTTTAAAATTAAAAAAATAAAATTGAGAGCTTTTTTCAGTCTATCTAGAAATAGTTGTCTTCGCCTTCCACAGGAATCTGCCAACCCTTTAGCTGAAAAACTACATATGCTAAAGCAGAATGATGAAAAGCTGCTTTTGTTTATTTCTAATGAACATTTCCAGCACCTTGCCACAGAAAGTTACTATGTTTCTGCTGAAAAAGTATGAATAAAGATACTCTGCATTAAATATTTCAAAGAGAAATGTAGATGGATAAATAAATAAGAAAAAGCCTAAAGGTCTAATATCAGTGGTTCCATAAAAAGGCGGCAGCTTTATTTTAGCAATAACAACACTACCATTTATTCATTTTTAAAGAAGATTACTCTAGGGCAGATTCACATTGTTAACTAATATTGATACAACTACCACGTAGCCACAAGAAACACAAAGGGCTGATACATATACATTACTGTACACACCAGTAAGACAACACTTCCCAATGCAAACATTTAGGTTGGCAAGCTACCTGCGGAGTTCTCGCCGTTCTGCTCATCTCTCAGGCTCTGCTGACTGAGGTCCGTTACTAAGCGAACTGCTTGCTTCTTCCCTTCTTCGTCTCCCGACTCCTCCGATTCAATCCGCTTATCAACTGTGTAAGATACATAATAGCAGAATTAGGTGATTTTCAGCAATGAGGTAGGGGGAAGAAGCAGCAAGTAGATATAATAACCAGGATTCACATAAACCACTATGCAGTTAGTAGAAATCCTAAATTAGCTAAATGAAAGGTTTAGTCTTAAATAAAAGGCCTCTTACCCCTTGTTTCTACTTTGATTTTGGATGCACTTTTTCCTCCCCTCACATCTTCCTAAAACCAACAATCTGGGAAGAAGACTGGAGGAAAAAGGAAATTTCTTAGATCAATGAAGTGCAATTCCAAAGACTACGGAGATGGAATTAGAACTATTACATTTTAAAAGCTTTTAGAAAAAAAAAATATCAGTATAATGCAGAATAGTACCAACGACACAAAGAAGTGAAGGCATAAAAAAGAAAAAAATCCCTGCAGATAAAAGCAACAGTCTCCCAGCACAACCTGCAAGATCCCTTCACTATTTACCCAGCCACAACTATGATTGCCATGATTGCCACCCTGACCCTGGGGACCTGAAGCGCCTCACTCCTCCTCACCCCCCCCCCCCCAGTATTTGCTTTCGTTTCACGGGGCGACTGAGAAAAAGCACCGCCATGCTGGGGGCTTCTTTCTCAGTGCCTTTGGCTTTACATCACAACCATGTTCAGAAACCCCCTTCTTCCACCTCTCGCGCGTGGAGCCCCCGGGGAGGGGGCAAGCACCACGCCACACCCCAGGTAACGCGCACGTCGCCCCAGGGCTCGGGCGGCGCGGCCCGGCCCGGCGGCAGCCAGGCCCCGGCTCCCCGGGCAGACGTCCTCGGGGTGGGCATCTGGGGGCCGCCTGGCCGCGGAAGGCCCACAAGCCCTACTGCGCGCAGCTGGCAGCCACCCCGCAGAGTAGCATTGCCCAAGAGGCGAGCCGTCCCGACCCCCTCAGCGGCCGCGGCCGTGCCGGCCCCCACCGGGCTCTCACCCTCCATCATCTCCTGTGGTCCCTCTCCGCTCTCCGCCGCCATATTGCTTCTCCTCCCACCGCCCCCTTCCGGAAACCTCCTCAGCCGCCGCCACCAATCAGAAGGCAGCCCTGGCGGCGCGCCACAGCCAATCACCTCTGCAGGTGATGTGCCCGGGGGCGGGGCAGCGCCCCGGCCGCAGCCTCCTGCGCGGCCCGCCGGGAGCTGTAGTTCTTGGCGGGGAGGCGGGAAGCGGCCAGAGCGCCAGGCGCTCACTCCTCGCTAGCGCCGCGGGCCTGAGACGTTACGAGCCGCTTTCGACCTCGCCGTTCCGCCTGCAGATTCTTCGGAGGATGGGGGGGATAGCTGCCATCAGGCGGAGGAGATGTAGCCTTCCACCGCTGGAGCGGGGAGCCCGGCCGGGGCGGCCTGGGGCCGGCGGCCCGAAGCAGGGCACTGCTGGCGGCAGTGGGGCAAGGGGAGGCCGGAGGGCGCCGCGGGGCTGACTCCGGATCAGTTTTGCCTCCTCCCGCGCCGGCACTCCATTGGCTCTTCCCCGTGCCGCTCTCTTGCTGCCTTCGCTTATTGGGTGGCGCTTGTTGCCGAGTCCCGCCCCTTACTTCCTCGCGCCCGCCGGTGGTGCGGCGGCCGCCTGGAGCAGCGGCGGGGTGGCTGTGGCTGTCCTGGTGGGGCCGGGTCCGGGGCCGGGCAGGCGGGCTGGGGCTGCAGCCCCGGGAGGCTGGGCGGTGCGGGCGGCACCCTGGGTGGGCAGGAGGCTGTGCTACACTTGCTTCCTCACGAGAGCTTTCACTTTTAAAGCGAGCAGGAACGTGCTGACTGGGTGCTTGGTAGGTCTTACGGAAATACGGTGGACACGTCCTGCCAGTCACGGGCATCCCGTGCCCGCGGGCAGGACGGTGGCCAGCGTGAGCCAGCTTTGCTTTAACGCCACAGGCCAAATGTTGATCATTGATCAGGACGCGCAAGAGCAAGCGGCAGTCTTGCCATAACTTACAGGGCTATGCTTTGCCTTCGAACACATCGCTACCTGCCAGCGTCCTGAGCGGTAGTGCCTGGCTGTAAGGCTGACTGAATTTGTTGTGCTTCTCTTACAGGTGGTGGCTCCCTAGGCAACCAGAGCGTGATCATGGCAGCCAAGGCTTACAGCCCTTCTGAAGGGGGCCTTCTGCCTCCATCAGTAGGCCTAGTCCTTACTCACTTGAATAGCTCCGATAAGCTAAGTAGATCCTACCCCTGGGCCCGCAAAAGCAGGAAAAGTCAGCTTTCTGAACTCTGCCGGCTTAAAGCATCTCTGTGTGGTGAGCACCGTATTTTGAGATTGAGCTCATGTGTCATCAGTGAAGGTGATGTGTTTCAGATCTTCCTCTTCCCCTCCCTCAAACCTAGGGGTAATAGCAATAAATAGCTGTCAGAAAGTGCTTGTTCAGTAAGCCTCTGAGCCATAGATTACTGCAAGCTGGGAGAGTTTACAGGGGATGTGTTGCTGAATAGGTGCTCTGCACTTGTATTTGTCCCTGGGCAACCTTTATTGGCTTCCACTGGACTGCCCTCCATCTTGTATTATTATCTGAACCATGAAAAATCCCCAAATGAGGAGAAAGATATTGTTATGCTGGATTCTGTTAGGAGGGGAAGAACCTTGCAGTTTACAATGCGTCCAGATACTGGTCTCCCTGTTTTATTGTGGTGAGCATATTCATACTGTATGCGATGCATAAATGCAGAGATGTCCTTGTGAGGAGTTGTTCGTGATGCTTCTTCGAGTACTGCTAAACCTTCAAAGCTGCTTCGTGTTTTGGGAGTGGAGTGATGGCATTTGGCTGCTGATGCCACTTGCCAAAGAAACATTTTTTACAAACAGAACCTTTGAAAATTTTAGTACAATCGCTTGGCATTGTGTGACATAAAACATAGGTGTGGGCTCAGGTGTTTTAGTGTCTTATCTTGTGAGCAGTTAATTAACTGGCTTCCGACTAATACAGTATTTAACAAGAGCTTGAACACTTACTAAATTATATTTAATAACAGTTTCAATTTTAACTTGAAAGATTTTAAACCCTTTTAAAATCTGTTAAGTGAAAAGTTAAAGAAAAATAGAAGTTAACTAGTCTGCTTGAATCTTACGGATATTGGCAATGTTTTTCTAGGCTATGGACAGAGTTTAATTGTTCCAGTGGCTGTCATTCAAGATATGTTTATTAGAATTGTTTCTGTTTTCTTCGGTTTCATTGATTTGTATTTTCTTGTAATTTTTTTACAAATCTAGAAGCGTATATTCTGGGACTACTTGAAAGTTGCTTCAGCTGACAACTAATTTTTTTATCCATTCCTCTTAATACTCCTGTCATAGACTGTTACAGCTACATAGCTGATCTTTTATCTTCTCACAGGGGAGAAGTGGAACTCTTACTGTTTGTCTTCACTGGCAGCTCGTAACATTTGTACCAGCAAAAGTGGTAACTCATGGGCTCGGTGGGATTCTGCCTCTCGCTCCACTTTTGTTGGAAGTTCTGCTTCTTGCTCCTTTTTGCATGCCCTCACTGTGGAGGAATCCAGCCAGCACCTCTCAACTGCTGCACGCAATCCAAACAAAGCCATCTTCACTGTGGATGTCAACACAACAGAGGTATTTGCAGTAGTAACTGCTAAACTAAGCAGGCCATGACTGGTATAGGTTGTGTGACATCAGACAGGCTAAAATGCCTGTTATTCTTATGTGTATCTGCAGGCAATCAGAGCGTCATGAAGGCATTTTATAGTCTGCTCAAGCTCAGTAGTCTTCTGGAGAATGACAACACATTTATTTCCATTGCAGGTTGTACTTAGCAAAATATACAAGACAGTAGCAGAAGCACAGATGTCTTGAATCTTTTTTCAAACAGAAAAAAGGAATAAAGAAGAATGAGCTGTGAAGTGGCATGAGGGAAGAAAGGAAAAGCAGAATGTGCTTCAGGTCTTCTGTCTGTTAAGTGCCAGCCCTGGGATGGGTTTGTGATGGCACTAAGTCTCAGTCTGCCCCAGTAAATATGCCTTTTTGCACTGGGAGGGAGAGAATTTCTCTGTTTCTGCCATGAGAGTAAATTAATATAAAACTGAGTACTGAAAACTTGAAAGAGCTGTGCCACTTTTAGCTAGAACTGACAGCTCAGGCTTACCCACCTTAAAGGCATTAAATAATCCTGACTTGCTCTGTAACACAGGCTTAATATGTCAATAGCTGGTGGAATTACTGCCTGCCTTCAGCTGTGGGCAAAATTTTGTGGCTTGCCCAGGCCTTGCTTGCAAATACAACTTGGTGATTTTGCCTTCATGGGTGTAATCATTTACAGTTAAAAGAAAGCAGGAAACCTACAAGGAAAGCAATGTCTCAAACCCTCTTAACCAAGAAGATGCGTAGGAAAGGGATGTCCTAGAATAAAGCTTTAGTGAACTGTTTTTGAAAAAATCAAAATTTTAAAGAACCACCCCATTTCCACCAAGAGGAAGGGATATTATAATGACATTAAAGCAACACTATGAGATGATGATCTATTAACAAAACCTAGGGCTTTTATTCTTTTGTTTTGGTTGGGGTTTTTTCTCCTTTTCTAGATCCTAGTGGCTAATGACAAAGCCTGCAAGCTGCTTGGGTGTAGCAGCCAGGAACTCATTGGTAAAAAGCTGTCCCACTTGATATCCAAATCCAGTCAAGAGGTATGGGAAGCAGTGGGTGAGGAGTACATAGAAACAGAAGAAAGTTCACCGGTGGTTTCAGGAACTGTGGTATGTGAAATGTTGAAGGAGTTATTGTAGGCTTTGGTTTGGAGTTTTGGGGTTGGGTTGGTTTTGACATTTTCAGTATCATTTCCTGATATATTTAACTTCGTGGGCATTTGGCAATTATTTCATTTGTAGAACTAATTAAATTAAAAGTTTGCAGATTTGAGAATTTAGAGGGCAAAAGATGGCTTGGGAGACAGCTGTGAGAGCCTTGCAGCTGCCAACTTCTATAGTCATGGTGACTTGACCAAATCAGAACCTAAAGGACATCAGATTGGGAAAAAAAAAGATAATAAAAAAGAATAAATACATTTATTTGTAATTGCTTAACATGGAAAAACCTGTTAAGGAAAAGTTCCCGATTGTCTGGTCTTTTAAAAATTATTTGAAAATTTATCTTAAACTGGATTGTGAATATTAAGAAGTTACAAGTCAGTCAAATACTGTGAAATGTCTGTGCCAAAACACCCTAATTGGTGCGAAAGAGTAGAATTGATACTTTGCCTGTAGTGGGGTTGTTTATAAGAGAACTGCATGAGAAACGTCACAAAATTATTTTCTTTTGCTGCTGTTGTGAGCTGTCACTAGCAGATACTTGGAAAATGAGCTCATATTCTTCCTGGTGTTTTATTTTTATACTGAAAGTGTCAGCATCTCAGAGCTTGATCTTCCTATTACTCAATTGGATGGGGGGGTGGGGGGTGCAATATCTAAGTTTGATTCTGTGTAATCCAGGATTAAAGTTAAATGTCTGACAAAGGCACAAATTCTAAGCTGCAGCTATTCCAAGTACTTTATAGGAGTCACTGCGTAATTCTTAAACCCATTCTATCAAGATCATGTAAAAATGATAAAAAGCTTGATATGAAACATGGCAGGTTATAAGATGAATAAACATTTTCTGATTTGAGAAGAATCTCCTCCCATAAGAAATTAAACTGCTATTCTTGCAGCTGAAAGTAAGAACTATGTTACTAACGTGGAGTATTCATTAGCACCGTGGGGCAGCCCTTAAAAATAAGGCATCTCTGAAAGGCATTTCTCTCTGGCACAAGGTATTGGATTGGCACATTTATTATGCTGAAGGAAATGCCTTTAGTCTTCGTGACCAGGGGGAGAAGATACAAAAGCAATGACATTTTGTGTATGAGCAATGAATTATTTGCAAACTTTTTCACCGCTATCTTAACACTATGTTTCTTCCAATAAAAAACTAGTAAGTAGTCAAGAAACAGTATTTTTCTAACAATGACAGGGAGATATCTTGGTTTAATATTTTATTCTTGTTTGAAATTCTTGCGAAGTAACCACAGTCTTAGTAAATTATGACTACAACTCTGAATCCTCTGGAAAGGTAGATATTGTAGGCCGTCTCAACGAGAAGATCCCTGTCTCCGTCTGGCTGAGGAAAATAAGAAGCAAGGAGAACCCGTGTTGTGTGGTTGTACTGGAACCAGTTGAAAGACTTTCAGCTTCTGTTTCCTTCAGGGTTGATGTGAGTGTTTTCCTAATGATCAAATGAGACGACAGTTTGTGAGAGTTTGTGGGAATGGAACATGTCTAAAAGCCAGTAGGCACAGTACTGTTTGTGAACACGAAGGTGTACATAGCACTGACTGAGACTGGGACTGCACAGTGTAGGACCTGTGCATATATCTCCCATGAAGCTCATGTTGACATATTCGACAAGTCACATTAAAATACATTGTCTGTCTTCTGGGGAAATCTTAGTCTTGAACAGTGACAGTTCTACAGGGGGTTGGTTATTCATGGCAGGGGTGCCCTTGTGAAGGGATCAGCTTGCTGAGGAAAAGTTCTGGGAAGTTCGTTGGACTCCCCTGCCTCTCCCCTGTGGCAAGGGGCAGGCTCTACATGGCAATGTTGGAGAAGTATTGCATTATGCTATGTCTGCTTTTACTGAATTAGTTGTATCCACAGAGAGACTGCAGAATGAAACTTGCAGTTTCATTCTTGCCATTTGCTTAGATATTTGCAGAAATTGTTGTTAAAGGATTGAGTGGACTGTGGCTAAAATGATAAAATTAAAATAGTCCTGTAAATTTTCTTCCCAAGGGAAAGATTACATCATGTGACCTTCTTTTTGCACATCTCCATGGCTACCCAACATTGGAAGAAGTAGTTGGGCTACACATAAAGGACTTGATTCCTTCTGTGCAGATACCTCCTCTAGGCAAAAAAATCCCAAAGGTATAGTATAAGCACCAGCCAGGTTCTTCCATTCCCTTCCCATTTGGAACACGTGCACACTGTTTTCCCTCCTTACATAACAGAAGAAAGCCTTTTCAGAGAGAAGTGTAAGTCTCCTGAAAAAGGGTGTGCTGCTTACTTGTGGAGCTGCTGTCTGAGTATTTCCTAACTAAAAATGAAACCAAACCCTGACCTCTCACTGTGGAATCTGTCCTGGTGAAAGACATTTTTCTCCAGTCCTGGCTTTTTAAGAAAACATGCTGTCTATGTCAGCTCCCTAAAATTATTTTGAATTCTTTAGTCTGTTTCAGTCATGTCTGTCTGAGGAGTGAAACTAAAGAATACCCAAATCTTGCAAATGAAAACAGGCAGCTAGGTAGTTGAAAGAGGCCTTACTAAAGCCTTGTTTGCTGAAAAGCGGCAGCATGGACTTGCCTGGTTTCGTCATCAGGATATTCAACACTGGATTCCAAATCCTTAGAAGACCAGACTTTGTTCACTTTGATACTCACAGGACTGGTTCATTTTTCTTTTTCTGCTCCTTTTTCCAGAGGATGTTCCTGTGTAATTTTATGTGAATACTGAAATAAAACAAAAACATTTGGTTAGTTAGAGGTTTTCTATCTGGTTTTTGTTTTTTGCTTTAATTTAGAACCTCAGGATCCAGCAAGCTGTAGGCCAGTCCAGAGAGGGTAACATGTTTCCTCTCAGTTTAAAGCTGCAAGTAAGCCTTCTGGAGGAGAGCCAAGTAGCAGAACAGAAAGATGGTGTTCTGCAGACGGAAGAAGTTGGCACTTTCACAGGCGGTCATTACTCTGCTACAGCTGTGGTTTTCTCCACCATCAGTGGTCTTATTACTGTCCAGTCAGATGGAACCATCTGTGGCATCAAGGATAGTTTTGCTTTAATGCTGTTTGGCTATGAGAAGAAAGAACTGTTGGGAAAGGTAAGATATGAGTTTTAATTCCTCCCAGAAGACTGCTGTGTCTGCCAGCATATCCATTGGAATTGTAAAGTCGTCTTTTACACTCCTTCCTGTCTGTCACAAAACCTCTGTGTTCTGCGTATTCAGCGAGTAAGCTGTAAGATATGCAGATTCCCTTGTTGTAATTGCGAAGTCTTGCACTGCTGAGGAGCTGGTGTGGATTTCAAGTAGCCTAAAGCAAGCTGCACACATACATGTTCTCCATAGTCATGTTGATCACTTTTGCCTGGCTATCCATGAGGATCAGGTTCACAAACATGGACTCTTAGCATTTGCCCCCAACCTTTGAGAGCCAGCTCAGCTTTATAAGGTTTTGTTCTGTGTTTTAGAACATTATGTTCCTGATCCCTGGTTTCTATAACAACATGGAGAGAAGCAGTGGTTGTTCTTTGCTGTTACCTCCTCTTGACGACTCCAGAGGGACAGAGAGTGAGTGCATCTTTGAAGGTGTTACTGCCTGCCATACAAATGGCTCTGGCTGCTGTGACAAAGGTAAAATAATGAGAGGCGAGAGATTTGCCTATGAACACGGGAGCATGCTTTGTAAATGTAATGCACCTCCATGCAGGTTTTAAATTGGATTTCCACTATAACCCAAGGTAAACAGAATTGTTCACTTAAGGTTGTGTTTCTCTCTTTGTTGCTAAGAAGATGAAACTGAATGCCCAAGTTGGAAACTACGCTGTTAATAGAGAATGCTTTGTACTTAACAAGCACTTCCCTGTCCCTCCCTCCCCTGTTAGGATCTCTGAGTATTTTAAGGCATGTAAAATATAGCATTTGTGACAGTATTGCTGCAGAGCTGTACTTAGGACTACTCTTTTAAGGGAAAATACTAATATTCTTCTGAATTGTCTCATGTTGCTGGTTAATATTCAATGTCATGTTGCTGTGATGTTTCAGTTAGGAGGCATCACATAGTCTTCTGATGCAGATTGCCGCATTTACAAATAATTTATCAAAATTATATTTCGCTGAACGTAACAGGAATAAGCAGAAGCAAGAAAGCTTCATGTCTCCAAATCTGTTTTTCCAGCTAGCGCTGCCCATAGCAGAGAACACAAGTCCATACTTCCATCTGTATTGCAAGAGATCTTTTGTGCTGGTTTTGTCTCCTTTGTTGTTGGTTTTTTTTCCAATTTTCTTTTTCTCTTTGCTAAGAAATGCACAGCTGCATTGAAACCAATGCACACTACTGGAACAAAGAAGAGTTAGTAGACAGTGTGCAGTTTCTTAGGTAATTTTTTGGTGAAGTGATGCCTCTAATCCAAGAGTGAATCTAATTCAGTTCTTTAGTGAGGAAGCATTGTTGGCATTCAGCCTTTACTAAGTGGAAGGATTGCTCTAGACCTGAATCTAGATTTGTTCACTCGTTGCCACCTTCTGCAGCAACAATACTTGGGTTACTTCACTTTGCAAACCTGTGTTTTTCACTTTTGATCTGTTGCCACTGGGGAAGGAAAGTAGTTTTTGTCTTAATCTTTCTCTTAAATGTTTAGACTGTATACTTCTTTGTCTTGCAGTTTCAGTGAGTTATATAAGTGCAGTCTAAACCTTTTCATTTTAAGTGTTTGAAATGGGGAATGTATGTGTGTTTTGGGCTTTTTTTTTTTTTTTTTCCTGCTGCAATTTGTATGATCACTTTAATTCCAGTCATTGGCCTTTTTTTTAGGTCTCTTAACTTCAATCCCAGTAGCTAACCCAGAAGGCTAATACATGTCCAAGAGCTTTGATAGGAATGCAAATTTTAGCAAATTAGATTCCTGCATGTGATGATTTCTCAGGTGAATGGAGTGGATTTCTCCAGTAGAGTGGAGTGCTCATATTTGGACCACTTTGCCTTAACCACATCTTTTATACTCAGTTCCATAGGGTTGAGATAGACCAAGGCAGTTCCAAGATCGTTTTTAATCACTGTAGTCTCTGAAGCCTAAACATAAAAGATGAAATTGGTATCGTTTTATTTCTTGTTTGGTACAGACAGCAGCTTCTTGGCTGCATCTTTGGCAAGCCTACCCTCAAGAGATGAAGAGCAGAAATTGAAACATAGACACAAAGATAACAAATTAATACATGACGAGACTAAACAAAAGAATGGGACTAACTTCTTTTCTACTCCCTCACCTCCTGAAATGGTATCCACACCTTCTAACAGGTAGGCATTTCACAGACTGCATATTCACTTTGAAAAATGAAGAGCCGTGGTGGTAATCGCCAGCAAAAACTGTTTTTTCACCTCTGTGATGTCTGTGGGAAGGTGTAACAAGAGCCTTCCACATTTTGCTCTCTTCAGAATCTGAGCACCATTTGCAAGACAGATTGTGTTTTGCCTACTTTCAGATTTTTTGTTTAGATCTGTACAACCTACAATTGTAAAGTTACAGAGGTTCCATCTCTAAAGGGACTAAATACTTCACCCAGATTAGGGAAAGTAATTAGGCTCTATGCTTGCTAGATCAGAAACAGTGGATGTTTATCTCCTGTGATATCTGCCAGCTGGTGTTATGCTGAAGCCAGGTTACCTGGAATGAATTCTAAATGTTATTCCTTCCAGTGCTTGGTGTAACTGGCAGGTCATCCATTAAAACAGGGTACTGTGTTACTTCAGCCATTTTTACTGTACATTTCCAGGTCTTTTTCCTGTTACAAGGTCAGAAATTCTGCACAGGTACCTATATGATGCATATAGTTTATCTTAAGTCAAATTTGAAGCCTTCCACGTTAACAATTCTAACCCTCAGAAAATATTTACTGCCCATTTTAATATATAAACTATTACCGCACAGTTGTTGTTGCTTTTTAAGGAGACTGACAGTCTCATTGTTTCCTTGTCCTCTCCTGGATATGTCTCTCACATCATACTTGGATTGTAAGTGCTCTGCTGCATGGATTGTTTTTTCTACTCTGCATTTGCACTAATAGAAATGTTTGTAAAATACCTTGTGGTATGGGCTTCGTTGAACCATGTTTACATTGATGGATGGGGACATCCATCTTCTGTTGGACAGACAAGGGATCTTCTGTTCTCAGGGTTGTAAGTATCCTGCCGCATGTATGGTTTTTTTTGTTGTGGTAAATGATCTATATTTAGAAATTAAGCTAGAGAAGGAAGTAATCCATAGGGAAAGAGTGCCATTTGAGTGTACCTGCTCTTCTTTGGTCAAGATGGAATTTATTAGGATTTTGGATGCCTGTGCCAACAGCTTTCTGCCTTTTTCTTTTAAACTTTAGAATAAAACAATTAGTGCATGTTTTAAATAGTGACCATAGTAACAGAAGAACGGGTGGTATGCAGTATGATGGTTTTCTCATCCTTTTGTCATCATTATATTACTAATAACTTTGAATCCTTGCAGTGAAGACAGCATTGCCACCAATGGACTGTCAGCCCACCATAGAGAGTCTTACCCTGACACTTGGCTTGACAGAATCAGAGCAGTGGAACAGCGTAGAACAGTGGAAACTGCAGGATCAAATAATTCTCAAACCCTCTGCGAGGCACTCTCCCATGTCATTTGATTCAGAACAGTTGGGTTTAAGTCAGAACATGAAGATTCTAGTAAGAAGCAGTGACAGTGCAGTATGTGGTGCATCTAAGATTGAAATGCCAGTGACACTAGTGTCTTGTCTAACCAGTTACAAGTTCATCGTCAAGAACTCAAGGAAGTAAATTGTCAGCATATCTGTAGGTTACCATATGAAATGCTGAAGCATCAGCACCACACTGATGCCTGGGGACAGGCTTCTTCAGTAAATGTTGCCTTGTTGTCTGTTCTAGGCTAGAAGACAATCTAGGTACTGCATCCTATGGCCTGGTTAAGCTGCCTTCTGATGTTACTTGTAACTCACCTGGAACACCGACAATAGATGAGCCGTGGTCTGGGACCACAGTGGACTGCAGACAAGACTTCCAAAGCCACATGGTTAAAGGGCAGTTGTCAAAACCAAACTTGTATGATGCAAAACATGCCAGCCTTGAGCACGTTGTTGTTGAAAACTGCCTGCTAAATGATGCTTCATCCTTCTTTGCAAACGGAACACACACTATCCATAATGTTTGCTCAGGAAATAAAATGGGTTGCAGTGCTTCTGCACCAGGAGTTGCCACAACCTCTGAAGATGTTAAAGAATCAGACACTGAGCTGAACTGTGTTTGCTGTGGTCTTGAGGTACTGAATCTGAATGCTGATGTCAAGGGGAACTCCGACAATCGTTCAGGTATTACTGCAGCTCCTGTAAGAACATCTTTCTCTAATGCAGCAGACTCAGCTGTGGACTGTATGCGAACTCCAAGTAACAGTGCCTTTTCAACAGGGCAAGAAAAGGATCTGTTGAATGGTGTTGCTGTAGAAGATGGTTCTGGGTTGCTGGCCTCCCAAAGGCATTTAGAAAACTCTGAAGAATCCTCAAAAGTGTTTCTTGAGAAGCCAGAAACTCTTGTACAAGAGCCCATGGGTGACAACATCAACAGAAACATACTGAAGGGCAAAGGTAGTCCTCAAGAAGACTGTCAGTTGCATGGCCAGCAAAATATGGCGATAAAAGTAACATCGACCCCGGTGAGACAAGAAAGAAGGCTGAATCCAGCAGATCCTTTGACCTTGGAGATTCTGGAAGGCAGCTACACTGGGAATTGCCGTCACAGAGATGGTTCACAATTAAGTAAGTTAAACCTGTTTCTCCCCTTCCCAAAATTAATGAGGGGTGCTCTTTTTCACCTACATTTTTGCAGGAGGCAGACAGTTCTGGTTAGAAGCTCACAGTGGAGAGGAAGGAAGAAGCTCTCTAGCATCTAGAAGATAAAATTGTATTTAAGTCTACTCAGGGGGTATTAGAAAAGCAGGTGGTATAAAATACAAAATTACTAAGAAATTAATCCAGACTGAATAGTCAGAAATATTTTTAAAGCACAATTAAAAAATTTGAACCTGATAACTTTTCCTGAACAGACTTGTATGAAAATTGTGTAATGGAATGTATTTCATTCACTCCTTCAGCTGGATTCAGTGGCTTGTTGTATAAAATTCCTGATTTTTTGTAATTTAGAATAACAATGTGAGATTAATAATCACAATTGGGCACTGACAAGTTTCTGCAGGGGGTTGGGAACTATGGGGGTAGCTGCCAAGTAATAGCTGTGCTGTTGTCAGCCCATCAGATGATTCCTTGCTGAGTAGGTGTTCCCCAAATAAATAATGGAGTAATTCACTTTAAGAACTCGGAATTTTGAGCTAAACTGTCTGTGGTTCAACACTAAAGTTTCATTCTACCATTTTAACTTCCTCACCTGTTTCTACAGGTATACTCTTTGAAGTGAAACAGGTAGAGCTGCAGGACCCTACCGTACTTTTCTGTGTCTGGGTGGTGAAAGACCTTCTACAGAGCCAGAAGGAAGTGGTAGCAAAGACTCAGCTTTTGCTTTCCAGTCTAGCAAGCTCTGCTGACTCTATTGCCGATCTTTCCACAAATAGTCTTGGAGAAGTAAGAAATCCTACTATGGTATAATATTGAGCATTTCTCTCCTTGTTTGACTGTTAAGCTGAAGCTAAAGTTGAAAAGATTTTCAGATTAAAATAATGTTGTGAGGTGGTGGATGGATATTGCTGTTACTTTGTTTCACCAGTTTTATGTCAAAAGAAATATTTCAGATTGCTGTTTTGTAACATTTCTGGTAGCGTGTGTTTGTCTTGGTGTAGTACAATGAAAGCACCTAATTTTAAATTTGTCCTTAGGCTGGTTTAAGTACATCTACAATAGAAGTTTGCAGCAATCTAATCACACTGGCACCAATGACACAACGTTATTTAGAAAGGAAATATTAGGTTGAAAACTTCCATTGACTGACTTGTGTCAACAAAAGAAACCTGCAGTTTTTAGCTGCCTCCTGAGAGGCTGCATTCAGGATGGTGTATAGAAAGCTAACACCACACAGCTGAGCAGTAGGTACATGTCAGTGCTGTCAAACCCGAACACAGAACTGCTCAGGCCTGCTTTTGGTTAGTAGTGGAATGTAAAACTGACAGGACTTTGACCAAGGCTGTAGAGGAAAATAGTATTTTTGATCAATTGAAATAGGTAATGGTGATGATCTAGATCCCTTGAATAAATCTGTGCATTTCTTAGATCTTTACATAGCTGGATTTTATAATGACCTTAACAGAGAATTACCTAGATATTTAGATACCGCATGTGTAATGTGTATAGTGGTGACAGTTCCAAACTGGCACTGCAAGAAGCTGTTGCTTAATGCAATGCGCTGCAAATTAGACATGTAGTTTCCCTCCCCTGCCTTGCCTTTAATTAGTGAGCTGGAAGATAAAGTAGGTATTTGAATGAAAAGCTTGGCTATTGGCAAAACCTCCTATTTGGAGTATTTTTTGATGAGACTTTTGAGAGCTAAGTAGTAAGGTGGCTCTTGTTTTCCTTTCAAAAAATTATCTTCCATGCATATGTCAAAATATAAGCAGTTCTGATTGTTTCATGTATAACTTCAAATTTCATTATTCAAAACAAATGTCCCCATGAGATTTGCTGTGTTTCCTCTCAGTATGACATACTGTGTATGTCATAAAGATGTTCTGTGATCACGCATTTTAGATGCCATCTTTGGTGGAGAAACCTAATAATCCCCAAAACGAACAATCCCAACCCTGTCCTCAGAGCGAGAAAAACTTCTGTTATGTTTAATTTCTCATGCAGTGTTGCAGGCCTTGGTAGGAAGGCATGTATTGTTTGCTTATTAGGAATTTTACTGGGGTGTTAAAATTTAGGAGGGTTTACTTCAAACTTGTTTGCTCTTCATGTCTACTGAGAGACCAATCTACAGAAGTAAAATGCTGTTTTACCAGAAAGTTTGGAAAACACTGGGAATTTAATATCTTTTATAAATGAAATCTTTTTAGATTTACTGAGGCAAACAGAAATTGCAAAATTTATAGACAAGGCTTAAAGCAGCACCTTTTAAATTCTGTCCATCTAGAATACACTTACTTGGAAAAATTACAACATTGAAAGTAACCTACTTCTTATTCATCAAATAAAATTACCATTTGGTGATAGACCACAATGAATTCATTATCCTACTGGCACAGAGAATTTTGTGTGAACATCTAAGGTGCATATGCTTCTGTTTTCTTTACCTTTCTCTGAATTAAGCAGTATTTATAGCTGCTGAATGCTGACTGTTGACTTGATTTGTCTCATACTGTGACGGTTACATCAACATGCAGTTCTTGCTGTCAGAAACAAAGATCACTCCTTTCAGCTATTCTTGCAGATGTGTACTTTCTCGTCATTATTTACTTGATTTTATAAATGTTACTTTGTGGCTTGCTTTATTTTTTTTTGCTTTTTTATCTATACCTAGGCCATCAGATCAACTTCATTGTTTGAGAATTCTCGAAGAGCTGAAGATCTTGCAGGATTAAGGGCGTGTGAGGGAGAGTACGCAAAAAATTACAACACTCTCAGTCTAATTGGCAAAGGGTCTTTTGGCTTTGTGTGGACTGCCAGGAGCAAGAAAGATCACCAGGAGGTTAAATGTTTCTTTTAGATCTCCTTGCAATAACTATTTAGGATGAAAACTGGAAAGTTAGTGTGTACATATTCTGTCAATACTACACTATTAAAAGTGGCTGTTTGGTAGTTTGGGGGTTTCCTTTGTTTAAACAAAAATCTGAAATCACTGACTTCATGGAAACAGAACAGGAAAATATTTGCATTGATGTAGTATATAACCGTTACCCAAGACAACAGGCACAGAGTAAGTCTGACCATGTAAGCTAATTTAACGTGTTGAAAGAAGTATACATTAAGCTTAACAGAGTGACAGGTTTTAGTCTTCTGTTCCTAAAGAAAATTACAAACTTCAAAGTCTTTATCGTGCCATGACTCAAGAATGTGGACTAGACATGTTGAGGTTATGAAACCCTCCTTTTTATCAGCAGAAGTATTTTGGGTGTTGAGAGGCAAGCTGTGGTGTTTCTCTGCATGGATGTTAAGTGCCAATTTCCCTCCTCTGTACCCCTATGCCAGAAGTCACCACTGCTGTAATTGGGTTGATAAGAGAGCTGGCCTGGCAAAGCCTTTGGAATTCAGAGCATCAATAAAAAGAAAATAAATACATTCCATTTCTGTGCATCATTTGGCTTCTAGGACTAAATTAATTTAAATATGTTTAAATATACTATAAGCAATGCACATTGGGTTGCTTCTGTCCTTCTAGTAATATGAATCACTAACATTTTCCCTGGAAATTAATTTACCAGACACTTAAAACCATGCTTTTGCAGGTGATGCTGAATGCTGTTTTCTGTGTAGGTTGTCGTAAAGTTCATCTGGAAGGAGAGGGTGCTTGAGGACTGCTGGGTAGATGATCCTGATCGAGGGAGAGTTACGCAAGAAATTGCAATCCTGTTGAAGCTGCGGCACCCCAGTATCATTAAGGTACAGTGAACTCAGAGGGAATGTAGTTTGAACTGCATTGTATGGTTCGTTTGAGTACTTGGTGTCTCACGTTCCTCTTCAGGAGTGAGGAATTGTCCTGTATTAAATCTATGTTTTCAGGAAAGAAAGGAATCCTGCTTTGTTTTGGAGGGTATATTACAGCAGACTGTCGTTTGCCTTGACACTTTTACACCAAACATAGATCTGAAGGTGTAACTTGACAGAAAAAAAGCCTGTATGTTATTTCAAGATGATAGGATGCGTATCTTGGAAGTATGATGTTACATCTGACCATGTACTAGTTCTGTACGTAATCTGGATACGTATCTTGATTCCTCCTTTTTGGTTTGGGGTTTGGATTTTTTTTCCCCAGAGAGAGAATTCCTCTTGGCTTCAATTCTGCTCTCCTTTTTAATTATGCTCTTTTTTTCAAGAAAGATTTGTGCTCAGTGAAATGAGACTTCAAAGATTATAATACATGTTGATTAAATCTCCAAGAGGAGAGCAGTGTTTGTTTAAAAAAAAAAAAGGCAATTTTAAGATGAAGCACATGAATAAAAAAGTCTGTTATTTATAGGTGCTGGACGTATTTGAAAATGAACACTTCTTCCAGCTGGTGATGGAGAAGCATGGGTCTGGTCTGGATCTCTTTACATTCATTGATAATCAGCCCAACTTGGATGAGCCATTAGCGAGCTATATATTCAGACAGGTGAGAGCTGGGAATGTACAGCTGCTACATGCAGGAAAGATTTGGTTAATTTAAGAACAAGGATCCTCTTACACTCAAAAGAATTCCTGGCTAATCAGTAGGCGTGCTGAATCAGAGTCATGCTCAATACCTGCAGAACTTTTCCTCGTTATTCTGTAGAGCTCATTTCTAGCTAATTGAAATGCTACCGGTAGAAACCTTCTTAAGGTTTACCTAGAGACTTGTAACAAAGAAACCTTTAGAGGACCTTATTTCATAGGAGGATTTCCTATAGAGCCATCACCTCTTTGCCTGTGATTGTGGCAGCACACACTACCTGTCACCAGGACGCCCATTCATCTCGCAGCAGTCACGCTTCTGCTGTGGGAGGAGGAAAGTGCATGGAAATTGCCCCAAGCCTCACTAAAAGCCACACTTCCACTTAGGTCAGTGCTTGGTTTAGATTTGTTGTGGTAGTAAAGGGCTTTCCTCTTTTTAAAGAATTTAAAATCAAGAAGTTATCTTGGATTTTAACGTGGCATAATGCAAAATAACTCAAAGTAGTTTACTGTGAGTCAGGAGCTTGCCTGAGAGCTGAGTTGTCCTTTGTTCATTGAGTTAACTGCAACAGTAGTCCCCAAGTAATTCCCCCTCACATGTTCTGGAGTAAATTCCTTGCTCTAAGGTATTCAAGAATTACTTTGCACCTGGTAACCCACCACTGTGTCCACACTCCTCTCACTGGAGTGCTGAGGGAAGCTGGTAACCAAAGTGATGCACCTTCTCTGTGTCTGCTGTGCAGTGTGCATTCACAAATTGCAGTCAGTGGTCCCTTTAAACTTCTGACAGGTAAGCCCTTTTCCTAAACCAACCCTGAGCTGGTAGGGGTGCTTTGTTACTTCAGACCTCTACAGTATTTCTCTGCAGAGGGAGCTTTGTAGTATAAATAGAAACTTTTCTCCCTCAGCCATCTGTTTTTCTTGCTCGAATGTATTGCGGTAGGGATCACGATTGTCTCCAAGGTGATATAATTTTGATGGTATTCTTAATTATGACACTAAAGCATGAATCGTGCAGAAAGAAGAATGGAATTTAGGAGTGACTGTATTATTTATACCAATCTTCACTTTTAAATGCTTTGTCATCCTGCAGTATCAGAGGCACACAGTAATATCTTCCAAATGAGTGTAATGATCCTCCAGATGAAGCTGGGATAAAAATAGAGTAACCTGCAGAACTGTAACAGTAAGCGCTTATGCTTCTAACCAAAAAAACAAGGGCATCGTGACTACAGCATACCCTTTTCCTGCACATTTGTGAGAGGAAAGAAAGCAAAGGCTTTTTTAAGTCTCTCTCCCAAGAGCATTGCAACACCCACTGCAGCAATGCTGACAGGCATGCCTGAGTTCATTTCCAGTTACCGAAATTGGGATCTATCTTGTTTATATAGTGTCAAAACAAGCCAAAGTGTGGCTGTCAGATGTGTCTCTGTGATGCCACGCAGATTATCCAGAAGGACACCTCTGTGTAGTAACACCTAATTCTTTCCTCCTTTATCAGCTTGTGTCAGCTGTTGGGTACCTCCACTGTAGAAACATCCTTCACAGAGACATCAAGGATGAAAACATTGTCATTGCTGAAGATTTCACAATCAAATTAGTAGACTTTGGTTCAGCTGCCTACCTGGAACCTGGCAAACTGTTTTATACCTTCTGTGGGACAATTGAATACTGCTCACCAGAAGTGCTGTCTGGCAAACCGTATGTAACCCTCTGGAAAGTAATTTTTGTGTCCATTGCACCAAAAACGTATGTGCAGGGCTGGAACAGAGAAGCCAAGCTGCATTGCCATTGGTACTCTTGCTAGAGTTATCTAACCACAGAAAACTGCAGCAAGATTTAGGGCACCACACTGACAGAAATTCCTTGTAAGGGTTTGAATGTGTATAAAGTTGGGCACTGCAGTGACAGAAATTACTTGTAAAGGCTTGAATATGTACAGAGTGTTTCTGACCGAGTCTGTTGACTGGCTTTCTTGTTCTGGTCAGGTGTTTTGCAACTCCTGTCTGTCCTGCTGCAGAGCTGAGTTCAAGAACAAGCCTATGATTTTAATTTCCAGCCTGATAGAAGAGTCTAGATGAGTTGTATTGTGACTTGAATGTGTCCCTTTTCCTTAATCTTTTGTAATATGTAATATGTACATCAGCTTGCTAATCTTCTCTTCATACCTGTGTATGAACGTGCTGATAGGTCTCTAGCAAAAGCTGCTCTTTTAGAGAGATGGTATGAGCAAGTATTGCTGTATAGCATCTGCCCCTTACCATGTCTGTGTTTTGTATTGCTCCCACTCTCAGCTCGTCTCTTCCCTTCTTCCCTATGTGCTTCCCTGTATGAACTTTTGCAGTTTGATAGTGTTCATCTCCCCATTGATTTTTGTGCTCCTCTGGACTCAAGGATTCTTCCTTTGCAGCTTGTCTTCCTGCTATCTTGGATGTGCTGCCCAAATCTTAGCTGTCTTTTCCCCGATTTTCTCCTTCTCTGACTGCTCTTCACCTGGAGGCTGACAGTGTCATACCTGCTCCTGGAGGGAAGCCGTGCCATCACAGGGTGGCAAACATTAATTGTACTTGCAATATATTATCTTGCTCCCATTTCACAGCTGTTTTCATGGCTCCTTCAGGCAGCCCCTCTTAAACGGGGACAGGGACCGGGGGTGGGGCAGAAGCAATGCAAGATGGAGAGGAAGTTCCTGCTGGTAACGAGATGGAAGATGAAGCAGCACTGCCCTGGGAATTCAGCCTGTTACTGTGTGGAGAAACTTCCCCTTTTTCTTAGATGAAATCTAGATAGTATTTATTTCCACATAACTTTTGTTTTGAAATGGATGGGAAAAGATAAGGATTCCACTTAATATTTTACTTGATAGTTTTGGCTTACGGTGAAGAAGGAGGTGGCTTAAGTTCTCGTCACCAGATTATCCATGTGGAAGTCTAGTTGCATACTATACATACTCATCAACCAAAACTGGTTGGCCATTCTTATTCTTTGGTTGTTTTTCTTTCATGGAGAAGGATAGTACAGACTTCTCAAAAACACTGAGAACCTTATTAGAAGTCTTGAAGCTTCCTATGTTAAAATAAAAATTGGAAACAAGGGCTATCAACTGCCTGTTTTCTTTTTACTTTATTTAGCACACAATTATGTATTTGCAGTCTGAGTTTACACAGGTTTATATCTGCATAGGTACTGTGGCCCTGAGCTGGAGATGTGGTCACTTGGTGTCACGCTGTATACCCTGGTATTTGGAGAGAATCCCTTCTGTGAGCTGGAGGAGACCATGGCAGCTGTCCTGAATCCTCCTTGGCCTGTGTCAAAAGGTAAATTTTTCCCATTTGTTTTTCTAAAGATGCAGATCTCTTGGGAAAGTATGAGCAGTATTTATTCTCCAGAAATAGAGGGGAAGGCTGGAAAAATGCTTCCAAATGTGCTCAGCAATGATTTTTAAAGCTGCTCACTGAAGCAGAGTTAGCCGAGGTGTCCTTTTCAGGTAAGTTCTGCAGTTCTTCATGCCTGCAATGAATACAGCTATCTGCCATATATTTCATTAGTTTCAAATTCCAGGCCTCCCATTTTTTATGATGACTCAATTTACTAGCTTGTCAAGCGTCAGTGAGGTTTATATCTGAGAAAATCAGAACAACTAATGCCTGACGGGAAGGTTCACTCTCGTAAAGAACTTTAAGATCAGTCATGGCAGTCTTGTAACACTAAGGCAAGTTTTATCTCACTATTGCCAATGAATGCCACGTCACTTTTGGGACAGATGATAATGTGTTAATGTATAATTTCTGAATGAATTGTGTGGCTTGACCTTACAGGAAAAATACACTGGCTGTTTTCTGTTGGAGGCATAGAAAACTAATGGCATGTTAGGCTAAAGAAACTTTCATCAACAAATTCTCTGGGGTCCTTAGGAGCGCTATGGTTGTAAAGCAGGGTGCTGCAATTGGCTGGTAGATTCTTGAAGCTTTCCCTGAACCCTGAGTGCACCTTTAATCGCAGATCAAACACAGGATGACTGCAGGACAAGAACTGGGCTTGGAAGCACCAAGTCAGGCTTGCCGCGCTGGCCTTTGTTTCTACTTCTGTCCTCCTGGGCGTCCTAACTCTGCGCCCCGTTCTCTGTTTTCACAACCTGGAAATGTCAGATCATTTCCAGAGCAGAGCTCATGTGACTAAGACTCTGGTAGAACAGGTACTGCACAAGGGATTAGCAGGGAGGATTTGTTATTAAAAATCTTCACTTTTTTGGAATATGAAGTGTGTTTTGCATTCCCAGCATGCCTAAAATACAGCCTGAGGCATTCCTCTTAATACTCTCTCTGCCCAGGTCTCATGAACATCATGGCTGGGCTTCTGCATCCTGTTCCGGAGCGGCGCACAACTCTCACAGTGTTAGCAGAGGATCATTGGCTGAAGCAGCCTGTGAACCTGGGTGATTATACCTGGGAAGAGGTATACGTGTCTGCTGAGACAGGTGAGACGTTGTTCTGAAGGCTTTCTCCTTCACCTGGGTCCCACCAAGCACACGGGAATGATTTATAAGAGAAGACTGAGCTGTGGTTAGCGAGATACCGCTCATCGGGCACACGCCAATAGCCAAATGTGCTCAGTTTGATGACACACTTGTCGGCCAGCTGGACCTATGGCTCACCCCTCGCTGTCTGTCTTTCTCCCTAGAAAGCAGCAGATTCAGAAACAGTTCTGGTGGGTGCATACACGAAGACAGGCTCCTGGCTCCTCACGTGGAGAATGAGCCGTGCTTGAACACTTCTGACTGCGAGCGTGCAGCTCCCCGCCGGGAAGGAGCAGCGGCTGCGGAGTGCCAGGGCTCGGGCATGGGAAGTCGCTGCAGTCCTTCTCTGCAGCGCTACTAACGGAGTGGTAACTCCCCTACTGCAGGACACAGACAGTCACTCAAGAACCAACAGGAATTAATTGTAAGCGCTTCCATCTCATGGGAAGATTGCTACTGCTTCTCTCTTGCAGACAGATCTGGTGGCTGGCACCAAGCGGTAGGCAGGGCAGCCCTGAGCTGCTTGGCCTGGGCATGATTCCTCTAGGAAAGCTTGTTGCTAATAAGCATTTATTATTGTTCTTATGTAGGATCTGTTTTAAAGTTGTGAGGCAAAGGTTTTAATGTCATCTTTAAATTATTTGTAACTATATTTTTATGGGCTGGATTTACTTTTTATGTGTAGTTTCACTCTTGCTGAAAATTAAATGAATAAATGCCTTTGTCTCCTTGTGGGCTGGAGTTTGTGTGCATAAAGAGGCCTCAGAACCAGATGCAGCTGCAGGATGGGGGGTGCCTGCCCCCCCCCCTTTTTTTTTTTTTTTGTAATGAAAGTGTTAAGGCCCCAAACCCAAGGAAGATGTTGTAGTTGTAAATACCTTAGGTACTTAGAGGCTGGGATGGTTGTAGGATAAGGGATGGGGGTGAGATGAGGGGAGATAATCTCCCTATAGACAACGCAGATCTTGAGAAGGGATGCACAGGACCACAGAGATGAGAAAGTTACAAGAGGATGGGAACAGTAATCGGGCAGGCTGTGGTCTACTGATCCCAGAACTGAGTTTGCGCAGAAGTAAAGGTCAGTCAGGGGCCGCAGCAAACAAGACTAGAAGCTTTCATCTGAAGACTCCAATGACCACCCAAAGACCACCAGGGAAGATGATTGTGCGTGCAGACCAGACATTTGCATATAGTAATGAGTTCCAGGAAATCTCATGTGTATGTAAATGAGTTCACAGAAATTTTATGAGTATGTATAACTTCATGGTACATAGTCTCTAAAAGTTTGCCAGGTTGTTGGAGCACTTATGTTGGGGCTGCCCCCAACGCTGCAATAAAGGCTGCTTGGCTTACTAGGCCTGCTGTTCCTGAGTGTTGTTACACTGGGCTCCTTACCCAGCCTCCCGCTGCGGCAGGAGGTCAGGATGCTGCTCGTCCTTATATCGGTTTCACCGTCCTCTCTATAGCCCTTGGTTTTGATGAGGCAAAGGCAGCGGGGAAAAAGAAATAGATTCAATAAAGAGGATTTTAACCAGTTCCCAATACTGAGGTGTGGGCAACAGGCCTGCGTGGTGAGTGGCTCGGCCGGGACTGGGCTTCTGGGAGGGCAGTGGGGCAAGTGCGGTGGGTCTGTCCCGCTGCTGCCGCAGGTCTGCGCGGCTCAGCCGGGCGCTCAGGCCCCTGCAGCCCCCCAGGGTCCTGCAGCGGCGCCCCCGCGCCCAGCCCTTGGCCCCGGCACCTCGGCCCCGGCTCGCAGCTGCGTGACCCCGGGCTACGACGCGCTCCGCAGCCCAGCGGCGGCACCGAGGGGGCTGCCCGCCCTCCGGCCCCGCCAGCGCTGCCCGTCGCCGCGCCCCGCTCCGGCGGCAGCGGCCGGTGGGCCCGACCGAGGCGGGGGGGGAGGGGCGGGGCAGGAGGCTCCGCCTGTTCCACTGCGGGCTCCGCTGGGCCCGAGCGCGCCCCCGGTGCGCGGACAGCGGCGGGAGGGCGCCGCGGGACCGGCCGCGGGCTCCTGGGGCGTCGAGCGCGGCCCCAGGCCCCGAGGCGAGGGCGGAGCGCGGCCTCGGCGGGGCCCCCCGGCTCCTCCCCGCGGCGGCCGAGACATGGCGGGGCTGCTGCTGCGCGGCGGCGGGCGGGCGGCCGCGGCGGGCCTGGCGCCGGGGCTGGGCCGCGGCTGCTGCGGGGAGGCGGCGGGGCTGCGGGCCATGGGCTTCAGCGAGGAGCAGGCCCGGCGGCTCCGCGGGCTCCAGCCGCGGCTCGGGCCTGAGCGCCGGGAGGCGGCTGCGGCGCAGCTGCTGCTGCTGGGGCTCAGCGCCGAGGCCGCGCTGGGGCTGCTGGAGCGGAGCCCGGAGCTGCTGCGGCTGCCGCCGGAGCAGCTGCAGGAGCGCGCCGGGGAACTGCGGCGCCTGGGGCTGCAGGGAGGTAGGGCGGCGGGGCCTGGGGGGTGGGGGGCGGGGGGACACCGGCCCCCCCCGCCCGCTCAGCCCGGTGCCCGCAGGCCGGCTGCGGCGGGCGGTGAGCCGCTGCCCCCAGCTCTTCACGCTGCCCCGGAGGCGGATGGCGGCGGTCGTGCGGCTGCTGCGGGAGCGGTGCCTGTTCACGGCGGAGCAGCTGCAGGAGGTGCTGGGGACCTGCCCCGCCGTGCTGCTGGAGGAGCCCGCCCGCCTCCACCTCCACTTCCAGGTGCGGGGCCGGGGGCGCGCGGGGCCGGGGGCGCGCGGGGCCGCGGTGACCCTGGAACGCCCTGTCCCGCCTCTAGTATGCCTACTTCAGGATGGGGGTCCAGCAGAAGGAGATGGTGAAGGCCCAGCTTTTCCGAACGCCCTTCGCCGAGCTCAGGAACCGGCACATCTTCCTGGAGCGGCGGGGGCTCTACCAGACCCCACACAAAAGCCAGACCCAAACCAGCAACCCAAAGCTGAAGGACATCCTGGAGCTCCCGGAGGGAGCCTTCCTGGCCAGCCTGGCCCGTTCCACCCCAGAGGAGTATGAGGTCTTCAAGCAGCTGCTGGCTCGAGAGGAGGAAGAGGAGGAGGAGGAGGACAGGGATGCACTGTACAAAGAGGAAGATGAAGACCTGGATAGGGAAGGAAGTAAAGCAGCCTGGGAGTGAGGAGGTGAGGCTCCAAGGTGCCCGAGCTCTCCCATGCTGCTGCCCAGCCCCACTGCTCTCGTGGGTGCACCAGGCCCCCACCTCATGCAGGCACCAGCTGTGGTGGCTGCCGGGCTCCCTGTGCAGGGCAGCAATAAATTCCATATTCCAGAATTCAACAATTAACCCTCGTTCCTCCTCATTGACCAAGTACTTTAAAAAATATCCAGTTTCCATGAAGTGTTTTTATTTAAAAAAAAACAACCAACAAACAAACAAAACCAAACCAAAATAACTAATTAATTTCCAAGGCTAGGTTAAAACCCTCTGGCTGCATTACATGCTGTGCTGGTGGTGGGCCGGGAGGGAGGCAGCAGGCTGCTGTGCGGGCTCGCAGCAGAGCCACGCATCCCATGGCTGCAGGGACAGGCCCTCCAGCAGCACTGACTGGTCTGGGGGTGGCACTGACCCAGCGCTGTCCTGTGGCAGGGCTGCGTCCACCTTCACAGCCCGCGTTGGCGCTGGCCTTGTGGCTGCCAAGGCAGGGGTGCAAACCTGCAGCCCCCAAACCTCCCCTCCCCTGTGGATAGCAGAGGCTGTTCTGGCTTTCCCCTCACCCTGCTCTTCCAGGCAAGGGCTAGTTTCTTCCTGTGCCCTTGCGGCAGGGGGCTGGAGCAGGGTCAGGCAGCCTTGGAGGAAAACGAGGCGTGTGTCACCATCTGGGACTCTAGCTCTCCTCTGGGAGAAGAGCTAGAGCCTGCGCAGGAAGGGAGCATTGCACCGGCCTGCTGGTTGTGGCTTCACATTGTCCCTGCCGCTCCCAGGCTGCTGCCAGATGCCTTGGCAGCTGCTTCTCTGGGACAAGCACTGTCAGGCTGCTCCCCAAAGCTCCTGCACCTGTTCTGCTCCAAGAGCATCTTCTGAGCTGCAGCTCAACATGCGTGGCTGAACAACAAAGCGCTCTGCGATGCTCGCAGGAGGGGAAGGCTGCCCCGTGAGGATGCCCCCCACACTGCTGGGGAAATAACACTCTATACCATAACTACAATATATCTCTGGTAGATATTAATTTATAATATACACTGTGTACATTAATACACAAATCTATGCTTAACTAGTGTTGTCATACAAACTCACAAAAACTAGGAATGTTTCTAAGCTACACTTTTTCCTTGTCTGCCCTGCCACAGCTGTTGGACAGCCACCGTGTGCATGCCGATTCTCTCCTCCACAAACAGTGCTGGCACCTCAGCACCACATGGTGCCACAGGGAATGCAAACAGGATGGCAACAGAGCTCGCTTCCTCACTGAGCCCATGATGTGCCCTGCACTGGCTTGGAGGTGATTAGTGTCAGAACAAGCATGGTGTTACACCTCAGCTGATGAACTTCACCCTACACATCGCTTTTAAAATTCTTTCTAGGTGCTATATTGCTTTCCGAGCTGGAAGTTTGGTTAAAACCAGGGATTGTTTACAAAGCAAAGAAGAAAAGGCAGGCAGTAGAAGCTGCCCAAACGTGCCCCACTAGAGCAGAGGAGACAGGGACGTGCCCCCACTGCCCACACTTCACTGCTCAGGGGGGCTGTTCACCATTTCCAAGTCCATCTACATAGGGAAGGTCTTCTCCAACCAGACTGTTGTGGGCCACCTTCCAGGTGATAGCTAAGGCTTTTTGGTCTACATTATATTTGTTGTATCTGTTGTATTTGGGGGTTATAGGTAATTTATAACCTTGGATTACAGAAACAGGTTGGTACAGATGCTGTTGGCAGGGAGCTGGGGTCAGCCCCGCTGATGCCTGAGCAGAGCTGGGAGCCTGTCACTTGTGCAGAGTGGCTGGGAGGGACCAAGTGGGGCTGGACCCTCAGGGGGCTGCTGCAGTACACTGGTGCTCAGCTCCTCGGGGGCAGAGAGGCGGCCAGAGTAAGGCAAGCCAGAGCAAAGGCAGTGCTGGTCCGGCGGAGGGAAGGGACTGCTGCTTGGCGTGCCGATCCAGCTGCATGTGCCTAACGGGCTGGAGGAGAGGGAGAGGCTGATGCCAGGCAAGAAGGTTCCCCTGCTGTGTTCAACCCAGTGAGCAGATCTGATCTTCCTGGTGTTTTAAAAAGCCCTTAGATGTGGAAAGATGAAGCTTCTACTGCTTTGAACCCTGTGAAGGAGCAGGAGGAGAATGAGCTGATGTGCAGAGTTCCCCACTGCTGCCTCTTCCCACCCTCTGCACCCGTCTCAGGCTGGGAGAAGGGGACCTGCCCCCTCCGGAGTTCCAGCCTTTGCCTTGCTCAGGCAGGCAATGCTTGGGCCCTTTTTGTGCAGAAATCACTTGTTCATGGGGCTGCAGAGCTGCAGGGAAGCATAGCATCGCCCCTACTCCTCCAACCCAGCTGTGACCAGGAGCCATCAGCTGCATGCCCAAGCCTGACAAGCACAGCAGCTGGAGAGCCCCTGCACGCCCTCAACGTGGCAGCATGAGCCTGGGCTGTGCTCTGGCCTCCAGCCTCCTCCCCAGCTCCCTGCACAGAGATGCGCACAGCCACAGGCAGGAACTGCCCCTGCCTGCAGCTGAGGAGAGCCTGGAGCAGGTACTTACTCTACGGCTTCTTCAGTGTGTGACTGTTGCTTGGTTTTCTGAAAGAGAAGGGAGGAGAGCACCATCAGCCAGTGCTCACAGGGAGGGAGGGCATGCTGAGCCAACATCTAAGCCACGGTCATGCGCTCCTCATGCTCTGCTCTGCACAGGGTGCTTGCAGTCCGCCCCCAGCCTAAGCACCCCTTCGTGTGTGGGGTGACACTGCCAAGCTGCATCCTCCCATCCCTGGCCACAGGACAGTGCACTCAGTACGCTGCCGCTGCCAGCCATACCTGCTGGTTGTCTTCTCAGAACTGGTGCTCGCACAGCTCTCCTTGTAGCAGATGTCCTGGTGTACCTTGTAGACTCTCCTGTACCTACACACACACAGAGGTGAGTTCTAGGGAATAACGGGGACAGATTTGCTTTTATAAGTGCAAGGTGGGAGTCTGGGGGCCTCCTCCATTTCCTTCCAGACTGTGGTAGCCAGCCTTAGTAGGAATGGGGCTGAGCCTGCTGTGTTTGAGGGCTGGCAGCACATAGCCAGGCCCCTGCGCCTCCATCACGGGAAGGCTGGGGAGGGGCAGGGCTCAGAGCAGAGGCCCCCATGCTCTGATGCTGCAGGAGGGCTGGCCCTGGCCCTCTGCTTGCAGATGGGGAGGCAGTAGGCAGGGGATCTGCTGCTGCCTGGGGGTCACACACACAAAATCCAAACTTGCTGTCACGTAGGTGGCTAACACTGCTACGGGGCTGTCATTTCAGCAGCACCCTGCCCTGACACGCAGCTGGCAGGGCAGCCCCGGGGGCTCGAGGGCACATGAGGTGGCTCAGCCTGTGCTGGGGAGGGGGCAGCTGCAGCCACCTGGCAGCTGCCAGCCAGAGTCTGAGACAGCCTCACGCATGCTCTCCCCTCCCCAGAGTCGAGCTGCAGGGAGACATCCCTGGCTCTGACCACAAGAGGAAGGGGGGAGCACAACCCGCAGGCAGTACTCACAAGTAGTGGCAGGTGCCTCCTTCCCACACGGGGAATGACTTGGTTTCCGAGTACAGCCGTGTGCACGAGTGTGGCACGTTCTTGCAAGCTGCTTGGGGAATAGGAGAGGGGAGCTATCAACAAGCCCATCTCTGGCCCTGCCTGCCTGTGTCCTGTGGCAAGGGGCTGGTAAGTCCCCCCAGCTTCCCCTCTGCTCTCCTGGAGGGCTAGGCTCAACAGAGCTGACCCGCTGGCAGCAGCAGAGCCCCCAGCCTCACTATAGTGGGCAGGACACGAGCCTGGCAGAGGCAGAGGGCTTGGCCAGGAGCGGGGAGCAGACCTGCACTCCCAGATCTGCCTCAACTGGCAAGAGCAGAGCCCAGCCCCTCTCTCTGCAGCCGGCAGAGCCCAGCCCTCTCTAGTGGAGCCTAGGCATGGTGGGAGCCCCTCGGCCAGGATGAGCTGGGTGCTGACAGGGTGTACTCCTTGACCTGCACCCTGCAGGATCTGTGGCTGGGATTGCTGCCAGGCTGGGCACATGCCATCCACCTGCCGGAGGGAGCTCAGCCCTCCAGCAGCAGTGCAGCACTCACCCAGCTCACAGAGCCGGCCCTTGAATCCTGTGCGGCAGTCACAGTGGTAGGACTCAGCATTTCTGCTGCAGGTGCCTCCGTTCCTGCAGGGGTTCGTGGAGCAGTTCTGCCCCTCACCTGCAAACCACATATGGCTGTCAGACCCTGGGGCCAGGACACAGCCCTACCCACCCCCTGGCATACGAGGGTGCTCCTGGGGACCACACTGTGTGACCCTTGTGCATCTCCCAAAAGGGCAGCAACAAAGAGGGCAGGCTGGTGCCAAACGCCCTGCCTGCTTGTGGGGCCTCAGCTGAGTCCCTGCTGCTCCTGTGGCTCCCTCTGGACTTACTCTTGCTCTTTGCCTTGTGCAGCTGCAGTGCCAGACTGCCCTGGCTGGACACCTCCACATTCTCCAGCTTCACTGGAGCCTCCGGCTCTGGGAAACAAGAGGGTCAAATGTCACATCCAGCTGGGGCCAGATCCAAAGACTGCCCCTCTGATGGGATTCAGCCTGCTCGCAGCACAAGGGGGCTGGTCAGGCCTCAGGCGGTGGTTTAGCCCTTCCCCGTTGGCACCCCATAGAATTAGGGTGACCACCCTGCCCTTCCTGGGCATCTGTGGGACATGGAACCCTGCGGAGGCAGGGGCAGAAGAGAGATGTGCAGCAAGCTGCCATCAGGTGTGCTGGCCCCCTCCCCACCCCACGGTGGAGGTGGGGGTCCCAGGCCTGGTAGGATATATCTCGGGCCGGCACTTGCATCCCTGGTATTCTGGGGATGACAAATAGGGGACTGGGCCTGTGCCAGCAAGGGGCTTCTTGTCCAGGTGCTCTCCTCGATTGCGAGGCTGTGCTTGGGGCTGGGGGCTGGGGGCATGGGGGTGTCAGGCTGCTGGGCAGGCAGGGGCTGTACTGGAGGGCTGCAGGGTCACTGCCTGGGCTCCTGCAGCTGCTGGCAGGGAAGAAGGCCAGCCGCTGCTGCAGCCAGCACTGCCTCCCATCAGCAAGAGCTGGGCTCCCCAACCAGCTGTGCGTTACCCCTGTCCCTGGGCAAGGGTCTAGAAGCAGGGCAGAGGTTTGTTTGCCCAGGGAGAGATCGGAGGGCTCTGCCCTCCCCTATGGCTCCCCCAGCCCTACAGCAGCCTGCCCAGCTGCCACCCTGTCCCTGGGGGGAGGCCTAACAGATGGCACTGGGTGACAGGAACGGGCCAGAAAGGCAGCAGAGCTCTTACGCGTCTTCACAGTGATGGATTTGCCCAGCGTAGTGCTGAACCTGGCGCTGATCCTCCCTCTGCCATCCACCAGCTCGGTGAACCTGGGATAGGAGAGCCATGAGGGTACAGGGCACTGCAGGTTCCCCAGGCCACAGCCACCCCATGTGCTATGGCTGGAAGCAGTTGGATAAAGCACTCGCTGGTGGCATCAGGCTTTGGTGCAAGCACTGTAGGCTCAGCTGTGGGCAACATGAGGGGGCCTGCTCACCGGGCAAGGGCCTGCCTGGCTCAGGACCCCAGCAGGTGGGCAAGAGGCTGCAACCCAGCAGGAGCATGGCTTGACCCTGTGCGCGCCCAGACAGGGGAGCTGGAAAAAGGGGCTGTGCTCAGCCCAGTGCCTGGGCCAAGTGCTAGTGGAAGAACCAGGAGTGATGGAGCAGTGCCTACCTGGGGGCTGATGAGGGCTCCTCAGCTGTGTCATGATCTGCTAGCAAGCGCAGTTCAGGTAGGAAAGCTGGGGGCAGCCTGTTGCGCAGGACCCGGGGGTGTCCAGTTTGGCTCCACCGTCTCTCTGGAGCCCCATCCCTCTGCACTGCAGACCAAATTATTAGGCTTAGCAGGGAGCAGGCCCCAAGTCAGCACAGCAATGCAACTCTCTGCCTCTCCCCTCATCCCCAGGCTGCCTTTTAGGGCTGTCTGGGGACCTATGCACACTCTCCACACACCTGGGCTGCAAGTGCCTGTCCCCGTGAAGCACCACTGAGCTGTAACTCTGCATCTGCCCTCTGCTAACAGAGGTGGAACCCCGCCACCCCCCACCTCCCTTTGCAGGGGACTTGTGTCCTGCCCCCGCAGCCTGCTGCAGGCACCTGCTTCTGGGGCAGCAGGTCCCCGCGGACTCATTATTCTGTTGGTCAACTGGTTTCCTACGCCCTGCCCTGATTCTCTGCTAGCCAGTCAATCTCTCATGCTGCAGCAAACCGGCACCACCCCAGCCCTGGCAAGCTAGGCACTCACAGGTGGCGACATAGAGGTGGATGGGCTCACTGTGCACTTGGCCTTGCTCCGTGTTCTGCACAGCTGTCACGGACAGGCGGTACCGCTGCCCAGGGAGCAGGTCCCGCACTGTGTAGGACACAAGCTTCCCGTTGGGCACATAGCGGCTCTTCACACTCTGAGCAGTGGTAACATTGATGATGTACCCCTCCACGGCACCGGCGGGCGGCTGCTCCCATGCCATGGACACGGAGGTGGCAGTGACGCGGGAGGCAGTGAGGTTTTGCGGGGGGAGAGGCCCTGGGGCAGGCAGGAGGAGGGGAGAGAAAGGGTCAGCACTGGTGTCCTTGAACGGTGACTGCCCGGCTCGCCCACACACCGCTTTACAAGCAAGCCACGCCCCCAGCTTGCCTAGCCACGCCCCAGCCAGCCCTCGGCTCGGCTCCAGCCACGCGATGTGCCCGGAGGATGCTCGGCGCTGGGCGGGCAGGCGAACCCCCAGCTCCGGTCCCTGTCCTCCACCTGCCTTACAGCAAGGGATGAGTCAGGCCCGTGTGCGCCCCACGTGGGGCTGAGCTCATGCCGGTCTTCAGCAGCAAACAGCATCTGGCAAGGGAGGACACGCCGCTGCCCTTCCTGCCTGCGTGCCTCCTGCCCGCCGTGCTGGCCAGACGGGCTGCCTGCCCTTGCAGCTCCCCCTCCCTGCAGCTTTCCTGCTGGCCTTGAGCCGCACCTGCCCTGCGCCTGCTAAACCCCTGGGCCCCTGCCATGGCACGGGGGCAGCGAAGGCAACCCCACTCACTCGTCCACACATGGAAGGGGGCTGTGGCCAGGCTCTCTGAGGGGTGGTCTTCTGTCCCCAGGCCGCTCAGTGTCGTGACATGGACAATGTACCTCTCTCCTGGCTGCAGGTCCCTGCAGGAGAGGAAGGCAGGGTGGGAAGGGGTGAGGCTGGGCAGCCTCAGAGGGCCACCTGGCCCAGCACCCGCCTGCTGCCCCACTCACAGGAAGGTGTACTTGGCCACGCTGCTGTTCAGCTCCACGGTGTGGTCTGCCAGGTCTCCTGGCTGGTGGATGGAGACACGCACCCTACTGACAGTGGAGTGCTTGACCCGGTGGAGAGCCCACTGCACCGTGATGGCGCTGGCCGTCACGTTTGTGATCTCAAAGCCTTCCACCGGACGCGGTCCTGGCCAGAGCAAGTACAGAAGTCTGTGGTCAACCACTGGTCACTGTGGGTCACCCTGTCCCTTCCCCATGCCCCTGCAAGGTGGGTCCTGCCTGTCCCTTTGCATCCGCTTCCCCAGTGGGAACAGCTCAGCACCACCTACCCCACCAAACTCACACCCCCTATACCACTGTCCGGGAGCAGGGGTGCGGGCAGGTGGGATGCACACCTGTCTGCCTGCCTACAAGGCCTCATGCCACCCACGGCACCATTGGGACCGTCCTCAGTGGACTGGCTCCAACCCCCTGCTACCAGCTCCAAAGGGACTGCAGTGCCTGGCCCTGGCCCTGAGCCCACCGCACAGCCCAGGCTGCCATCCCGAGCCCAGATCTCACTGCCTCTGGCCCCGGCTCAGGGCCTCCCAAGACTGTGGCTGGGGGCATAGGCCCTTGCCCTGCCCAGTGTCACCATTGCCTTCTCCCCCAGCCCTCACTCAGCCGCAGCCTGCTGGGGGGGGGGGGGGGATCTGGCCCAGGGGCTTCTCCCACCACCCCCTTCTCTCTTCAGAGGGCACTTTTCTAGGTCTAATCCCCTCCATTCTCAGTTTGTGCTCCATTTCTACATCCACCTGCCCTAGAACGCAGAACCAGAACCTCAGCTGTGCCACCTGCTCGTGCCCTGCCCCCGGAGGCCTCACCAAGCCTCCTGCCCTCCACCTGTGGAGCAGAGGTCCTGCCAGCCCTTGCCCACCCTGGCACACCCCCACACCAGGCTGGGCAGGATGCAGGGATGACTTGCCCATGGGGCCCCGCTACCCAGCACCGGGGCTTCCTCCAGCTCAGCCCCACAGCACCAGGGATGTGTGCTACCCCAGGTCCAGTGTCAAGAAGTAACTGGTGTGGTGGGCGCAGCCTGGCTTTGATGAACAGGATCTGGGAGCGGTCCCCGCTGCCGGCTCCCTTACCAGCCCCTGGGCAGGGGCCCAGTGAGCCTTGGGGGGTTTGGTCCCCTTTTACTCACAGCAGAGAGAACAGCAAGCCTCTGTGCCAAGCGCTTTCCAAAGACTCCCAGCTGGATTTTAGGATCTGCGCCACCAAACCCACCAGGGTCTGACACCAGGCTGGGCTGTGGCTGGAGCCGGCGGCGGGGAGGAAGAGGCACAAGCCCCAGCACTGCAGGGGCTGCATGTGCTCACAACCGCGAGTCCCCCTGGGACACTACTCACTAGTGCGCGTGGTGAGCATGATGGGCCTGCTGATATCATTCTTGTTGTTCACGTTGCGTTTGACTGAAAAGACAGAAATATTGTAGGCTCTGCCGGAGGCTAGTGCCCGCAATTGGTGGGCAGAACGACTTCGGTCCACAAAATCTGTCCTGCGGTAAGAGCCGTCGAGGGATACGTACGTCACGGCGTAGCCGTCAATGAGTTGCCTGGCAGCTGCGTCCTCAGGTGGGTGCCAAGAAATCAATACACCAGTGTCCTCCACCCTTTCCACCTTTAATGAGGTTGGTGGCAGCAATTCTTCAGGGTGTGGGCAAAAGCAAAGGGGAGAGGTAATGCCATGAATCTTTAGAGAACAGACCCCGGCAGCAAGAGGCAGAGCGGCAGCAATGGAAGATGGGGCCCTTGCTCTCTCTCCCTCAGTGCGCCCAGCAGGAGCCCTGCAGGCACCAGCTACCACAGGCCTGGCAGGCACAGGACGAGTCAGGGCACCAGCAGCGCTCCCCGCCACTGCAACCCAGCAGCACCGGTGGCCAGGCATTTGCCACCACCTGCCAGGATTGGGGCGCCAGCAAGACAGGCCAAAGACCACACAGAAGCCAGTGCTGGCCATGAGAGGCTTCCCTCGGGTGCCTCAGCCTCCCCTCCTGAGGGCATCCGAGGGATTGCCATCGCTGCTGGGGGCCAGGGACACCTGTCCCCAGTGTCCTCATGCCAAGCCTGGCACCTGCAGCAGCAGCTCAACACACCAGCACCTGCCTGCAGCATCGGTGGGGCCCAGGCTGCCCCCCATGGAGACAAGGCCCCAGCCCTGCCTGCCTCAAGGAGAGCTGCTGGTCCCGGATGGCGTCAAGCCCCATGTAGGTGGTGGCCACTGCCAGGTCAGTGTCGAGCCCCATGCCATGTCCTGGTGCCGCTGATGAGGGCCTTTACCTTTTTCGCAGCTCTTGCCTGTGTAGCTGACTTTGCAGGTGCAGCTGTGGGTGCCATTGCCGGGCAGGCAGTAGCCTCTGCTCCCGCAGGGGCTGGAGAAGCACGGGTCGCTGGCTGTGGGAGAGGTGCCGGGCCCAGCGGTGTTAGCAGTGCTGGCTGGCCCAGGGGCCGCCCAGCACCGAGCTGCCCTGCCCGCCTCACCTGTCTCGCAGTGGTAGCCGAAGAAACCCTCCGGGCATACGCAGAGGTAGGAGCCCCCATAGCTCTCACACTCCCCTCCATTTCGGCAAGGGCCCGACTCACAGGCGTCCACTTCTGGAGGCAGGGGGAGGCCAGCAGTGAGCAGGGGCCCCAGCGTGCCAGCAGCCAGCCCCGCAGGCCAGAAACAGCCCCTCCGAGGGGGCAGCAGGACAGACATGCAGCCTGGGGCTCAGTGCAGCCCATCTGGGCCCAGAACCCCACCCAAGTGCCACGGTCACCGCATCCCCTGGCAAGGGGTGGATGCCTTCAAAAGGGCATCACCAGCAGACACCTTGTTCCTTGCTCCCTCCCCACTGGATCGGTTTCAGCTCTGCCCCCAGCACCAGAGGCCAGGAGGTGCACGAGGCACCAAGCACATGGAGCAATGGCTCAGGTTCAAGGTCCCCAAGAGCTGACCAGCTGCCTGGTTCGGTGCCAGTCCTGGCCACATGCTGCGGCCCACAGCCCAGCCTCCTGCCACCCTGGTAAGGGCAGGTCCCTACCTGTCTCACACTGTGTCCCCACAAAGCCCTCAGGACAGAAGCAAGCGAAAGACCCAGGGAGGTCCCGGCAGGTCCCTCCATTCTTGCAGGGTTCTGAATGGCATTCGTCAACATCTGGGGAGTTATGGGAGGAAAGAGTGCCAGCTCAGCCCGAGACAGGGGGCTCAGAGAGGCAGCACTTCTCCCACAGGGTGCAGACCCTCCCCACATCACTTGCTACCCCAAAGCCCGCTGGCCAGGAACAGCCCTGCTCCTAGGGCCGTTGGGAGCCCACTGCCCCACACCTGCCCCTCCGCAGGGGCTGCGTTGGGAGCTGGCCATGAGGAAATGCACTCAGGGACACCTGGCAGTGTAGGACTGTGCCAAGAGGTCCCATAGGGTGCCTGTAGCATGTCCCCTCCTCTAACCCCTGGCAGGTACCCCACCTTCTGTCACCACTGTCCCCTGCCAGGCCCTGAGGAGCTGGGCTAGAGATGCCTGCCAGAGTCCCACCAGCCCTGAAGCTGCCCATTACCCCTTCAATGAGCACCCACACACAACCACAACCACATGCATACACAGGAGCAGGAGCACAGGGCAGCCAAAGATGTGCAGCCTCAAGTTGAATTTCCTCCCCGGTCTTAGCTGACAGCTTTGGAACCATGCAGCGCACTTCCTACCCAGATCCCGAGATCAAGGGCTTGTCTGCACAGGCTTGGCATGCATCAGAAGCCACTGCCCCCTCAGCGATGGGGGATGCCCACACAGCATCCGCTTGTGGGAGGACGCAAGTAGCACACCTGCCCCTGCAGCCCCGACCGGAAGCAGCATCTCCCCACTGGCTCATCCCACAGCTGGCTGGGAGCTCTTGGAGAGAAGCCCTTGCCACAGACTGATCTGAGCACAGACAGAGGACCGAAGCCAGTGCATGCAACTGCAGGCAACCCAGCTCCTGACCGTGGGGGTTGTTCCCCGGGGGCTGGCAGGTGAAGCAGGGTTTGCTATGGCCACCTGTGGCAGCCCCGAAGCATTCCTGGCACAGTCTCTCACCTGACTCGCAGCGGTGGCCCACGTAACCCGGCTCACACAGGCACAGGAAGCCAGCGATGCGGTCCTTGCACTGGCCACCATTCAGGCAGGGCTGGGACCAGCACTCATCAATCTCTGCAGGCATTTGGGCAGGGGAGAGACAAGGTGAGAGCTATGAATGCTGGGCAGGGGTCCCCAGTGGGGTTAGGACCAAAGTATGTGTCCTGGGGTCACCAAGCCATGGTTGTGACCACAGTCCACTGGGACATCACCGCAGAGCTTGGCCACTCCTCACCATCACATTTGGGGGGGTCACTCCAGATGCCTGGCAAGTGGCAGACGCGTGGGTGGTTGTGCTGGCTGAGGGCATAGCCCAGCTCACACTGGTATTCAGCCAGCGAGCCCACCCTGGTGGAGTTGAAAGAGGCCTGGGCATGCTTCACCTCACTGGGGACACCGCAGTCAACCTCTGGGGAGAGACAGGGGGGTGAGGGGGGCCTGCAGAAGTACCCTGAGCCCCTGGCTAGCAGGGGCAGCACAAGGCCCTTACCAGACTGGCAGTGCTTCCCTACATAGCCCACTGGGCACGTGCAAGTATAGCTCCCGCCAAGGTCCTCGCAAGTAGCGCCATTCTCGCAGGGACTAAGGAAGCACGGGGAGGGCACTAGAAGAAAGCGGAGCAAACTGCAGAGCTGACAGAGCCCAGGAACCAGAGCCACCCCTCTTCCCCCTCCAGCAGTGCTGCCCTGCCCTCCAGCAAGGAAGAGTCAAAGCACTCCAAATTACGGGGAGGGGGGTTCAAAGCAAGCAGCGAGGCTCGCCTGCTGCTGCCATGGCTGTCAGCTCTACCAGCTGTCCCATCCCCTCCCCAGGCAGCCCCAGCCCTGGCACATCCTGCTTACACCCACCAATCTCGCAGTGCCGGCCGGCGTAGCCTGGGGGACAGTCACACTTGTACTTGCCGATGTAATGGAAGCAGGTGCCCCCATTCTGGCAGGGCCCTGAAGCGCAGGGGTCCGGCTTACCTGGGGGCAGAGGGTAGGCGGGAGCTGAACAAGCGAGTGGGACAACTGCCACCTCTCCTCCCCGGGTGGGGGCCAGGGGGCCGTACCAATCTCGCAGTGCTTGCCGGTGAAGCGGTAAGGGCAGGTGCAGTGGTACTCGCCATCCGCCTCCCTGCAGGTGCCCCCGTTGCGACAGGGCCCCGTGCTGCAGAGCCGTGGCTTGGCTGCAGAGAGAGTGCCAAAAGCAGGGGTCACCCACTGCTGCAGGCACACTGAGAGCCACCTCCTCCTGCCAGCGGCCTGCCAAATCCCTTGCTGTTGCAAAGCCGAGCACACCTGGGCCTCACAGCCCTGGGCTCAGCAATACTGCAAAACAACATCCCAGCAGATGCACACCAGGGCTGCCGGGGGAGGGGGCACGGGACAGGTGGCTGCTCCTGAGGCCAGAAGCTCAGGCATGTAAAAACTCCAACACAGATGGTGTTGCGCAGGAAACACAACAACTACATCGGCTGACTGACTGTCAGGGACTGTGAAGGGAGCCATGCAATCCTCCCTCCACCCTGCAGGATGGGATGGGATGGGATAACACACTCCCAGCTGCAGTTCAGCAAGCAGCCACCCATCTCCCACGAGGGTCCAAGCTCTTCTCCCACCCTCTGCCAGGTCCTGGGGCTGGCAGGGAGCTCCATGTGGATACCTTTCTCACAGTGCTTGCCAAGGAAGCCTCGAGGACATTCGCAGGTGTACGAGTCATCGTGAACCTCACAGGACCCCCCATTCAGGCAGGGCTCAGAGTCGCAGGGGGATGGCATCGCTGCAAAGCCAAACACACAGGGCATCACCGAGCACGTACAACCAGGGGTGCAAGGGCTGTTCCCCGGCTGATGATGGTTATAACCCTGCTCGCCCTTCCAGCCCCTGCCAAGTGTCCTTCCCTGGGGATGGTCCTGCATGCCCATGGACGAGAAACTTACTGTGGTTGGTGCCATAGTCAGTGTGGCAGACGCAGAGGTAGCTCCCACCATACTCCATGCAATACCCGCCATCCGGGCACTGCGTGTTCATGTTGCACGGTGTGGTGGTGACTTCTGCAAACACATGGCCAGCGCCAGCCTCCGTCAGCCAGTGGCAGGAAGACACCCAGCCAGCTGCCTGGCCAGAAACAGGAGTCTCCTAACTTTGCAGGGTCTGATGAGACAGGAGGGACCTTATGTACCCCACACCACAGACAGTGCAAATGGCAAGGGCCAGCCTGGATGCCCCACAAAGCTGCAGGGCGGAAGTGTACAAAGACTGTGGTTCCCTCCCTACCCAGGGGAGCCAAGATGGGGCCAGGGGCTGGGAGATGCATGTCTCAAGGGGGAGCGATGGAGATGGAAGCATTGCCTCCTCACTAGGGGACAGTATTTCCAGGCTCAAATTTAGCGCGTGCCCCCGGTACTGTCGTAGGTTCAGGCACAGACAGTCTCCTTGCTTGCCTGCAGCCTGCTTGGCTCAAGCATCCCAGAGAGGGTGCAACGACAGTGAACAAGAAGCTTTCACCTACCGAATTCACAGAGGAGACCAAAAAAGCCAGGTGGGCACTGGCAGATGGTAACATTCCCTTCCAGACAACTGCCCCCGTTGCGGCACTCGCAGCCTTCTGAGAGCTCTGCAAGACAGGAGACGGGAGCTTCCCAGGACCCTCCTGCTTGCGGGACTGGGACAGCCAAGCAGCCTTGCCAGATACCACCCATGGGAGGGGCTCAGGTGGGCAGCAGCCATGAACCCCCGAGGCATGGCCTCCTTCAGTGGGATGGACCCGCTGTTTAGTCCAGGAGCCCTGAACAGGATCTCTGGGGTTGCTGCTTCCCCTTCTCAGGAGCACGAGGCCTCCCCTAGAGATGCCACACACCCCCAGAGACACCCCCCAGTACTCACTGTCTCGACAGTCTTGCCCAGTGTAGCCCTGCTGGCATTCGCAGACATAGCCCTGCTCCGTCTCCAGGCAGCTGCCTGCATTCTGGCATGGGTGGGAGAGGCAGGCACCGGGCACACGGGGCCCACCTGTGGGGAAGGGGGAGGCTGAGCCAGAGCCATCCCGGCCTGAGGGTGGAACATCCCCTGTCCCAGGGGCTGGGCAGAGCCAGTCTAGCCTAGCTTCATGCTGGAGACCCTGACATTGCCGAGCACCCACTGGAATGAACTCCATCTCAGCAGCACCACAACCCCTCTGCATAAGCTGCCCGCCAGCTTTTGGCGGTGCCTACAGCTGACCTTTTTAGCCATTTGCCTCTTGCTGCCTGGCTCCCCCAAAACCAGCTCCTGGGCTGGGCTGAGCTGAGCGTCTCCACTCACCGTACTGGCAGTTGTTGCCGTAATAACCTGGGGAGCAGGTGCAGATGTAGCGGCCGGGGCGGATGTAGTTGCATGTCTGACGGTTCTGGCAGCTCCGGTCCTCGCAGGAAGACGAGTCTGGGCAGGGAAAGCAAGCGTGCAAGTGATGAGCACAGCCTGGCCCTGAGAGAGGGACTGTGACAGCCAACAGAGCATGGGGGACACAGTCCCTGGCATGGGTGGTCCTGGGGTGCAGGCAGAAGCAGGCACCTGTCTCACAGCGCTGTCCCACGAAAGGCTCCAGGCACATACAAGTGTAGTTATTGACCAGGTCAACACAGTGCCCACCGTTCAGGCACGGGCTGGACTCACACTCATTCACCTCTGCAAGGGGAGGTCAGGAGAAGCTGTCAGGCCACACGCAGGCACTGCCGGGCTGTCGGTTCACCCACTGCCTCCCATCCTGAACGATGCTCAGGAGGCAGAAAGCCACAGTCGGGGAAGGCAGGGGAAGAAAATAAATAAATAAAATCGGCACCACTGGCAACATTGAGCGCTCCTCTCCCAAAACTCTGGCCAGGAGTGAAGCACAGTGGGAAGGCAGCTTGTCAAGGCATGAAGCGCCACCATCTCCCCACCCATGGCTGCTCCTGCCACCCACCTGTCTGGCAGTCTGCACCCGTGTACCCTGGCTGGCACAAGCACTCTGCTGTTCCATTCACCACCTGGCACCTCCCGCCATTCTGGCACACCCTGCTCTCACATGGAGACTCTTCTACAGCGGGACACCAAGAAAAAAAAAAAAAAAAAAAAGAGGGGGTGTCAACTCAGGCACAGGACCAGCACACAGAATCGTCTGCACACAGGGTGATGCTAGGGCTGGGCAGAGAGCACAGCTCACAGCCATCAACACTCCCTCCAGCAGGAGACAGCCATGTCCCCAGGCACGGCTCTTCCCAAAACCCTTCCCTCGGCAGCTCAGCCCTTTGATCCCCCTGCGCCTCTTGGATGCCATCGTGCTGCACTGGGCGTTTCTCCCTCCCTCCATTCCCCAAAAGTCAACTCCCTGCTCACCATCTCCACCACCGCGGGGGCTCACTGGGAGCCAAGTGCTTTGGCGGCACCTCCACCAGCAGGTGGAGGCCAGCGGAGGGGGAAACCAGCCACCACGGCCTCTGCCAGGGACTGGGAGAGTCCCCACTGGCTTCAAAGGGCTTGGGACCAGAGCATCACCTGCAACAGCAGGGCCTCCGAGACTTGTTTAAGCACTAATCGCCAGCTTTCCTCACTGAGGGAGTGGTGGTGGGAAGAAGTGCTGGCAGCAGCGCTAAGCGGAGCCCTCAGCGGAGAGGGCTGCCAGCAGCAGGAAGGGCTCATGGCCAGAGCAAAGCTTCCTTTGCCTGCAGCAAGCTGAAATCCAAGACGGCTGTTGCAAACTGCTCGAGCCCAGCAGCTGCCGCAGCAGCCCTGGTCTCAAAGAGCCCCCCACCAAGAGCAGCAGTGCCCCCTGAGCCTGGGGTCTCAGCTCTTCATGCGCGGCAGAGAGCCAGCCCTGCTGTGCCGGCAGCCCTGCACTCACCAGTCTCACAGCTGGCACCTCTGAAGCCCAGCGGGCACCTGCAGCTGAAGCTGCCAGCACCATTGAGGCAGGTGGCTCCGTTCTGACATGGGTGGGAGAGACACTCATCCACATCTGAAACAGAGCCCCAGGTTGGGGCAAGCGCTCAGGGCAGGGACAGGGACAACCTGAGGGACAGACAGACTGCCAGCATACAGCGGTCATGCCAGCAGCGAGACCTGCTCCCCATGGCAAAACGCCGGGAGGGAGCTTGGGGCCGGCACTCACCGACGTGGCACCTCTTCCCGGTAAAGCCAGCCAGGCAGGAGCAGGTGTAGGAGGGGTTCCCCGTGATGCAGTCCTCGATACACTTCCCCCCATTGAGGCAGGGCCGCAGTGTCAGGCAGACAGAGGCTGTGGGGACAGGCAGTGCCCCCCTGTCAGCCTGTGCCCCAGCAGTGCTCACCCACCACCTTCCAGCCACACCAGCGCCAGGGTCTGTCCCTGAGCCCGCCCAGCTCCCTGGGGTGCTCGGGAAGCCCATGGGGGCCACCTGCCTCACGGTGGGGCAGGGTCTGCTCCTCACAGGCTCCCCTGGGACAAGGGGGGCAGTTTTATTCCTCATGTGCAAGGGTGAGAGGCTGCACAGGGTCAGCCCTGCCAGCCAGGGGACATAGATGACGTGCCTTCACCTATCACCCGAGACAGAGGGAAAGGGGGTGGCAGAGCCCCTGTACAGCAAACCCACCAGTAACGCGAGACATGCGCAGATCACAGGTGGGAAAAGATGGCTGGGGGGAGCAGGGACGAGGAACGGGAGACCAGCAGCTCCGTGGGGAAGGTGTCAGGACCCCTGGGGTGGGGAGCGTGGCTCAGCCCTGGCACCCTGGCCCCGTGGGGGAGGGTGGCACCAGCCTCCTAGGACTTATGGAGATGTGCATCCCCCAAGGGTGTCAGCCCCTTGCACCCTGCCCTGCCTGCCAGTGGGGTCCCACCTAGGCACCATCACCTCCTCCCCAGCCTCCCTAATCACTCCCCGCAGGCTCTTTTATCTCAAAAGTCTTCCTCCCCACCCCATTTGCTCTCCCAGCCCCTTCCCAGCCCCAGGGCACCCATGGGTGCCATTCCCAACCACGGCAGGCAATGAGGACAGTCCCCCCATGGCTGCCTCCCCTCCCTCCCCAAGCCCTTCAAGCAGTTTCCTCCACCCCGTGGAGGTGGGGGTTGAAGCAGGGAAAGACGGGGCTGGAGAACAGTATGGGGTTGGGTTGGGAGTTAAATAAACCTAACTGCTGTCCTCTTACTTGTATTGCTGCAGCCCCCCACTTGCACCTGGGCATCATCGATTCTGAACACCCAGCGCCCGGGGATACCCACATTTGTCGTCATCTCCACGTCAGCGATGTCATCGGTGCGGGATCCAGGGATGTTGAAGTAGCGCTTTCCATCACCAGCGTTAAAACCTGCCTGGGAGGACAACAGCAGAGGGTAACAAGACATCACTAGTGTACAGAGGGAGGCGGCTGGAGCTTGAGGGCTCATGTCTCTCGCCCCTCAGCACCACTCGGACCAACTGTCCCATTCCACACAGCACCAGCCAACGCCCAGCCCTGTCCACACGCTGGGACAGCAGATGGTGCACGGGGGTGAAGTGGCCACCCTGCCTGCACGGTCCCTCCCCTGGGATTCAAAACCCATCTGCTTCCTCTCCACCTGCAGCATCCTGCCTGCTGCAGGCTGGCAGGCAGGGGGCCAAGCACAGATCAACTGCCACTAAATTCACATATCCAAACGGGTACTAGCGGTTTTGCGGGTGTGGGTGTTGGCTTTTTTTCCCTTAAACACAACAACGCACACAAGGATTAAATAAAAATACAAGCAAAAGCTATGCTGGCTATAGCAGCTGCTCTTAAAGGCTGAAGTTAGGAAGGAAAAGGGACTACAAGGCAGCAGCCAAGGCAAAGACCTGTGGTTTCAGGACAACAAAGCCCCCTGTATGATCTCGGCTTTGGGAGCCAGAGCACACACAGATATTTAAGAACTTTTTTTTTAAAAAAAAAAAAAAAAAAAAAAAGTGCAGAGGGAGCCAAACCAGGAACTGCAAACTTGCAGGGCGAATAGGCTACCTGGGCGCTCTAGGGGCTGTGTTTGCCGCTTACCTGTGCTGCGATGCCGCCGAGCCCGGCAAAGTCCCCCCCACTGCTGGCGTGCATACCCGTGGTCCAGGTGATGGACTCATAGTTGAAGATGGTGAAGGACAGCTTGCCATCCGTGATGAGGACAATCTGGAAAGTGTTTACCTGCAGCGGGGAGGGGAAGAAAGCAGTGAGCAGGCAGGCGAACTTGTCAGAAAATAAAATGGCGAAAGCATTTAGCAAAGGAGTGTTTCTTTCAGCCCCAGTCCTCCTCTGCTAGAAAAGGCAGTTGGGTTTAATTATTTTTAATCCTAAGGTGTTGCGATTCCCCTGGCCTAGCACCCCAGCCAGCCGAACAACTCTATTCTCCTCCCAGGGGAATGGGAAAAATGGGGAGGAAACATGGTTATTTGGCCTCTGGAAAAAAGTCACCAAACGCCACATGCGACCCACTCCTCAGCACAGGCAGGCAGGCAAATGCTGTCCTGCTGCTGCCCAAGAAGGGGAACGCAGCCTCCACGTGGCACAAAGAGGAGTGTTTGGATTTGCCAGCTCAGCGCTGCTCTGTCACGGCAAGGTGTCGTGACAGAGCCACTGGGGTCGGCTTATCCCTACTGACAACTCCATACCATGTGCAGCTGGAGCACCACTGCCATGAAAGGCACCAAAGCTCTGGTGGGATGCCCCTTTTAAAAAAACCCTACCCCTAAACTAATGGCCGCTTTGCCCCACCTACTCACCGGCGAAAATGAACTGCCCCCAAAGAAGGTCACTCGGTACCAGGTGGCAATGAACACCCACTGCGCAGAAAACCCCGGGAACTCGGGGAAATACTGTGCGATGTCCCTGCTTGCTCTCTCCAAGATGGGCTGTTCAGTGCTCTCCCGGTAATACACATCGCCTGCCCGCCGGTTATCCACATCTGCCCAGAAAGCCGCCACCACACGCCGGTCCTTGGAGATGGGGAAGGCCACCGGGGTGAACTGGGAGACCTCCTTCAAGAATGAGATAATCCCATTGTTGTTCACCTGCAGAGAGGGAGGGAAAGAAATGGGCTGCCACAGCTGATTCCTGCCACCGGCAGGAATCCATGTTTTAAAGGCACTTTCCATTTCACCATTCCTTCCCACCACCACCACCCACCACCACCCCCCGCTTTCCACAAATATTGGAGCGCTTCCCCTTCCTGCCTTTGGAAGCGGAGACGTGCCCCGGCACCCGCAGCCCCCTGCCTCAGCCACTTGCTTGCTGGAGTGCGGCTGTGGGGAGGCAGCCACACGAACAAACCCAGCCCTGTTCTCCGCCGCGGCCGGGCCAGGGAAAGGGGGAACAGCTGAGAAAACTGCAGCAGCCCCGGTGCTTTAAACAAACAGCGCCCAGCACACTTGGCCAGCTCACACCGATGCTCTATTGGCAGGGACAAGGGGCTGTTTCGCTTGCTCCCTGCTCTCTTACAGCTGACATGCAGCCTGCAGGGCTGGGGTCTAGGGCTGAGCATTGCTGCCATCCCCCTGGCAGAGGGGGTCGTACCCATGCCAGACAGCCGCCAGCCCAGGACAGGGGGAGTCTTGCTGGGCAGCAAGCCATCCACCGGTATGCAGCAGTCTGAGCGAGTTAACAGGTCCCCGGGTAACCAAGTGCCACCATCCCATCCAAAGCCCCCTGTGCTGTCTGGGCCTCGACAGGCTGCTCTCATTAGAGTGGGGGATGCCAGACACCCGGGGTGAGATACTGCAAGCTCCAAGCTCTCCCCAGCACTAATTAACTGGGGCAATTAAGGTCCTGGGATGCCCAGCCCAGGGACACATAGCAGAGGCAGCCCTCAGTCCAAGGAAGGAAGCTGGACACAATGGATGCTGCTGCCAGTAGTGCTGCCTCCTGGCTCAGGGATGCAGTGGGAGCGAGGAAGGGGAGGAAAACCCTGCCTGCACTGCTGCCTGAGCAGGGAGCGAAGGGGCAGGGATCAAAGGGAAACACTCTCGCCTTCAGCCCCATGTTCCCAGGAAGAGATCCCTGCTGCAGTGGCAACCCAGCGGGGCAGGAGGCTCCCAGCAGCTTCGGTCCCCTGCCCACAGTGCTGCCTGCAAGCAACAGCAGGACAGGCAGAGGCATACAGCCCCCCAGCTGAGCTCCCTGGCGTGCAACGCCTGGCACCAGCAGCATCAGCCTGGCAAGCCCTTGGGCTGCAGGGTGATAAAGGGAGGGCACAGTACAGGCAAGAGGCTCTCAAGCAGACAGCGCAGCCCTGGCACACAGCAGGCAGGGGCAGGCAGTGGTGTCACGCTTGCGTGCTGACAAGAAGCCAGGAGCCAGTGTCCTGCCAGGAGCCACGCTGAAGCCAGGGTGCCTGGATGCTCAGGCAGGGGCAATTGGACTGTGAAAGTCCCATGCAGCCCCTGAGAAAGATCCCCAGTCCCTCCATGCAACAGGGCAGTCCTTGCTGTGACTAAGGGGAAGAGGATTCCTGTTTCCCAAAGCCTCCGTAACCCCACAGTGTCCACAGAGGAACATTCTTCCCCTGATTAAAGCAAGATGGGAGAGAGCTGGAGCCAAGAAGGGCTTTTTTTATTGTTGCTGGTTTTTGCAAAGGAGGAGGGGGAGGTTGAAGGCAGCCCTCGAGGACAGAGGTTTCCAGGTGAGCACAGCCCCGTGCCAGCTCCCCCAGGACAGTGGCTCCCCAGGGAGGAGCAGCCCTGCCACACAGACCTCCATGCTGGGAGCCCACGAGCTGGTGCTGCAGAGCCAGGGGGATGCACTGCCTTTGGACCCCTGCAGCCCCTCCAAGACCCAGAACTGTGCTGCAGATCCAGTATGGAATGGCCATCACATCACCTGGCTTCTCCCAGCCTCGTCTATCTTCCCACTGTTGCTTAAGCCCCAAGCCCACATCCCCCCCACCCAATGGCAACTTTTATTGGGGGGCGGAGGGGAAAGGCACCGGAGAGGACCAAGGACCTCCTGTGCTTAGCCCAGGTGGTGGGATGACGCACAAGTCTGAGACGGCATTGAGGTGATACTGAGCCCTCTCCTCCACCAGCCAGGTCTGGATTGTCAGTCAGCCCAAGCAAACCAGGGAAAAGAGAAGGAACAAGGATGCTGGAAGATTCACTGCACCAGGTGGGAGCTGGCAGGGGGAGCACGGACTCCACCCCAGGATGCAAAGGCAAGAGTTCAGAGCCAGCACCACCCAAAATGCTCTGGGGACAACCAGGCAGTCGGGGCTGCTCCTCTGCCTGATGGGGGACACGATAGGCTGCTTCTCTAACTTTTGGGGGACATGACAGTCCTGGTGTGACTCGAGTTCTCAGGCTGCAGTTGAGGTGGCTCGGGGGCTGCAAGGGAGCACCCTGCCAGGGGCCCCAGAAGCCCAGCCATCCTGACGGGCACAGGGAGGAGAGGGAGCGGGATGTGCTGAATGCCCAGCCGAGCCTGCTGCAACACAACCCAAAGGGCAGCTGTGTTCATTCTGCACGGCACCCGGAGCCCCGCCACCTCCTCCCCAGAACACCCGCCATCTGGGGGACGCGACACGCCTGCTCCGAGCTCTCACCCACCCGCCCGCCCAGCCCTGCTCGCTGCCGCTGGGACCCCCACGGCACCCCGCTGCTGGGCCAGTCCCATCGGGCGAGGGAATTTCTGGCTCCAGCCAGGGCTGCGCTCGGGGCTCCCGGCTGCAGGCGAGCACTTCAGCCGGCATCCCCAGCACGGCGGGGCCGCGACCCTCGCCAGGGCCGGGACCCCTGTTGCGCTCCCTGAGGCTGCCCCCGCGCCGCCAAGCCAGGGCTCCGGCATGGCCAGCGTGCCTCCGAGCCCCGGCACATCGCCCCTCCGCCGTCAGCACACCGGTATTCCGCTGACGCTCCGAGTTACATGGGGACCACCCAACAGCCCCGGGGAAACTCCGATGCACTTGGACGCATCCAAGCAGGACTGTATTTTAAAAACAATGAAAATACATAAAATGAAACGGGAGGCCCCGGGGGAGGCCGCCCCCCCAGCCCCCGGTACTCACATAGAGGCCGGTGTGGCCCGCGCCGAAGAAGGGGAAGGGGACAGAGAGGGGCCGCAGCTCGGAGCCGCCGTCGTCCTGCTTCCGCGTGGCGGCGTCGCCCTGTGCCGGCCCGAAGGGGTAGAAGTCGGCCAGGGGCACCACGCCGCCCGCCCACAGCCACTCGCCCAGGGCCACCAGCACGACCCAGCCCGCCAGGCCCCGCATGGCCGCCGGGACCCGCCGCTCGCCTCTCACGCCGGCACCGGCCACCACAGCATGACGGGGGAAAGGCACCCGCCGGCGGGCGCGGAGCTGAGAGGCGGCGGCGGCGGCTGCGCGGGGCGGGGCGCGCGGGGCCACGGCTCGAACCAGGCGCCCGCTACAGCTCGATGCGCCGCCGCCGCGCTCCTTCACCCCGCTGGCCTCGCCCCGCCGCGGAACATTTGCATAGCCCGGGCGGGCAGCCAATGGGTGGCCCGCGCGCTGGGAGGGCGGGGGCAGAGGGGCGGGGCATGCAAATGTCGCGGGGGCAGGGGTGGGATGGGCGGAGCGGAGGCGGCAGCGCCCACCGTAATGTCCCCCCGCCCCCCCCGCCAGCGCCCCGCAGGGCTCCCCTGCTACCGCCCTCAACGCCCCCCGCAGGGTCCCCCGGCGGCCCCCGCGGAGGGACCCGCCGCCTCCCCCCTGCCCACGGGGGAGAAGCAGCCACCGCCCCAATACAGGCGTGGGTGCAGAGCCCCTCAGGGGCCAGCCGCTGCCCCGCTCCCCGCAGCTGCAGTTCAGCAGCGGCTCTTCGCTGCTGCTTTAAAACAGCGGGCTGGAGGGGAGAAGAAAAAAGAGTGGAAGAGAAAAAAAAAGGTGTTATTTGCTTTTTTTTGCCCCCCTCCCCTTTTTTTTTTTTCAGGTGCTAAAAATATTATCAGGAAATTCTTTTCAGGAATGCCATGTTTTAAGTTATGCTTTAGGCTCAAGGGCCTCTTTGTCTCCGCTGGAGAAAAAAAAAAACAACCCACAACACACCCACCCTGCATTTATCATCAGCAAAGGGTTTTATCAAGAAAGCCCGAGTTTCCCAGGGCACTGTGGGGGCTGCTCCCCAGGGGACCCCACTAAAACGCACCACTGGTTTTGGTAGTTCATTGACAGTGAGCGGGGGGCGCTGCCTGCAGCATGCCAGGCAGGTGCTGAGGTGGGGTGTCCGGCCGCCCCAAGGGCTCGGTGCCCCTTCGCCTCCCAGTGCCCAACCTGTTCCGGGCAGGAGTGGCTGGGGGGCCTGGGCGCAGCTGGGGGGGCCGGGAGGGGACCCCATCTGGCCCCATCCAGGGTCCCTGCAAACCAGGGAGGGCTGTCGCCTGCTCCTGGCACTGGGATGACGCTGGAATCTGGTCCCCGGCTCCAGAGGTTTTCTGTGTTATTCCACACTCCCGCTGCATAAATATCCTCTGCTGTAACGATTGCAAGGCACATTTGAAAAGGGGCCAAGGAACAAATTATGTAAAGAGTGAAGCAGAGGAGCAAACAACAGTGGGACTGGGTTAGGACCAGCCGCAGATGCTGCCGTGGAAAGTCTGCCTCACCAGGGGCCCAGCTCTGTCATTGGTGCGAGGGTGCTCCCAAAAGCCTCGCCCCCACGCCGCTGGCCACCCCGAGTGGGATCACCACCTCTCTGCAGAAAGGAGAAACTGAGGCACGGGGGAGGGGCCGGCAGTGAGGCTGGGCACCGGGGGGACGTTGCGGGCAGCAGGGATGCAGCACCCGAGACAGAGCTGGGTGGGCTCCAAAGCTCCAAAACCCCTGGCCACACCAGGACCTGCCCCTCCCCCCCCCCCATCAGAGGGGCCCCGAAGCCGGACCACGAGGTCTGCCCAATGCCTTGAGACACCAGAGCACCTTGGCGGGACCCAAGGTCCTACGTACTGCCAGCCCCCACCCAGCCCTGCTGCCAAACTCGGCGAGTTGTCCCTGTCCCTTTAAAAATCTCCTGGAAGAAAGTGTTAAAAGGAAAGGGAGGGGGGGAGGGGGAAGCGAAATCCAAAATAAATAAGCGGCCACATCCGGATTTCTCCCTCGAGACACTAATAAAGGCTTTATGAGTTTGATATGAATTACCCTCCCCAGCCATTTACAGCTGATCTTCTGGAAGGTATTAGGCTGCTCGCCCCTTCCCCGGCCCAAGGGATGCCGGGGCAGGGGGATACAGCGGGGGCACTGCCACCCCTCCATGCAGCCCATTCACAGCTTAGGGGTGTCAGCTGAGACCCCTCTCTTCTGGGGAGCAATGTTGGGTGTGGGGGTCCTCTGGGCTGTTGCAGTCCACCACCTTGCACCCAGGAGGCTGAGCCCTGCACTCCTGTGGTGGGGGTTGCACCCACCTTGTGCCACACACTCCCAAAAGCTCTGTGTCCTGGCGCTGCCATGCCATGCTATGCCATGCCATGCCATGCCACGCCATGCCACGCCAGGCCCCGCTGCCAGCACAGCTCCCAAGAGACATGGGGACATCTGGCACCCACCTGGCCCCCCACTGCCAGCATCCCCCACAGGGGCTATCCTGGGTTTCTGCCAGCGGGTTTTTCCTCCAGAGCCAGGCAGGGCAGGCAGCAGTGAGCAGCCCTGCCAGCAGCCATCCCAGGCGTGAGGGAAGGATTTTCTTCCAGGCAGGCTTCGCACGGGAAAGCACTGCAATGCTCCCCCTGCATTGTCCCAGTCCAGCTCACTGGGACGTTAAATTGAAAGCAGCAAATGGAGCAGGGAAAACAGCTGTGGGCCCCAGCCAGCAGCCATTTCCTCTGGGCCAGGAGCTGAAGCCGTTGCGAAGCCGGGCTCTGTGCTGGGAAGGCTGGGAGGAGCGCGGAGGGAAGCAGTCCTTTTCCATCCCCGCACCATTTGGCCAAGCTCTGGCCGCCACCGCCCACTTCCTCTCCAGAAGCAAATGCCCCTTTCCTCCACCTGTAGCTGTGTTTAGGGTGTCCAACTTCTTGGTGGCCTCTGAAATGAGGCTGGGACCCCCCATGCCCACCCTGGGTGATGGGTTTGGTGGGCTGTCACTGGGGTGAGGACCAAGCAGATCCTGGGGGCACCCCAGGTGCTCATCCCAGTCTTCCCCTGCCCTTCCTGGCACCCGCTCCCAGTGATGCTCCTCAGCAAAACACCTCGGCATGGGTGCCAGCAGTGTTCGGACAGGGTGCTTCCCCCTGGGCTCTGCAGGCACCCAGTGAGCAGGTTACGGAGGCCAGCAGGCATCAGGCACACTGTGGCACAGGCTCGCCTACTGCAAAGCTGCACTGGTGGAAGAGGTGGATCTCACCTCCAGGAGCAAAGGATGGAGGTGGAGATCCTTTGGCCGACCCCAAGCCTCTCTCTCCCTGGTATCACAGCACTGGGGTTACCCCAAATCTACAGGCAGTGGCCTGCCCACAGTTCCTCCTGGCTCACAGCCCCAGGGTCACCTGCTGCCTCCCACAAAAGGCAGCCATGGAAAATGGTTGGGAAAGAGCACAAAGCCCTTTCCATGCTCCCCCACCCCACCCCCACCCCATTCAAGGCTCCATGCGTTTCAGAGGGGACGTGTGGAAAGGACCCAGGGAGCTGTTAATGATCCAGAGAGCATTCAGCATGGATGCTTTCGGGTGGGGGGGCCTGCAGGTCAGCACATGGTTTGGATTTTGCTCTCCCCCACCCTTACAGCTAATTAGGCTGAGCGCAGGGAGCGTTCCCTGCGGATGCGGAACATGTGCACAGCACAAGCATCACCTCCCGCAGGGGGGAGCCGGCCCCAGGAGCCCCCTCCCTGGGGTGGGTGAGGCAGCCAGGTAGCCCAGGGAGGTGCACAGGCATCTGGGGGGGAGCGGAGGTTTTAATGAAGGGGTTTGAACTCGTTATCTGGCCTGGGTTCAAAAAATGCAAGAACACAAATCACATGCATAAATGCGGGTGGTGGGAAGGGGCTGGAGGGCAGCCAGGAGGACTGAGGTTACTGCAACACATGGCTCCCACTCTGCCCGCGCTGCCCAAGCATGCAGTAGTGCTTGCCTCTGCCCTCTGGCTCTACGGGGCTATGGGAACATGGGGGACCCCTTCCCCTCTCCCACCCTCTCATCTCCCCCTGCCCCCCTGGGACATCCCCAAAGCGTGTGGCCAAGGCATTTAGTGGCTGTGGGTTGGCTGAGCTATGGCAGCGGGGTCATCACTAGGTGGCAATTGTGTCCCCAGCCTTGCCCCAGCCAGGGGAAACTGAAGCAAGCAGAAGGAGATGGGGCTGGGAGATCTCAAGGCGCTGCCTGTTCCTCCACCTCCCTGCACACCAGCAGCTCAGGGCTTCTCAGTGGTGCTGGTGGGGGGGATGTGGTGCCACCAGGACAAAGTGTCACTGGGACACAGGAGGTCAGCTGTGGCTGTGCTGACAATTGGTAACACCAGTGCAAATGGGGATGTGGGACCATTCAGATGGACACAAATCTCATTCCCTGGGGGAAGCCCTAGCACAAGGCTCTCACCTCAGCACTGCAAAGCTGAGCTTTTGAAATGCTGAGGGTGCTGCCAGTCCTAAAAAGGCCCGGCTGCCACTCTATCACTCCCTGTGCCAGTTCCCAGCCCCACCATGCAGCTCAGGGGAGGACAGGGGTGCAGCACTTCACCCAAGGGCGGCTCCAGCTCCTGGTGCCATCCCAGTGCAGGGGCAGTGCTGAAACCAGTATGTGAGGCTGAAAACAGTGCATGGCAAAGTCCCATCCTCGGCTGGGGCTCCTGGCAGCAGGCAGCTCGAGTTGATGCAAGAGAAAGACACCCATTGCCGTGGGGTTCCCAAACCACATTAATGGAAGACCTCAAACCTGCTGTGAACCCGCACCAGCAAGTTCGGCAGCACTTGAGGCTGAGACTGGCCATGGGCACCTCCAGCATCGCAGCATGGTGTTGGAAAGCAATACCGGATTTCCCAATCCAGCTGAAAGCTCCTCAGATGCTCTGTTGCTTTGATTATGACAGACCATGTTTTTTAAATCATTCTTGTATAAATATTTACACGTTTTTACAAGAACCATGCTTTGAGCAACAGGCCATGGCAGAAGAAGGGCCAGAAGGGAGGGAGCTGGATGCTAGATTGCTCCATCCCTGCTTCAGCAGGTCAGCTGGGGGTTGAGCATGACTGGCGGGGGACGCTGGGCTGCACCCATGCCCGGGACCCCAGGGCAATACATGCTATGTGCTGACAGCACCCTCACAACGGAAGGTGGCTGTTTGGTCTTATCCTGCCCCTTCCTCTCGCTCCCCTGGCTTTCCCCTCCTCAGGGAGCAGAGCCCAGCCAAGCACCAGAGCCGGTGGGGGCCAAACCGCCTGCTGCAGGTTACATTGCTGCCTGCTGCTGGGAGCCTCATGCAGCCCTACATGTGTTCTCAGCCTCGTCCCTGGCCTCATGCCCAGCCAGGTCTGCAAACTACCATGTGCAGCCCCCACAAGCTGAGAAAGCCCCTTTGCCACCCACCACCAGGCAACAAGGGATGACATGGTTGCAGGTGGGATGGAGACCATCCTCTGCCCCCACTTCCACCCTGGGCACAGTTCCTCTGTCCCTTACTCCCACCCCAGCACTGCACCCCGGCCCAGCCCTTGAGCCTTGGGCCAGGTCAGGGAGAAGGCAGTGGGTGCCAGAAACCCCTGTGGGTCTCCTGGAGAGAGGAAGGGATGGGGCAGGGGTGTCCAGGGGTCACTGCATCCCCCATATCTACTCCCAAAGCCCCAGAGCTGGAGCTGCAGGGACAGTGGCTGCAAAAAAGCCTCCCAGTGTCATGGGGACACTCCCCCACCAGCCTCATCGTGCTCCCCAGAACTGTTGCTGTGTTTTTTGGGAATGATGAGGGTAAACTCCCCTCCTCCCCTCCCCCACCCACAGATGGGATCCACAACCCAGCCTGGCTTTTTCCGCCAAGCTCAGCAGAAATTCACCCAGAAGGTCAGTGACCAGAGAAAGGGACGATCCATCATTAAATAAATTGTTTTCATTTCCCAGGATAAAGGGGAAGAAAAGGGGGGTGGGGGTGGTGGTGGGGTGTTGGACCAGGACTGAAAAAAAAAGAACACAAGGCAGGAAAACCACCCGCCACGCTCCATGCCATTTGCAGCCTCGGCTCCTTCCCTGCAATCTCGCAGGGCTTTTACAGCCAAAGCTCTTAATATGATTATAATAATAATTTCTTCCCTAGCGATTTTTTTTTTTTTTAATAAACAGTCTCTTTTGAAATGTCACTGGGGAAGCCAAGAATCCAGCTGAGCCCTGGCTCAGAGGAAGGAGCAGGGGCTGGGGGAGTGTGCGAACGTGCACGGGTGCGTGCAGGCAAGCACGTGCGTGCGGGAGCGCGCAGGCCCCCATGGGGGCACCCTGGAGGGGGGGACTCCACCGGAGCATGAGAGCATACCCAGGACAGTGAAAACCCAGCAGTTCCCTGGGGACAAGCAAGCAGGGGGTTCCTCTCCACCTCTCAGTCTGGGTGTCTCATTGAACCCCCGCCTCACACCCCTGCTCTCCCACTCCTCTGTGTGGTCCCCCCCCAGCTTCAGGGCTGGGCTTTGAAATCTGTTGAAAAGAGAGCCTTTTTGCCAAAATAAACAGCCTGTCATGTTAAATTACTCTCCCTTCCTCTCTGCCTCCCCTGCCTGTGTCCCCCCGCCCCATCCTGGCCTTTTTACCGGGGTCCACACCACTCCAGGCGAACTCGTGACTCCAGGGGGAGGCTCGTGGGATGCAGGAGTGCCAGCACTGGGGCTGGCGCAGTCGGGGTGCTGGGGCAGAGCTTCACCTACCGCCTGCATCCCAGTCTCCCTGCCCCTTGCCAGCTCCTCAACCCCCTGAAGTCTTTCTGCTGGGTGGTGGTGACAGCATCTTGCAGGGTCCTGGGCTCAGCAGTGATGCTGCACATGGCATCCTACAGAGGGGCAAGTTGGGTGAGGGATGCCGGGGAATTGCTGCAGCCCCTTGCCCATCCCTGCTATGTTGAGTGATCTCATTGCCCCAGGATTTTTTCCTCTCTCTTGCTTGCCCTTGCTCTTGTTTTTGGGTTGTGTTCTCTCTCCTGTTTCTAACAGAGCAAAAATTCATAGAACCATAAAACGCTGAGATGGAAAACGAGCGATTAGCTCATTCAGCCCAGCCCCTCTGCCAATGCCAGGCCGCTCCCCGCCAGCCTCCCAGTGACTCGTCCAGACCTAGCACTGCGCACTCCAGCCATGTCTTCCATGGCCAAACTGACCTTCTCGCTAGGAAACTTTTCCTGGTGCCTCACCTCCCATGGAGATGTGCGATGTTTGGGCCCATTGCTGGGTTACCTGTCCTGGTGCTTCCCTGAGTGCCCAGCCCTGCACTGGACCTTGTGAGCAGCTTGCCCCCCACCACTGCTTGGCCTTGGCCAGGGCTCAGCCCCCCAGTTTTGTTGTTTCGTCTGTACAAGATGGAGCTTCTGCTGCCTCCCCACCACACCGACCTGTGCCATGCCCTCCCCACGCCACTTCTCTCCCTGCTGCTGGGTTGGTCTCCCGCGGTGCTCGGCTCAGATGGGGAGGGATGCATGCAGTGGCCTTTTGGCTTCATGGCCCCTGTGCACAGAACAGCGCCGGACACGCTCCCTGGCAGGCAAAGTGCAGGCAGGGGCCAGACCATGCTCCCCTCCGTGGCTCATACTACAGGCACATGAATAGGCTCTGTGAGTTGAAGCTCTGGCCCTGCTCCCTCTTGGAAGGCAGGGAAGGCAGCCAGGACTCCCTGGAGCTCTGCGGGCGGAAGGACAGACAGTCGTGAGGGACAGCACCCTACCTGGAGGGTGTCTCTCCAGCCACGTGGGAGAGACAACTGGAAACAACCCTGGGGAGATCCAGAAGCCTTGTCTGGGCTATATAAAAGGGCCATAAAGAGCCTGAGTCACAGGAGGTGGGAGGACCAGCTGTGAGCCCCATGTCTCTCTCTCCCCTCCCCAGAAGAGGTCCCATGGCTCCACACTTGGCTGTGACCCCCTTCCCACATGGGTTCCTACTGCCACAGAGCCCCCCTTACTCCCTTCCCTGGTCTGACCAAGGGCAGGAATGGTTTGCAGGGAAGCCTGGGATTACTGAACCATGCTGTCCTGCTGGGACACCCCTGCCTTCCATTCACAGGCTGTAATTATTAAGAACTCTCACTCAGGGGCCATGAAGCTGGAGAACCTGCCTGGGGAAGGGCATGGTGTGCACCCCCCACTCCAGGATTTGTGGGAGATGCTGGGGAACTGAGGGCAGGTACAGCCAGAAAGGCTGTGTGGAAACAACATGCTGTGGCTGGAGCTGCCGTGACTCCAGGTGCGTTGCGGGCTAAGCCTGTCCCAGGCAGCTCTCAGGAGGCAGGCAGTGACTGAGACCCTGCTGAGATGTGAGCGTGGCCCGAAGTGCTGCCAGCAGCGCGGCCCTTGCTTCTGCAGCCGCTGCTCCTCCTGGCGGCGGCCAGGCTGGGGAACGCCACCCCAGGCGCCGCGGCCCGCGCCCATCCCGCTGCCTGGCGGTTCTGGGGCCGAAGGCGCCAGTTTGTGTGGCCTCCCGTGGGATGCTCCCCGCGGGACAGCGCTGTCGCCAGCCGACCGCGCCGCCGGGCCCCGCCGTCGCCATGACGACCGCAGCAGCCGCGCTTCGTGCGGTGCGGGGCCGTGCTGCTGGGGCTGGGCGGGGCCGTACTGCTGGGGCGGGGCCGGGGGGCGGGGCCGTGTTGCTGGGGCTGGGCGGGGCTGTGCTGCTGGGGCGGGGCCGGGGGGCGGGACCGTGCTGCTGGGGCGGGGCCGGGGGGGCGGGCCTGTGCTGCTGGGGCGGGGCGGGGCGGGCCCAAGCAGGCAGGCAGGACGAGCCCGAGGCTCCTGTCCGGCCCAGGGGCGCCGGGAGCTACCGGCTGTGGGCGTGGGCCGGGGCCTGGGTCTCATCCTGATCCTGATCCTGATCCTGGGCCTAGGTCTGTGCCTGATCCTGATCCTGGAACTGGACCTGATCCTGATCCTTGGCCTGGGCTCGATCCTGATCCTGATTCTGGGCCTGGGCCTGGACCTCGGCTTGATCCTGATCCTGCGACTGGGATTTGGCCTTAACCTGGGCCTGAGCAAGCTGTGGGCTGGTTGCACAGCTGGACGCAGGGGCCTCTGCACCGCCGAGGGGCACCAGGGGCTGCCCACATCTTGCAGGCTTGAGCCTGAGCCTGATGGAGCCAGGGGCTGGGCACAGGGCTGGGCCTGCAGGGGTGTGCTGGGCACCTGCATGGTGGGCACAGGGTCCCTTGTCCCTCCCAGAGCCACTACAGCATGCCACGGCTCCTGCACGAGCCTGCTCCCAGCTCCTGTGGGCATAACACAACTTGGGAGCAGACCTGCCCTGGCAGCCCCAGGCAGCTGGTCCTGCCGAGCTGAGCTGGGCCAGGGCGGGAGGGCAGTGGGTCACCTCTGTTCAGCACTGGCTTTGAGGGGATGCTGCTGGCACGCAGCCCCAGTGCCAGGAGAGGCATGGGAGACCTCGGTGTCATCCTGGCATGACCCATCAGCTGAGCATCCCTTCTTATCCTGTTGGACTGAAGTGGCGGGGGTGGGGCACAGTGTTAATTGGTCCCCCTGCCCTGGGTCTGCTCTGGGGGACACGGTGCTCCCAGCAGCTCTCTCTGGCACTTGCCCAGCAGTGGTGCTTGTCAACGCCTGACTGGTGCTTCCCTCCACCCACACCACACCGACTCCCAGCCCTGCCCTTCCTACCCATGTATTTTTACTCCTGTTCAGAGCAGGCTCAGGACAGCAGCAGAGCTGCCATGGCAGCCAGCACTTCCCACTGGCACAGCTACCTAGGGGTGATTGTGTCCCGTGAAAGGCAGCGGCTAGAGCATTTCCAGCAGGCCGAGAACATCCTGCTGACTCTACTGGAGGTTGTCCATGCCAGGGAGCCCCGCTTCCTTGTGGATTATGCCAGGAACCTGGAAGCCTTCGAGTTTGCTCTCTGTGCCTCCGAGGATGCTGTCACTGTGGAGGTCCCTCTGCGGATTGATGGCGATGCCCTGAGGGTGCTGGCCTGCCAACCTGGGGACACCTCAGTTGGGCACCTCCCGGGGCCGGGCACCTGCTATCTACAAGTGTCCCCTTCAAGGACTGACTTGGAGGACTGGACCAGCGCCATGGGCGTGATGGAGCATGGAGGTGGTGCAGGGTGCTTGGTTCCGGGCAAAGTCCTCCAGCACCTGAAAGAGCTCCTTGTTTCAGCCATCGTGCACTGCCAGCGCTGCTTCCTGCTTCAGCCAGGTGCGTACAAGGTGGGGCGCTTCCCTGGCCAGGAGCTGCCTCCAGCACAGCTGGGGAGCCCAGCATGGTGGTGGTCCCTGCGCAGATGGGCTGGGATGCAAGTCCCTGGGCACGAGGCCCAAAGCGTGCAGGAGTGAGCACCCTGCTGTATGCTGGGACAGGCTTTGCCCTCAGCTAAGGGTGGGGAGATGCAAACTAGTCCCTGCCATCCCATGGCAGCAGAGTCATCCTCAGGCACCTTCACCCTGGGCTGCTGGCACCCTCCTTTGCAGGTGGCAGCTGAACGCCAGGGTTCACCCACCCTTGCCATCAGTCCCCAGGGAGGGTTTGCTCAGGGACTTGGCATGCTTGGCTCACCCTAACCACATTCCTCCTGGCTCTTCTGGCCTTTGAGTGCCCTCTGTTCCCTGGAGGAGGCTGTTTGGAGGGTGAGATGGAAAAGTGTCAGGGTTGGACTGGGACCTTGGGGCATGAGTCTAATCCTGTGTGCACACAGGCTCCAGCTGAGAGCAGTGTCCCTAGGGAGGACACGGTGGGGAAGGTACCCTAGGAATGGCCATAGAAGTCCCATCAGGCTCTTCATGCATTTCTGTCTCCAAAGGTGGTTCTTGAAGTAAATCTCAGTGTTGATGGAAAGATGATGTGAGAGGACCAGCAGGTCTGAAAACCTCTTAACCCAGCCCCAGCGAGCCCACCGTTCCCTCCTTCCTCCACGGCCAAGCCAGAGTCCTTCATCTTCCTCTACCCCCACAACCTGAGACCTTTCCTGGTCCATATTTCTTGGATCACCTTGTTTTTCTTGGCACTGTTCAGCCACCCAGCAGCATGGCCCCATTTGGCTGCTTGGGGGGCTTCCTGCTGTGCCCACACCCACTCGTCTGGCCCTGAGCCCTGCTGGAGCGATGCTCCTTCCCCAGAATCACCCCAGAGGGAGTTGGACAATGGTTTTTGCTGGGGAGCCACAGCCAAACCACAGCATTGGAACGGGATGAGTTGGGCAGGACGGGACGTGCCCGTGGGTGTTGCAGCACACACCCGGTTCAGCCTGTGGGACCAGCTGTGGTAATCTCCCAACTGCAGCCAAACGCTCCATGTCTAGGTGACCTCAGTGCCGAACATCTGCAGGAAGATGCCATGGAGCTCTCCCTGCTGATCCGTAGCAGCTGGAAGACCATCCGCTTTGACATCATCCCCGTGGTGAGGAGGCAGCAGGAGCCACTCCAGCTCAAGGGGCGGCAGAGTGACAGGGGCTTCCCTGAAGGCAGCCTCAGGAAGGCCACGGAAGAGGCCCACTTCGTCCCTGCCTCTCCCCATTGCTGGAGGTGAGCAGCTCAGCTGTGTGCATTGTGGGGTGATGCTGCCCTGAGGATCCCCCCCCGGGCGGCAGCACTGCCGGGTGTAGGGAAAAAGGAGATGGGAAAGTGGAGGGACATGTCAACAGGGGGGTGAATTCACCCCCTCATGATGCCCAAACCTGCTGTCCTGTTTTGGGGAAAAAACCTCAGCCAAATTTCAGGCAGCTCAAGGAAAGAGGGAGGGGATGCAACTGAAGGTAACCCCCCAAATGTGTTTGCAGGAGCTGAACCCTGGCTGTGCGGAGCCCTGCTCAGGCTTCGGGAGCAAGCCTGAGCATCTGGCAGCAGCAGGGTAATAAGGTGCCTCCCAGGGCGAGCTGCAGGACTGAGCAGGGCTGGGGTGACACATCTGCCTGCCAGCACAGCTACCCAGCCCCCAGGAAGGGCTGAGCATCTGGCTGGACCAGCCCAGGCCTATTTTGGGCACCGTGTGGTCTAGCTTGATGGTCAGCCCTTTCTTGGGGCCCAATCCAGCCCCCCCTCCGGGGCAGTCTGCAGCCCTCCCTGCTGCACTTAGGGGAGCACAACCCTGCTTTGTCTCCTCTCTTGTCCCTCCTGGGAAGGCAGGAGCTGCTCAGCAGCATTTCCATCATGCTGCAAATCTTTTTTTTCCTTTTTGTTAGAAGTGGGTGCAGGAGATGGATCCAGGATACTGCATGTCTGAGGCCATGTGGGTGGCTGGGGGTGTGTGTCTCCTCACACATGCCAGGTCACTGCAGGTATCCTCTCCCCAGCTGGGAGGGTGCAGGTCTCCTTCCTCCCTCTCATCTGACCCCATTTTCTCTTGCCAGATCCTCTACTCACGTCCCCATCCTGAAGCTGCTCCAGGCGGTGGACACACTGAAGGGACCCCGTCTGGACAGCCTTCGCCTGCTCAACCAGCTGCACAGCCAGGACTGGGGAGAGGAGGGTGGGAAAGGTGGTCTCACCTTCAACCACCTGAAGGTAGGTAGGTTCTGCTAGTGGGACCACGGCTCTCTGGGCAGGCAGAGCCAAGACTGCTTCTCTGCACCCTGCTGCAGCTTAGTCACTGCTGGAAGAAGACCCCAAACAACAAGCCTGAGTTCCTGCAGTGCTTTGGGATGTACCAGCCTATGGCTGCATCTAGAATGGATGCACGCCACTGGCCATGGTCAGAGGGGTTTGATACTTCTTCCTTGCAAGTAGCAGATGCTTCCAGGATCGAGCCAGCAACTTCCAGCCTGAAATGCCCTGAGCATTAAGAGTTGGGGCTCTGTGCTGATATGCCAGGCATCCCCTGGCACAGGCTGCCTGTGTCTGCAGGGGCCATGCTGGGGATTGCATTGCTGTGCCTGCCATGCCGCAGGCCACCTTGTGCCCTGGTGTGCTGGGGGGTGCTCATACAGGGCTGAGGGTGGCGTTTCTTCTGACAAAGCCCTCCTCTCCCCATCCAACCTGTTTTTGGCACTCTGGACCCATGCCAGCTGGTGACGCTGGTCAGGAAAGGGGCCGTGCTGGGGATAGCACCTGGTGACACAATCCAGGTGTGCCTTGCCTTGTGGTGACTCTCTGGGTCAGGGGTGGAGAAGGTGGCAAAGTTGTCTTCTGCCAAGAGAACAACTCTAGCTCCAAGTAACCCAGATCTTGTGGGTTTTGCTTTATGTTGCATTCTTCAATGTTTGGGGTATTTTTTTTAAAAAAAAGGCACAGTATGCATCTGCCCTTCAAAAAAGCATCTTCTGCTCCAGCCCACTGTATGCATTGCCCATAACACTATGTCTCCAAAAAGCACCTGTGCCAAGCCATTTGCCAGCACAACACCAAAGAATCTGGCATAGCAGCTGCAGGGGGTTCACCTGCTTTGCCAGCAGCTGACAGAAATCACAAGCAGGGCTTTTTACTATTGCTTAGTGCTTGTGGAAAGCTTGGGTGTGTTGTTTGAGAGCTGCTTTGGAGCTGAGACAGGGACTCTTCAGGGAGTGAAGCAAAGGTTCAAAAGTAAGGAGCAGTGGGGCATCAGCTGTGCCTGCAGCAGCCAAAGCAGAGTTTCAAGAGCCTGCACAGCCCTAGGCTGCAGAGGGTGTGATGTCTGTGTTAAAAGCTCAGGCCCATGGGTGGTTGTGTGGTGACCTGCAGGGTCTGAAGGCACGGCCTTTGTGGCGAGTGCCTGATCCTGCACCCTTCTCTCCCTCCTCACAGATGGTGCTGCTGTGGAGCACAGAGTTCTTCCCCTCCCCAGAGGACTGGCAGGACCTGGAGGGCTCTGTCTACAGGCTCTTGGTGATTCTCCTCCGCTGTCTGGCCACCCGGCACCTGCCCCACTTTCTGCACCCAGAGGAGAACCTCTTTCAAGGAGAGGCCCTGGACTTTGCTTCCATCTACTGTAAGGTGGACAGCTTTGCCCGGGAGCCCCAGCGCTTCCTCCGCTTCCATTTTGGCCTCCCTGAACGCACTGTGAGCTGGCAGGCAGACCCCAGCACACAAGCCCTCCTGCAGCTCCCCACTGAGAACAGGTCCTACTGGGACACAGCCTACTTTGACATCTTGCTCAGCCAGGTAATGCCAGACCCTCGGCTGGTCTTGCGAGGCAGCGTGCAACAGCACCAGAAACCACCTGGGCCGGGCAGCATAGGATGTGCTGGAATTTTCCCCCTGGAGCCCTCCAGCCGCTGGCAGCTGGCTGGCACACGCTGCCTAACCCTGCTGCGGAGGCTGCAGGAGGCTGGCAATGCTGGGCTCAAGCAGAGCAGGGCGTCCTCTCCCCTCACTCCCCACCTGCCTCTGCTTAGTTCCAGGTGTACCAGATCCAGGACGGCATGCGCCACTCAGCAATGTCCCAGCTCCTCTCCAAGATCCAGGAAGAAATCCCCCAGCAGAGCTGAATGGGACCCCACTGCCACCCCATCTGGGGGTCTTGAAACTCAGGGGGATGCAAGGCAAGCTATGGAGCCATGGAGCAGCACACTGCCATGTTGCTTTATTGAGGAAAGATGGTACCAGGAAACAAGTGCATGTCTGCTCCCCTGGTAGAGCTGGGTGTGTCATTCCAGGGTACCTAATCTTGGGGGGGTGGCTGGTGTCCTGGGCTGCTGGGCTCTGGTGCAGGGATGGCCAAAGTTGATGGCAGTGGGAGGGAAGGGACCTGTGGTCAGACCCTGCATCCAGCCCTTGTGTCATCTTGCAGTAAGGCTGCCGTGCACTGGGGCCAGGGGAAGGGGAGTAAATGGGGGCCAGGCCATCAGGGTAAGGAGCGACCCTGCACAGGAGAAGGGGTTTTGAGCCCTGTCCTGCATCTGCTGAGCTGTAGCTCTCACCTCCATGTCCCCTGCTCTTCTACCTTCTCCTCGCTCTGTCTTGGGCTGCTGGGTGTTGCAGTGTTTTCTGCCAGCACCCTGGGGAGGCAGGGGAACCCCTCTGCCTGCCAGCCGCTCGCAGCCAGGCATGGGGGGAGAGCTGCACCTCCTTGTCCAGACCCCTTTGCAGGGGTGCTCACAGCCTGCTGTGGCGGCAGTGCCTGAGGGCGTCTCTCAGGGCACACAGCACACGGTCCACATTGCCACTGGTCGAGTTGCAGCCCATGAGGCCGATTCGCAGGACCTGGGAGGAGAAGGGTGAATGTCTCCCTGTAGCACCCACCTTTGCGGCCATGCCCCGGTGCTGTTTCCCTGTGGCCTGGCAGCAAAGCACAGGCTCCCACATGAAGCAGGGGGGCATGTGAGGAACAGCCATGCAAGCAGCCCAGTATGAGTGCGTGCACAACTCCCTGCTTGCTCCTATTTAACATGCAGTTCCTCTAAAGACATGTCACCCCGCTAATTATGTGTGCAGTTATCCAATTATGCCCGGCAATTGTGTGTGATTAGGAGCCGCTATGTATTGCTGCAGGCGATGGGATGCATCCAGCCGTGTGTTTGCTGTTTGCAGCCAGAGAGCACCCGTTAATCGTGGGGTGTGCTGCTGATGGATGTGGCTGCAGCTGGGTTCCGTGCCCAGATGTGGCCAGTGAGAGGGGAGGATGCAGCCCACCTTGCCCACCGAGGGCCCCAGGCCCCCAGCGATCTCAATGGAATAGTTGTCCATGAGAAAGGCTGTGATCTCCTTCCAGTCATAGCCCTCGGGCACCCTGACAGTGGTGACAGTGGGAAGCCTTGCCTTCTGTGGAAGAGAGAAAGTGGGTTAAATCTGCATCTCCTGGCCATGGCCCTGTCTCCCGGTGAGCCCCGCCGCCTGCCAGGAGAGAGTATTACTGGGGGTGGGGAGGCATATTGTTTTTCTCCACCACCAAAAGCTGCCCAGCCTTGTAGGGCCATGCCCTCACACTGCCCCTGCACCATGATGGTGGGCTCACCCAGCACTCACCTCCTCCTTCACGAAGAGCTCAAGCCCCAGGTCGCACAGCCCCTGGCACAGCTGGGTGCAGTTGGCCCGGTGGCGTTCCCAAGAGTTCTCTAGACCCTGCGGGCAGAGAGGAGCGAGAAGGTCCCCGCCACTGGTGGGCATCTCCTGGCACCCACCATTCCCCCAAGCCCCACTGGCACGGCCACTGCCCTCCATCTGTGTGGCGCTGCTCACCAGCTCTGCCAGCATGGCCAAGCCTTCCCGCAGGCTGAAGAAGCTGTTGATCGGTGCTGTGTGGTGGTACCTGCAAAACCCAAGGGGCACCCAGGTGGGTTCAGCCCAGCCCATGGCAGAGCAGTACTCCAGCTCATAGTGGGGGGAACCAGGGCACAGCATCCTCCCTCCTCTTCATCCAGCGCAGAGGGGATGCAAATCCCCCATGACTGCTTTGCAACCATTAGACAGGGTGATGGGGAGACAGGGCCTGAGCCGTGCAGGGCAGGCAGCCCCCGAGTAGGGTGAAGTCTGTGGCCAGGATGGCTGCAGCCATCTGTCCCAGACAGCCTGCCCTCACCTTCGCAGCTCCCCATCGCAGCCCCAGTAGTTTGCCAACCAGCTCATGTCCAGATAGAAGGACAGGGGCTTCGTCTTCCTCCTCAGCATCTTCTCCCTGCAAAGCAGAGTGATGGGGAGGAGCTGGACCTTGACCCCGCCAGCTCGAGGGGGGGAGGGGGTCAGTCCTGCGGGAGGACCCTCCTAAAGCAACACTAGGCCCTCAAAGCCAGTGCAGAGGTTGGCTCTGGTACCCATCGCTGCCCAAGGATGGGCCAGGCTCTGACCCTGCAGAACTGCTGCTGGGCATGTTCTCCAGAGCTGGGCTGTAGTGGATGGCTGGCAAAGCAGGTGGGTGACAGCCTCCCTCAGCCCCCCTGCCTTCCCCCCGGGGTGGGGCAGGGCTGCCCTTACCTGGCTCGCTCGCTGAACGAGATGGGGGCACTGCCAGGGGGGGCGTTGAGGACTTTCTGAGACCCCGAGTACAGGACGTCAACCTCTGCTTGGGAGGGGAGGCAGCTCCTTAGGGACTGGGGGCTCCCAGCAGGCACATGCTGAACCTCCCCAGTCCAGCTGCAAGTGTTGGGTGGGAAGCACAGAGTGGCACACGCTGCAGATCCTGCTTTTGTCTGTCCTGCTTTCGGGGGACACTCTGGCACTGCTGACAGTCCCCGAGGGGAACAGCAGGTGGACCAGTCTATAGTGCTGCTAGCCTGAAATGCAGGCAGTAGGACTGATCCCACTGCCCTCCCTCTCTGTCCCAGGTGTGAGCCCCCTTGTCCTGGGAGTGCCTGCGGTGGCACTGTGGCTCTTACCCTGCTGGTCCATGAAGATGGGGGCTCCCCCGAGTGATGCCACCGCATCCACAAGCAGCAGGCAGCCATGGCTGTGGGAGGACAAAGCTCAGATAGGTGTCCCTGCCATCTCCTCTTGCCACCCCTCTGCCTGCAGGCCTGGCATCCTGGTCCTCCCGAGGCCGCGTGTCTCATACGAGCCACTTCCAGCATCACAGAACAAGAGAAGAGGCTGGGCCATGTAAACCCCCATGCCCTGATCCCCAACGGCAACCTTGGGGTGCCGCTAGACCCTGTGGGTGCCTGCTATGCACTGACCGGTGGCAAAGCTCGCCCAGCCCCTCCAGTGGCTGCAGCACCCCTGTGGAGGACTCGCCGTGCGTGATGAAGAGCACCGAGGGCTTGTGCTGCACCAGGCCCTGCATGAAACAGAGGGGAAGGTGACCACCCTTGCTGCCAGCTCATGCCCACCACCCTGCACCATGGCTGACACTCACTTCCTCAATGTCCCACAGAGTGAAGTACTCGCCTGGGGGCTTCAGCAGCTCATGGACATTGGCTCCTGGAAGGGATTTGGGCAGAGGGAGAGTGAGGCTTGGTCAGGCTTCCCACTGGGCAGCTACCTGCTCTGCAGGAAAATTGGTCATGCATGAACCAGGAGTATGGCTGCCCACCAGAGTCTTGCCTCCCATGGATTTGCCCCGTGGAAAAGCCATAAACCACCATAAAAGGAGGGACATCACCTCAGAAAAAACCTGCAGTGCTCTCCAGTTACAGAAGATGTGCTGCTGGTCACTTGTCACAGCACTCTCCAAACTATCAAGCTGCAACAAGGTCTTTTACCATCACATACCAACACACTCTTCACGCCAGTTCTGCTGCCTTTGTCTCATCCAGGACACACTCTCTCTTCTCTTGTTTCTTCCTTGGCTGCTCTCTTCATTGGCTCTCAACCACTTAACAGAACCAGCCACAGCTGCACCTTATCTACATCGGCCAACCTGTGGCCCCTGAAGCCAACCCACAGTTGTATATTATCAATGCTAATTAACCCAGCTTCATTCCTCTACAGTCACTGCCACTGGGATGGGGAGACAGAGACCCAGAGGTCACATCCTGGCATCCTGTCCACAAGCCTGGTTCCCTGAGCCCTGCCAGTACCATCCAGCTGTCCCTGGCATACCCAGCCTCCTGGCAATGTCGGCAGCACGTTGTCCCCAGATGCCGTTGACAGCCACCAGTGCAGTGTCATCACGGTCCAGCAGGTTGAGGAGGGCAGCCTCCATAGCACAGTGGCCAGTGCCACTGATGGCCAGGGTCAGCCGGTTCCGTGTCTGGAAGGCATACTGGATGCCCGCCTTGATCTCATCCATCACCTGTGGCAGCAGGGGAACAGCCAGCACTGCTATTGTACCCCTTGCTCTGGCAGAGCTGGCCCAGTCCCTTGCAGGGGGCAGGGGAGGGGAGGAGAGGAAGGCTGGGCTGGGGCAGCTTACCTGCAGCACCTCGGGGTGCATGTGGCCCAGGAGCTGCTGGCTGCCTGCAGCCAGGATGCGGGGGGGCACGTTGCTGGGCCCTGGCCCAAGCAGCAGCCTCTCTGGCACAGCCAGGGGCCGAAGCAGCACCTGGGGCGGAGGGACGCAGAGCAGGCTGGTGGCCATGGCACGCCTTGCCATTCCCAGGAGCCGAGCCTGGAGGAGAGCAGCAGTGGAGGCTGCCTGTGCAGCACCCAGCACAGCGGTGCAGTGCATCTTGCGCCAGCAGTGTCCAGTGTCCTTGTGGACCCTGACCCCAAGGCTCAGTGCTCCCCGCCACAGGCCCGGACTCTGCCCCTGGCCGCCTACTTGTCCGGTTAATGTGCCACCAGTGCCATCCCTGCTGTCTCGGCCCCCTCATTTTGGGGGGTCTCCCCTTGCTACTGCTGGAGGTTTGCTCCCCAGGCACTCCAGCCTCTGGGACTGCAAGGACTCACGCAGACTCTGTCCCCATGGGCCCCAGGACACTGTGGCTGATTGTTCCCAGCACTATCTCAGCAGGTGGGATCCCTGCTCCTGAGCACACAGGTCCTGTGCCATGGGATGGTTGTGCCAGAGCTGTCCCAGCACAGCTGCCACAGTCACGAGTCCTCCAGCAGTACAAAGGACTTTCCCTGACCAAAGGGCGCCTGGCTAAGTGACAGCTCCTGGAGGAGGCTGGCCAGTGGGATGGTTTGCACAAGGGCAGAGCCTTGGGGTGGGACATGGCCACAGTCCCTGCTGCAGCGAGTTGTGCTCTGCAGGCATTACAGCCTGATGATGATGCCACTGACCACGTGTGCTCGCTCAGTATGCTGTGCTTGTCACCTGCCATGTGTACCCATGGTCCATCATATCATGCCTTTCCTCTGGCATGTTCTCTGCCATCCATACTCTGAAACACAAATGAGCTGCCTGCTTCCATCTCCTGGCCCTGCCAGGAGATGGTCCCTGGCTGGAGGGGCCACTGAGTGAGCAAAGCTTTGGGCTGAGGGTGACAGCTATGGGGTGGGGTGGGAAGGCTTGGCACCAGCAACTGGTGCTGAAGGTGTTTGGGACAGATGTGTGGTGCTGGCAACAGTGCCAGGTGAATGCACTTCTGCCTGGGCAGCCAGATGGCAGCCACCTCTGAGTGGGAGCCAGTGTGGCTATCACCACATGGATTATGGAAACCAGTTATCCTGGAGACTGCTGCCAGGTTATCATCTACCAAAGTGAATACAAAAAGTCGTGGTGTCCTGAGCCAGCCAGCCCCTCATCCCGTGCCCCAACCATGTGTTCCTCCTGCTGAGGACACTTGCTGCTGCCAGGATTGATGCTGGATGCTTGCAGGGTCTTTGAAACGCTCAGTCCCTAAAAGGAAAGACTTGCTGGAGACCCACCACTGCTGTGGCCAGTGGGTGGATGAAGACATCTCCACAGCCTGGGCCCCAGGGAGATTTGGGGAAAGTCTGGGGCAGGGAGGAGATGTGAGGCCTCGCAGTTGGTGTAGTGGTGCAAGGGAGGATGCGCTGCTGGAAACAGCTGGTGACAAAGCCCTAATCTTCTTTCTGCGCTGGCTCTAAATTCCTTGGCGCAGATGGACCAGGAGCTGGCCGTGCCGCCCTGGGCCCTGGGGCTGCAGAGCACGGGGCTCATCGGCCCCGAGGGGTGAATCAGCCCTGCACCAGAGGTGGGTGCGGGCCGGCGGGGGCTGGGGGCCGGCGGGGGCTGGGGGCCGGGGCCAGAGAAGGGGGGCTGGGGCCAGCGGGGTGCCCTGGAGGGGGCAGCTCTTCCCAGGGTACCGCGCCGGGGGGCGCCGGAGACGTGGGGGGTGCGGTTGCTGGGCGACGGTTGCCAGGCGACGGTTGCCGGGCGACACTGGGCCCCGTGCCCCTCCCCGCGCCCTTGCGGCGGTTCCGCAGCGCGGACCGGGGGTGGGGGGGATGCGCTGACGTCACCGCTCCATCCCGGGCTCGCGCCCTCCCGGTCCCCCCCCCCACTTCCCCCCGGCGGCGGCGGCCAACCAGAGCGTGGGGCGGCGCGGGCGGGGACCGCAGGGGCGGGTCTGCCGCCACCCGCACCGGCACCGGCACCGGCACCGGCATCGGCACCGGCACCGCACCGCGCCGCACCGCACCGCACGCGCGGCTCGGCCCCATGCCGGCGTCCCCCGCGCACGGCTGAGCGCTGCGCCCCGCCGAACCGGGCACGAGCGCGGGCACGGGCACAGGTAGGGGCGGGCGGCACCGTGCGGGACGGGGCAGCCCCGGCACGCCCGGCCGCGGCTGCGGCAGTACGGGCGCGGTCCGCGGGCTCCGTCAGAGGGGGGGCTCTCGGGGCTGCCCGGGATGGCGGGACCGCCCCGCCCGGCACCGGCGGGGGCGAGGCGTGGCGGGGGGAACCGGGACGCGCCCTCCCTGGGGCCCGGCAGGGCGAGGGGCTGCGGCCGGCGGCCATTTTGCGGGGCCCCCGAGGCGCGGGGGAGGGGGGCCGGGTGGGGGCTGCCCGTGGGTCCCCAGCGCGGCGCCCGGCGGGTGCCTCCTCGACTTCCAGAAAGATCCCGCCGCGGGGGCCCCTCCCGGGAACGGGGCGACGCCTTTGCGGCCTCGGCACCATCCTGCGGTGGGGAGGGGGAGGCTGGCGGCCCCGTCGCCCGCGGGAGGGGGCACACGTGCCCGTTTTCACCCCCGAGCCGCCCCCACTCCCGCCTGTGGGGCAGGTGGCGCAGCCATGAAGCTAAGCTCTCTTGTGGCATCATTATTACGCCTCAGAGTCAACGGCAGCGCAGGAAGGAGCAGGGGGTGCCCAAGGGGGGGTCTCTGGCTGCAGGGTGGGGGCTGGCAAGTGCTGCTACGCCGAGGCTCTTGCTTCACAAGGACGAGTCGCGGCCGCTGACGATGCGCTTGGGGCAGCTGGGCGAGGGCCGCCATGTCACTGCAGGCCAGCACTGATGGCTGCTGGCTGCAGGAGGGGTTGGTGCAGAGCCCTGTGCTTGGCCACCCTGGCTCCCAGCGAGCAGCCCTGCACCTGCCACATTGTCTTCCTCTGCTGCCGCTGCCTGCCTCCTCCTCCTCCTCCCCCTTGGGGCAGCATCCCTTCCCCCAGACCCAGCAGACCCCCTCTGTGCTGGGGTCTCCTGCCTGCTCAGGTCCCATGCCTTGGCTGCAGGGTTCCGTGTGGACAAGGAACCAGCCAAACATCTCCCCTGCCACTCCATGGCCATCCTTCCATGCCCCAGTGCCCAGAGCAGCCCCTTGGCAGGTGGCCTCAGTGGCATGGGGATGAGTGGGGGTGTAGCAGACACCCCCACACACCCTCCGCTGGGGTATGGCTAGGGGTGTGGTGGGCTCTGCCATCCCCGCAGGCTGTTGTTGACCTCCATTTTGTCTGGGAGGTGACAGCTGGCGCTGGCACAGATGCTGCCACCACCCTGCTGCCTCCCTGTGTGTGGCCAGAGCTCCCAAACCCTTGGGGATGTCAGAACCTGGTGTTTCCTGCCCCCCTGGCTGTCCACCCGTCTCCATGCCCAGTCATGCTGGTGATCCACAGAAAGTCGCTGCCTTTTCCATGCAGCTTTTCCCTGCTGCAGGCTTTAGTGTGTGGAAGAGAGGGAGGATGTAGAGAGTAGGTGACGGCGTGTGAGGTGACTTGCCTTTGCAGCAGGGATAGGGAGCTGGCTGGTGGTAAGCAAAACCCTTCATCTACGGCCTTAAATTTGCCACCTGCAAATTTAATCTGCATTGAAATTCTCAGGGAGCTGCAAACGCAGCCCTGAAGCCGTGTCCCCTGTTGGGGTGGGTGGGAGGCAAGGAGGCACAGGGCAAGGTGGTCATGATGGTACTGGGGAAGCGGGGGCCTGGATTTCAGCTGGGCATTGCAGGGCACTTGCTGCTGCCCTGGGCTGTCCCCTGATCTGCTTCCCCGCCCACGGGTGCTGCTCCAGGGAAAACTGCACCGTCATGGCCCCTTGTCCTGTGTGGGGCGGGAGGTGAGTGGGGAGCAGCCGCTGGGCTCAGCTGACAGGTGCCGATGATGCACTGTCATCTGGGCCAGCTGCCCCCACAGTCTCCCACTGTCCTCATTGTCCCCAGAGCGAGGGGCAGGGTTCTGTGGTTCCAGATGGACCTGGTGGGCCCCAGTGAGGGGGGCAGAGGAAGGGCTCATTAAAACAAAGCCTGTTGGTGGCTGAGAACACCATGGCTTAGGAGGCACAGCCAGATGGGGTGTCCACCCTCGCCGCCAAGGTGACGTGGGCACGCATGCAGACAAAAAGAGAATTTCACCTTGGATTTCCCTGGACACAGGCAGCTCTTCGTCTGCCAGTGCTGCCTGCAGCCCTGGCGAGGCAACCCCTGCCCTGTGCTGGTCACAGGGGATGGGCCATCCTGGCCATGCTGACCCGTGTTCGCATCACTCAGGCCCCAGCGTCGGGCAGCACCCAGGGGACCAGCTGCTGCATGCCCCGCAGCATCCTTAGGGGAAGTGTTTGCTGCGGGTGGCACTCGGGGACAATGCTCCCATCCCACTGGTCACCTCTTAGTGGTGGCAGAAGGGCTCCCGGTTGGTAGCCTTTGGACTTAAGAGAGCTCTTGTTAGCTCATCTCTGCCCAATTAATCTTAGCTGATCCAGTTAATCATGGCTCTCTAGGCTTTTTGCTCGTCACCGAGGGCTGGCGGGTGTGTCAGTAGGGATGGGCAGAGTGCAGCAGGCTGCGCAGGAAAGGGGGAAGTGATGCCCTGCGGGGTTGGGGGCAGGTCCGTACATGCCCCCCAGCGCCATGGCCCTGGGGACTGTGCTATCCTCCTCTGCTGTCTCCTGTGTGTGTGGGGTGGCCCTGGGAGGAGGTGGGGAGGGAGCAGGGCCGCTGGGCTGGCCCACTCCCAGTGGAAGGCTGATAGCAGCTTATTGAATTTCTCGCGATGGCGCATTAAGCAGGCTGCAGCTGACTGTCCCCAGGCAGAGTGAGCTGGCTGGGCTCGAGCTGCTTGCCCTGGGGGAGGCTGCCGACCCCTGCCCTGCCTGCCCACAGCCTGCCCGCTGCAGGGTGTCCCCTCCCTCTGCAGGGTGCTGGGCACCTGTGCCCGGCGGTGCCGGTGCTGGCCGGTGGTGCTGCCGTGTTAGGCGTGCTGCAGGCTGAATTCCTCACTGTGGCTGAGCCAGGAAAATAAGAGTTGGAAGGAGGAGAGGAGACTCGGGAAGAAGCTGGGTGGGGTCTGCCAGTGCTCCCTAAGGGGTCCTTGTGCTGCGGTGGCAGAGATGGGGCTAAGGGAGCTGCAGAGGAGCAGGGGGGAAGTGGCGTGTCGCTGGCTGAGGAAGCTGAAGGAAATGGATGGAGACAGAAAATGGAGCCGAGCTTGCAGCTCTGCAGCATGGTATATGGGTAGGGAGCGGGGCCCGTGCCACGGGGCCCTTGCCACGGGGCTAGGCGAGCCAGGTGGCTTGCTGGGAGTGCACTGGGGTGGGAGGGAGAGAGGAAGGGTCCTGCTGGCAAGGAGGGGGCTTCTCAAGGCCAGTGAGGGTGAGCTGGCAGGGGTACTGGTGTGGGGCTGAGTGGGCCTTCCCGGCAGAGGGAAGAAGGCAAGCAGCCACCAATGAGGGCATGCAGTAAGGTGAGGCACTCAGAAAAGTGGGACAAAAGAGAAACTGGAGATTCTACGTGGGAGGTGAAGTGACAGGGCTAGAGGGGGCTGTGATGGGAACGGCATGAGGGTGGGAGGGAATGAGGGGCAGGGTCTGAAGCTGCCCATGGCAGGCAGCTGTCAGTCCCAGGGCTGGTGGGGTGGCTGATGGGTGTGCCATTCCAGCACCAGTGGCTCTTGCTGAGGGCTATGCCACAAGGCAGGAGCCTAGGGACCTGACCCACCTGGGAGCTGGAGAGACTGCTCAGTGGGGGGAAGAAAGCTGTCCTGGCTGTGGAGGAGGAGAGGGAAATGTTTGACATGGGCAGTTGTTGGGTGCTGTGTGGGGTTTAGCCCAGCAACAGATCCATCGTCCCTAAGCACCAGTAGTGCCACAGGGTGCAGCAGCTTGAGCCAATGGCCTCATGTGAATGCAGCCCTTCCACCCAGGAATGTATCCCGTTGGGTATGTTGGTTGAGAAAACCCAACTTTTTCATTCCCCTTTGGCATGGAGTCATGTTTGATTTTTCCTTTCTCTTCCATATGAGAAAGCAGATAAGTGGGGAACGCAGAGGGCCGTTGGTACGTGGCAGCCTGCTCTCTGGCTGAGGGGCTCAACGGTGATGTTAAAAGCCCGCTTAAAATAATCCACGCTCAAGAAAGCCTGAGTCTCAAATGCTTGAACTCTGGAGCTGTTGGGATTTAAGGGTGCAATTGCTGGCTGAGGACAGTGGGAGCTCTGGAGCCATCCCAGCAGGGCAGTGAGAGGGAGGGAGGATTTGGGAACACTTAAGAGGAGAAGATTTGTCCTCCTCCTGCTGTCAGGGATGCAGACTCAATTTTAAAACAGGCAAAGCATTTTTCAAAGACAGAGCTGAGCTTGTAATACTTTCTGGCTGCAAATGTTTCCATTGCACCATGAATATACCTGCCTTTGGGCAGAGCGTACATTGGTTTTCCTCCCACCCCCTTTGGAAATGAAAACTGGAACTGTCAAACCTCAGTTAGTTTTAAAGCCATCTCCTTCTCTTGGGACACTTTCTGTGGATTTATTTTTCTCTTCTTCCCCCCCTCCCCTCTGCCTCCTTTTCCACAAATTCAGCTCCACTTCCTTTGGGTCATGGTCCACATAACCAGAGCTGTGCCATTGATCTACTTCCTAGAGTGAGCATCCCAGTGGCAAAGACCAGGCTCAGAAAGCCCTAGGGCGTTTGCAGACACCCTTGCAGGAGTCCTGTAGGCATGGATGCCAGAGGAGCCAGTGCCTGCCTGTGCTGTGGGGTGCTGAGCTCCTCTTCCACTGGTCAGCTCAGCATGAGGAGCCAGGGAGCAGGGGATGCGCAGAAGCGGGGATGGATGTTAGAAGGCAGGAATGGTTTTTGTCAGGGCTGATCCTGAATGACCCAGCGGTCAAGGGAGGGACCCCAGCGTCATTTTCTGGCCAATGCCAGGTAGGCTTAACTGGGACTTGGGGAGGGTGGGACAAGCTGTAGAGAGCCTGGGCACCCGTGCTGGGATGAGAGGCTGCTGTGGGAGATGTTAGATAGCAGTTTGTTTCATCTTGTGAGGTTTGTGATTTATTAGCAAAAGGAGTGGAAAAATGATCGTGAATTGGAAGCTTCAGCTGAGTGCGATTGCCACTGGCTTGCTGGCTGGTGCTGCTCCTGCTGACGCCGCACATCTGCTTGTGCTGGGAGCTGAATGAGAGGCAAATACCAGTGGTTGTGTTCAACAGCCACCTCCTTTCTCGACATGAATGTAATGCCATCATTTTCCTCCCCTGCCTCCACCCAGTCCTGCTGACCAGCCAGTCCCTGCTCTTCGGGGGCTGGGGCAGAGGCAGGAGGCTTGGGTGATGGGCAGGGGGTTGTGGACTTGCTTGCAGGCGAGGGGCCACCTGCTCAGCACCGTTGGCACCCTGGGATGGAAAAAACACTCCCTGGGGGTCACACTGATGCTGACAGTCCCTATGTGCCCTGTCCTCTGCTGTGGGCGCCCACTGAATAATGCCACAGGGTGAGGGAGGGTGATGGATGCTGCCCTGGGGTAAGGGCAGGGATGTCCCCTAGGACTGAGCAGGGATTCCTGACCTGAGATACAAGGGGAAGGGGGAAGAGGCAAAATGTGGGCAGATCAAGGGATGAAGCAAAATGTCATCTTCCACACAGAGACAAACTAGCGTTCCCAGGAGGTTTCATTGCACACGATTTCTGTTCATTTTTCTGGCACATCTGTGAGATGGGGATTGGGATGCAAGCTTTCCTAACCCCCTCTTTTCTTCCCTCCCTGCAGGACAGCTGCTGCTCCCTGCTAGCAGGACCCACCTCCAGCTGGTGCAATGGCGGGAGCATCTGTGAAGGTGGCGGTGCGCGTCCGGCCCTTCAACTCCCGGGAGATGAGCCGGGAATCTAAATGCATTATCCAGATGTCGGGAAGCACCACCAGTAAGTGCTGGCGTCAGGGGAAGAGGGGCTCGGGAGGGCTTTGGGTGCTACCTGGGGAGGAGTGCGCATGATCTGGCCACAGCAGCAAGTGCTGAGCTGCCAGGACCTTTGGTGTGGTTGCCAATAGCACTTGGTGTTGTTTGGAGGAGGGAATCTGGGGTGGGAGGTCACCTTTCCCACAGCGAAATACAGTCCTGCTGTTAAAATGGCAGCAGTGAGATCTACATGGCACTGAGCCCTTGGGTGTCAGTGGTACTGAGTGGGGCAGCATCCCTTGACAGGTGATGGGGAGGAATCAGAAAAGCCTGAAAACACTGGTGCATTGATGTGGAGCTGAGGGTGCCCAGCCTGTGGTTGCCTGCCCAGGTGTGGAAGCTGTGCACCAGCCAGTGAGTGGCTCCTGACGGCACTGCCTGGTTGGCTCCTGCACACCGCAGTGCGCTGGGACCCATCCCTGCTTCCACGGGGCTTTGAGCCACAGCACCAGCAGCATGGAGGGGTGGGAGCAGGGTTTGCTGAAGGATGAGGAGGGGGGATGTGGCCCGGGGGGCTTGGGGGTTGCCTGTCCCATCAGAAGCCCATCTGGAATTTTCCCTCTTTAAATAATGGCTGATGAAAGTATGGGGTGGGAAAGGTGGCTGAATCCCTTCTCTTTGGCTCTGGAAACCTCCAGATGGGACAGCATCTAAAATAACTCCCTCCCTGCCTGCCCGGGACTTCCTGCGTCACTGTCATCCGTGGGTGAAACACCAGCACCAGCCACCCCCGTGGCGGGTGCGCTGATGGGCTGCTATGACAACCCCAGCGGGAGGGGGAGGAGGGCACGCCGGGGGTGCAGGGCAGCTTTGTGACCCTGCCAGGTCTCCCACGCACCATGGGACAGGGAGCAGGAATGTGGGGGTCAGTGGGGCAGCATCTGCTGGTCTCTGGCGTCCTGAGGGGGGCTCTTCTGCCCGGTTGCTGCAGGGATGTCCTGCCTGCCTGCAGTGCGGAGCTGGTCCCCTTGTGCCAGGGCAGCCTTTCTAGCCCAGCAGGAGCTGCACGCGTGCCCAGGGCCGGGCTGCCAGCAGGGGAGATATCCTTTCTGGCCCTGATGGGTGCTGGGGACCTGGCACACCCCAGGCCCGGTCAAGAGCCTCAGGCATCCCCCACCTCTGCCATGGCCACGTTTGCTCAGGGTGATCTGCCTGTGCCCATCCTGCCACCCCCAGCCCCGCTGTCTGCAGCCCCACCCCAGGGCTGCCCCAGGCCCCTCGTCCCCCTGCCCTTGCTGGGGAGGGCTGGCCAGGCTGCAGGCAGGGGCAGTGTCCCAGCCAGCCCTTTGCTGACAGTGAGGTTTTTCTCCATGAGTAGACAAACCATCGGCTAATCCCCTTGGCTGGGGGGAGGTGATGGTGGGGGGACGACAACACAGACTCTGGTGCCTGCTTGTGCTGCTGGCTGGGGGAGGCAGAAGGATGCTTGTAGTAGTGGCTGCTCCCCCTGGCCCCCAGAGCGGGACTGTCTCAGCCCCCCAGCTCCTTGCAGAGAAGCCAAAAATAAACGTGTTTGGAGGGGTGAGAACAAGTTTCATCCTTCCCAGGATTATTTACGGAGACCCCTGTGCATACTGAGGTGGGGCAGGTTGTTCTTCTGGCTAATGCATTAAGCCCCGTGGGGAGCAGCAGGGGCTGGGGACCAGGGCAGGAAGGGGTCAGCCCTCCTCTGCCATCCTTTTCCCCCTGAACTTACAAATGCCGCCCCCTTGGCTTGCTGCGCCATGGCTGCTCACCTGCCTGCCGATACTGCTGCTTTGTTCCCGTGGTGTCCCCTGCTCTGTGTGGCTGTGGGGACTGATCTGGGCACCAACAGCCCTGGCCCCTCTCCTGGCAGCTCCCACCAAGATGGAGAGGAAGGGACCCCAGATTTCATCCCACGAGGCCATTAATATTCTCTTTCCAGAGCCATGCTTCCCTGAGCTTCAAAATACAGCGATTCTCTCCTGTGGGTCCTGGGTTTTATCCTGCTCAGTGCTTGGTTGCCTGCTTGCTGCACTCTGCCATGCTGCTGGCTCTTCAGGGTGAAGACAGGAGTCATCTCCAGACGTTTTCCTCCTCCCCCTCTTGTCTGTATTTCTGCCTTTCCCCCCCCCCCCCCCCCACCTTTTTTAATCCCCTTTGGCAAAGCATGAATCTTTTGAATCTTTTGCAGCAGCTTTGCAAAAGCCCTGGGGTGCCTGATCACAGGAGAGGAAAAAAAAAGTCAAGAGCATCCAGCCACATGGGGGTAAATAAATGGGAATAAAAGGGGCTTGGGGAGTGTGTTTCAGCTCAGGATGAGAGACTTGCTGCTCTTAGTTTGCTCCCTTCTCCCCCATGTCCCAGTCTCTGGCCTGCTGGGCAGCTCGGCAGCTGGGCAGCTGCAGCTGGGATGCCCAGAGCTGCTTGGTGCCATCCCTGGCTGCTTCTCCGCCCCGTGCCCAGCATGGGCTGGCACTGGGATGCAGAACAGCCGCCTTGTGCAGCACCATCCTGCCCACTCCTGCTTTTGCCCATGCTGGACTCATTTTTTTTGGGGTAATGCTCCTGTTCACTCTAGCAAGGATCACCTCTGCAGGGCGGAGACGGACTGGACACAAGCTTTGGGGAGCCAGGTGGCATGGCAGAGCTGCCAGATGAACCCCAGGAGCCATTGGACGTGTTCCACCCAGCTTCTTGCATGGCCTCCACACCTGCTTTGCTTTACAACAGCCACTCACATGCCCTCAACACACCGACCAGGCACCGGCAGGGATGGGCAGCCCCTGTGGCTGCCCACACTCACGAGAAGGCTTGGTGCCGTTTTGGTCTGGATCTCAGTGGGGACCTCCAAGTCCCTTTTTGCAGTTGCTATGGAGATGTCACTTCCCAGCCCTTTCTCCTGGTAATTAGTCTGCCTGGGATTCAGGAGGCATCCAGAGCATCTGAGTCACGCTGCCTACAGTGGGCAGGCAGGCAAGGAGCCAGCACCCAGCCCCTCTTTGGTGCTGGAGCTTGGCTCCTGCCCACAGTGCGGGGCATCCGAGCAGCACTGTACTGTGGTTTCATGGTCGAGACAGGGTCCTGACCCAGCTTCCCACCTTCCACCTGCCCACCTTGCTGCCTTTGCTGGCAGGAATGAACCGGTCTCAGGCCCGAAGTGGTGGATCTCTCCTGGGGGAGAATCCGTTGTGGCAATGGGGGAGGAATTCGGAGCAGAAAGCATCCGTATCCGTAACACCATTCACCAGGGCATCTGAGCCTGCGGGGAGCAGACTGTGCCATGCCTGAGGTGCTGGGGAAGGTCCCAGCTTGAATCCCAAACGGGCATGAGCGCTGGCCAAGCAGCAGCCCTGGGGCAGGGCAGGTTGGGGCTGTGGTGGAGTGAGCTCCATCAGCCTCAGTGGTGTGTGGCCTCCTTGTCCCTGGCAGTGGCAGGGAGCGGCTGTGGGCTGTGGGCACAGGAGCTGTGCTGTGCTGGCCTGCAAGGTCATTTCAATGTCGCCTAATGTGACTGATGGCTGGATCTCATGACTACCCTGCTGGTTTGGGTTTCCTCTGACACATCTGTTGTTTCAGAAAAAAACCCATCATAAACGCTTTGCAGGGGGTGGGGTGGGAAAGCAGTGAGTGAGGAAGAGAAGTGATGCAGTCTCCAGTTTCCATGGCAACGTCCTTTTCATCAGGGGATGGGAAAAAGCAGGCTCTTGTTTCCGCTGGCATTAACCAGCCTGTTGGGGCTGGGTACCTAAAAGAAAGCACAGGGGAGGGGTGGCAGGAGCCAGAGGGGCCGGGGGGAGCCTCGATGGGCCTGTGGCTGCTCCTGCCCCACAGCACCAATGTGTGTGGCTTTGTGCACAGCCCCTCCAGCTGTGGGATGAAGGAAGAGTATGATCCTCCTATGCTGGTCCTAGTGCCACGCGCTGTGGGCAGATGCTGAAGCAGGAAGGAGCCCGAGGGAAGGAGCCATCTCCCCTACACTGTGCCCAGCAGGGTGTTTGGGCAGGGCTCTGCCCTGCTCGCCGGGCTGGTGCAGGCTCTGCCAACCACAGCACCCACATCTTCTGCTGGGACTGTTGGGGTCTGGGGGCTCTGGTCCCACCTGCACAGCTGGAGGGTCCCAGTCCCACTTTCCAGGACCATTTCAGACTGAACCCCATCACTCTTCCCTTGTGAGCAGGATCCGGGTGGCAGGGGTACCATGGGTGGCTGGGTGGCTTCATGTTCCCCTCTGTTTGCCCCTAGCTATCCTGAACCCGAAGCAGCCCAAAGAGACACCAAAAAGCTTCAGCTTTGACTATTCCTACTGGTCCCACACCACGGTAAGCAGTGGGAGGCCTGAGACTGCCTGAAGCACTGGGCTAGGTTGGGGAGAGGCAGGAGGAGCCCCTTGCCAAATTTCTTCTTGCCCCCCTCCTCTCTGCAGCCCGCAGACATCAACTATGCATCTCAGAAGCAAGTGTACCGTGACATTGGTGAGGAGATGTTGCAGCACGCCTTTGAAGGCTATAACGTCTGCATCTTCGCCTACGGGCAGACAGGTGCTGGAAAGTCCTACACCATGATGGGGAAGCAGGAGAAAGACCAGCAAGGAATCATCCCACAGGTACTGCTTGGTGAAAAGCTGCCTGTTACCCTGGTCCCAGCAGGGTGCCCAAAGGAAGTGAAGAGGGGAGCAGGGCAGGAGTTGGGCCAGGCTTTGGCAAGGTCCACTGCAGTCCTGCCGTGGCAGTGAGCCAGGGTGGCTCTTCCAGAGGGTTGGGGGACAGTGAGTTCACACCAGACTCCTCTGAGGCCGTATGAATTACGGTTTGGCCACGTGAGGCTGGTGTTTGTGAGCAGCAGCAGTCCAAGTGCTGAGCTGCTGGCGGCTGTGCTTGCTGAGCTGCCGCAAGATGTTCCAGCAGAGTGCCATGGGGGTTCTGGGGATGCTGAGCCCACCATATCAGTAGGGATGGTTCTGCCAGCTCCCCAGGAACTGTCCTAGCACACAGAAGCTCTGTTTTTTGGGGTGAGAAGGTAGAAATCCCTGTGGCTTGGGCACCCCAGGCAGAAGTATTCTTCTGATGGAGGGCTGAGCAGCCTGGCTCTTCTCTCCGCAGCTGTGCGAAGACCTCTTCTCCCGCATCAATGACACGACAAACGACAACATGTCCTACTCTGTGGAGGTAGGCACCCTATTGCTTGCCTAGTCCGGTTCCAGCCTCCCACCCATCTCTGCAAGCCATGCTGGTGTGCAGACCCCTCTTTGGGGGGTCCCATTCCTGCGTGTGATGTGGGTGGGTGTGGCCTGATTCTGTCTGTGTGCTGAGCATCCATGTCCTGCTGGCCACTAGCCCTGCCTGTGCCCTCTGCTGTAGGTGAGCTACATGGAGATATACTGTGAGCGCGTGAGGGACCTCCTGAACCCCAAGAACAAGGGGAACCTGCGGGTGAGGGAGCATCCCCTTATGGGCCCGTATGTTGAGGACCTTTCCAAGCTGGCTGTGACCTCTTACAATGACATCCAGGACCTCATGGACTCTGGGAACAAGGCCCGGTGAGTTGGGGAAGCAGGACATGGCCAGGATTCGTAGAGTTTGCAGATGTGTCCAGAAGGTCCTGCTTATTAACTTCCTTGCTTTGGCAGTCTGGCTGGTGTGGAGGTGGAAGTCCCCTCCTATCCGAGCGTTGAGTACCCACCACTTATTTTCATGTTACTTCCTTTCTGCTCTCAAAATGCCCTGGAGCCAGCAGGAAAAAAACTGGACTTCTGCACATCTTCTTCCAGAGTCCTCTTCTGTCCTCCAGAATTGCCTTCCTATCATGTACCCTGTCCTGAAATGAGCCCTGGCCCCATCACCAGCCACTCCAGTGTCCCCTGCAGAGTGTCATATCTCTCTGTCCTTTTCCCACAGCACGGTGGCTGCCACCAACATGAATGAGACCAGCAGCCGCTCCCATGCTGTGTTCAACATTATCTTCACACAGAAGCGGCATGATGCTGAGACGGACATCACCACTGAGAAGGTGAGAGCAGAGCCTGGCGGACTCAGAGGTACCCGCACGGACTCATCAAGGGCTTGGTGTGCTATCAACAGCACTTGGGATGAGATGGTGTGGCCTGATGGAGGGTTGAAACGGGATGGAGATGAGTCCCAGGCACACACTAAGCCCACAGTCCCTTGAAGTACCGGCCCCTGAATGGGGTATTTGGCAGCTGGTGCCCTCCAGCCCTGCCTGCAAGGTTGTTAGCTCTGCTGCTGGCCAAATCCTGGCTGGGGTGACCCCGCAGAGCCCACCTCTGCCCTCAGAGCAGTGTCACCTTGCAACAAGTCTTTGCTCCATCCATCCTTGGCTGTGCGCTGGGGCCTGGTTTGCTGTGCCTGCCAGGGCTGACAGCCTCGTCTCTGCCTGCAGGTCAGCAAGATTAGCTTGGTGGACCTGGCAGGGAGTGAGCGAGCCGACTCCACTGGTGCGAAGGGCACAAGACTAAAGGTGAGAGCTGGCGTGAGGTCCCCTTCTGCCAGTGGGGACACCATGTCCTGCCCCCCTGTCCCCATCTTTCCTTGCCTGGTTCCTTGCCCAATATGCTGCCAAAATCCTTGACTGGGTTTTGTTTGAAAGCCGCCCAGTGCCAGTTCCACCGGGGTCCATGAGTCCCGGCTGGAAGATGCTGGTTACACAGTAAGACCAGCTGCTCTGTGCTCGCCCCATACTGGGAATTCCTCATCCTCCTGGTGTACTGGGCTTCAGTGCTACTATGAAATGGGGCCTGAGCATCCGGGTTTTTCCTCTTTCCACCAGGAAGGTGCAAACATCAACAAGTCCTTGACCACACTGGGGAAAGTCATCTCTGCCCTGGCTGAAATGGTAGGTAGCTAGAGTGCAGACAAGCAGTGGCACCACAGGGGAATGGGCTCAGCTCTGAGGGATGGAGCATCCTGGCTCTGAGGGATGGGCAGACCCATCCCAAGCAGTCTCTGGGGCTGGGATAAGGTGGCCTGGTGAGGCTGCCATCTCCATGGGGTGTGCCTGCCGCTCTCTGTGGATGGGCAGCTGTGGTGCGTGCTGAGGAGGGGAGCAGCTCACTTAAACAACCTTTCTGCTTTCTTTGCAGGATTCGGGGCCAAACAAGGTAGGTGCCCTGGTCAGGCTGCAGAAGTGGGGGTTGTTTTTTAGCAGAGTTGGGTGGGAGTGGGTTCCAGAGTGGTTTGGGGTTGAGGCTCTGCCCAGACCCAAGCCATGCTTCTCCTGGGGGCTGGCAGAGCCCTCAGCATCCTTCTCACCCTCCTCACCTGGTGGCTTTCAGTACCTGGTGTTAAACACCATCCTTGGTCCAGGCAGGACATTTCACAGGCAGGACTTGTGGAGCTAAGCAGAGCTGCCCAAGGTTGCAGTTGCTGGGCAGAGCCATCCTCTGAGTCCCCGTGACTGGGGACCAGCTGTCACCTTCCCTTTGAAAAGAACAGGGAGCCTGACAGCTCTTCCCTCCACTCTCCGTCCCCCAGAACAAAAAGAAGAAGAAGACAGATTTCATCCCCTACCGGGACTCAGTGCTGACCTGGCTGCTGCGGGAGAACCTGGGTGAGGATGTGGGTGGGAGGTACGGGTTTGGTGGCGGGCATGGCTGCCGAGTGGAGGGTGATGGCTGGCATGGGGACCAGCATCTCCCTGATACAGGTGTATCTCTCGGTACAGGGGGAAACTCCAGGACAGCCATGGTCGCTGCTCTGAGTCCTGCTGACATCAACTATGATGAGACCCTCAGCACCCTCAGGTAGGAAGAAGTACACCTGTCCCCCACAGCAGGCAAGGGCAGGGGGGTCTCTGAAACCTAAGCACTGCCACATGCTCTCCTCACCTCTGTGGTATCCCTGGCTGGGGGGGTGCTGTGGGCAGACCCTGAAACCTCAGACAAGAGTCTGAAGGGTTGTCCCGGTGCTGGGATCCTCCAAATCATCACTTGCTGAAGGGGCTCAGTGGCACTCCTGCTTGCCCAGTAGCTGGGGCTTTGACCCCTCCACCAGTACTCAGGGCTTTGCCCTTCCCTAGGTACGCGGACCGTGCCAAGCAGATCCGCTGCAACGCCGTCATTAATGAGGACCCCAACAACAAGCTGATCCGGGAGCTGAAAGACGAGGTGGCACGCCTGCGTGACCTTCTCTATGCCCAGGGCCTCGGGGACATCATTGACAGTAGGTACCACCCGGTGTGCTCTGGCAGTGGTTCCAGGCAGAGGCAGGCTGGAGTCCCCCCTGCCTGCAGGGCTGCATCCCCACAGCTGCCCTGCATCCTGCTCTGCCAGCCCATGGCAGCATCACACTGCTGAAGTGTGGCCGGGACACCTCCAGCGAGCCCCTGCATGTGTGTTCGTAACCCCCAGCCCACTTCTGTAAGCAGGAGGAGCTGCTTTACACACAGCAGACCTCCCCTTCTCACCCTCCACCTCCTGTTTTCAGCATCCTGTGCCCGGCAGAGGTGCCAGGAAGATGTTCCTGGGGCTGCGCCTGTCAGTAGCCTCTCTGTGTGGTGTCAGATATCCTGCTGAGATGAACCCACTCTTGTTCTGTTCTCTCTGTCTTACCCCCGCTCCCTGCCCTCTCTCTCTTTCTCTTAGCCCATCCTGCTGCAGGAGGATCCAAATGTGTGTATTCCCCATCACTGGTACTCTCTGTTGCTTCATGGCTTTTGGGAGGTGTAGGCTGCGCCCAGGGGCACCTGTGCAGCATGGGGAAGGGCTCCTGTAGCTGATGGAGAGGCACTTGCCCACAGGCTGGCTGTCCCTGGGGAGCTGGCAAAGGAGATGGTGGTGGAGTCATGGTTAGTGCCTGGGCTCAGGATAGCGCTTGGAGGGACCAGTGTCCTCCCCACTGCTGTGCAGAGGGCTTGATCCCCACGGGGGGTCCATGCTGTCATGATGTTTTCTGTTGCTGCTGCTGCTGCTGCTGCTTCCTCTGCTGGCGCTGGGGCTCGTTGGGACTGGAGCCTGGCACGGCGCTTGGGTGGACTGGCACGGTGCTCTCCCAGTGGAGGGGTTTGTGGTGATGGCTAGGAGGTTTTTGCCTGTGGATAAGCACTATTGCCCCTCGTGCCCTGGGCCAGGCAGTGCAGCCAGGCTATGGTGAGCCCATGGAGGAGACGGGGACCTGGCTGGTCCCTTCCTGGCTCAGCTTTCCCAGATGTGGGCTGATGGAGATGGGTGACTAACGCTGCACCTGCTAACCTGTGCCCTGCCTGCCTCCGGCTCAGCGTGCTGAGCCCCTGCAACTTCTCAGGGCTGGAGGAGCATCTCTGATACCTGGGTCCCTTTGTCGTGGGGTCCTGTGGCAGCCGATGTGTGGGGTGCTGGTGGACAAGTGCCGCTGCCTGTAATAGGCATGCTGCCACCCTGCCTTCACTTCGCACTCTCTCTGGTTGCCCCACCAAGGCCCTGCATCAGCGGGCCAGGGGCTTGGGCTCTGCCAGCGAGGGGATCCCACAGCTCCTTTTGCTCCCTTCCCTTGACCCCCTTGTAGGGTGGAGGGCCACTGCTTCTCCTCCCCTTCCCTTCTCATTCCCTGCCCCCAGATCCAGCAGTCTGGGGCACCTGGGCAGGGAAAACCACCTGGGCTGCGTCAGTGGGGGAGGATGACAGGGGCAGCGGCACGCTCTTGGGGAAAATGTTTGATCCCAGACCTGATGGCTGCAGGGTGTGGTGTTGCAAAAAAGCAGCCCCAGGAGCCCGGGTCTCCAGGGCTGTTCCAGCAGCTGCTTCCCAAGACAGCCCCATGCTCCTGGGGGCTGCCTGGGCTGGGGGAGAGATGTGTGTGCCCTTGCCCTGCTGCTGCTTGTGCTGCTGTGCAGTTGCCTGTGCCTTTTCCATGTAATTCCTGGCTTTCTTCTCAACACACCCAGCCACTCTTTTTTTTTCCCCCCAACAGCTTTTCTTGTCTCTGTCTTTCTCTTTCTCTTTCTCTTCCTGTCCATGTGCCTTTCCCTGGCCCGTCCCTCCTTCCCCACCCGTAGATGTGTCCGACTTTGAGAACAATAATGATGCTAGAAGGGCTGAGCTGAGTCACCGCCATGACAATCTCTCCACAGTGACCAATGCCATCGCCGGGATCAGCCCCTCTTCCTCCTTGTCAGCCTTGTCCAGCCGTGCTGCCTCTGTCGCCAGCCTCCACGAGCGCATCATGTTTGCTCCAGGCAGTGAAGAGGCAATCGAAAGGCTCAAGGTAAGAGGCAGGATGGAGGGCTGAGCTCAACGCTCTTGCACTGAGGCTTGTGGAGGGGGCTTGGTGTTTTCTGGAAGCCCATTAGGGGTGATGCTTATGGGAAGTGATGCCCAGGTGCACTCTTGCAGAGTGGACAGACCCAGAGGTGCCCAGTGTTCTGGACTGCTGATGGCAGAGGGTTTGGCACAGCAGGGTCCATGTGGTGCTGCCATCCTCCCTGCAGGGTGACTGCCGCCTTTGCCCTGTGGGACAAGTGCTCCTGGCTTGAGACGGGTGCTCCCAGCTCAGCATAGTGCAGGAGTGGACTGGCAGCAAGGGGATGGAGAGGCTGGTTTTCGTGCCTCGCTCTTCAAAGATGGGGATGATGGAAAGTTGTGGGTGAAATGCAGTCATGGCTTGTTTAAACCAGGCTGGAACTAGGACCAGTGTCCTGCTGCGGTCTGCTCGGCAGAGCTTGGCAGAGCGAGCAGGTGTGCTGCCTGTAGGATGCCCTAACCCCCTGCTAACCCTGTGCTTGCCAGGAAACTGAGAAGATCATTGCAGAGCTGAATGAGACATGGGAGGAGAAGCTGCGAAGAACAGAAGCAATCCGGATGGAGAGGTGGGTGGGGTGGGATGGGATGGGGTGAGGTGGGGTGGGGTGGGGTTCCCCAGGCATCTTCACTCCTCTGCACTTTGCCTACAGCAATTCAGCTCCTAGGAGCAGCCAGGCAATCTTGACTGTCCAGCTGTAACCTGGCTGCCCCCCAGGCACCCTTGTGCCTACCACGTTAGCCTGCATGGTCATGGTCTGCTCTGAGAAACCCTCTTGAGGCACAGAGAGAGCTGAAGCAAGCCCTATGGCTATGACCTGTGGGTCAAACCCACGGGCTCAGGTCCTGTCCTGGGCTTGTCTAGTGCTGGCTTCAGGAGCTCATGGGGCTTTGACAGGCTCTTTCCCTTGCTTCTTCAGGGAAGCGTTGCTGGCTGAAATGGGGGTGGCCATGAGAGAGGACGGAGGCACCTTGGGTGTTTTCTCTCCTAAAAAGGTAGGATCATCTTACTTTCTTCTTTCTGGCAAACAAGGGCTGGTTTATACCCCCACAGCTCCCTTTCAACCCACCCTGTCACTGCTGGCCAGCCCCCAGTATTTCACCGGCCTTTTCCTGGCTCTGAAACCTACAGGGGAAGTAGGTGTTGACCCTGCTGGGTACGAACATTGGTGGAAACTTATGGCTAAACATCCAGCCCTCATTGCCTGGATGCTGTCCCCATTCAGGTGGGGCTTCGCTTTTGATCACTGTGTTGGACTTCAGTGTCAGCTTTTAAAAATCCATACTTCGGGGTATTTGAAATTGCTGCCACTGAAATTGGCAAATCCTCACTGAGAAATGTGGGTGTGGAAATATTCCATACTCTTCATTACTTGTAGTATCCTGGAAAGTATTTTCTTAGCAAATACCAGCCATGCCCCAAAGAGTTTGTGCACCAGTGAACCCTGCCAAGCACCAGTTACAGGACATTATGCCCCCTTACTCATCTGTGTAACTGTTGTGGTGGTGATACCAGTTTACAGTCCCAAGCCTGCAAAACCTGCAGAGCAGCACAGGCTCCTAAGGTGCAGGCAGAAGCTGGTAGGACCAGGGCATGCTCGCTTGGCTTTCCTGCTGCACTGAGGGATGCTCTGAGAGCTGATGCTCGTTGGCTTGGCCAAATGTCTTAGTAGATATGTGTGTCCCAGCTGGGGTGGTGGCACTCAGTGCTGAAGGCTTTGGGACCTTCCCATTGCATGCCTTGGAACAAATTTATATACTTCTGTCTTTGTTTCTCATTCTTGTCTCAGCTGCTGCCTGTTAGGACCCCAGACCTTAGTGTAGAAAGTGTGGGGGTTTATTCCCTGAAGCAGGTTGGTCTTGGAGGTGGGGTATTGCTGTGGTGGTCTTAGTTCCTCCTTGCTCTTCAGCTGTCTGGTGGGTGGAAACTCTTCTGACTTCTCCAGTGGCTGGCAAGGAAAGTTAGTGTCGATAGTGTGCAAAACTCTGTTTTGTTAAGGGCAAAGCAGGGCAGGACTTTGTTGTCCTGCCGTGTGCCATCACTGGGGTGGTTACCTCTCCAAGGAGCTTAGTGGAAGGTAGAGCATATGCCTTCTACTAGCCAGCCTTGCAAATCTGGAGAAAAACTGTAAACTGAAGGAGTCTCAGAGCCCACGACTACATGTCTGCCCAGAGAGGCCAGAGGTTAAATGTTATAGCCAGCTTATTCCTGCCAGCCACCATGGAGGAGGAGAGCCTGCATTTCCCTTGACCTCCAGCTCTCCTGCACTATTTGAAGTGAGTCTCTCCTATCAGTCAGGGCTTGTAGCACTGTTGTGAGGGGGAAACTTCTGCTTGCTGGGTGTTAGCAGGCTGGCAAGACATTTCTTATGGTCTCTATTCTTATTTCTGGGAAACTCAGAACTTCACTTACTGATACTCCTGGGACTTGACCTGTTGCCTGAAGGTGCAACCACAGCAGTTTGCAGTGGGGTGAACTAAGCTAGCTGCAGCCAGAGAGTTCTGTGCCCGGGAGAGAAGCTTCCTGTTCCTGTCAAGATCAAAGTGGTTTGTGACCCAGGGAAAGAAAGTGATGGGAGGGGACTGTTAGGACCAGGGAGTCAAATTCAGCCTGCAGGTGTGGCTTCAGGTCTCCACTACTTTTCATTGAACCTCTAGTTTGGGAACTGCTCTTTTGGGTGCTTCATCTGTCCTTGTACCATCAGTGGAAGAAAATGGGCACCTTTAGTTCCCTTACCCTAAACCGGCTGCTGCACAGGACATGTCTCTGCCTCAGCTACACTGCCGGCGGTGGAGCTGGGGGCTATGGTGAGGCCAGGGCCCATGGGCATGCAGCACAGGTAAGCAAGGTCCAGCCCCAGGAGACACTAAGCCATATCAAGGACTCCTTGTAGGAAGTGTTCATCTCCCTGTTGGGCTTGTTTGCAACACAAATTTTCAAAGGCAGCCAGGGGAAGGGCGCCAAGGGCTCAGACCTTTGAGGAGGAAAGCAAGGGGGCATGTGGAGGCAGGTCATCCTCATCCCATTCTCTGCAGTCCCCTTGAAAAGTACCTGCCTAGGCATGTTGTCCTAGAGCTATGGAGAGCAGGAGAGCCTGTGCAGGGGCCAGCCCAAAGTGTTGCTGGGTTCCCAGCTCCCTTGGGAGCACCCCTCAGTAGATGAGCCATACCAGGGTAACTCCTTGTTTGTCTCTCCCAGACGCCACACTTGGTCAACCTGAATGAGGACCCGCTCATGTCCGAGTGTCTTCTCTACTACATTAAGGATGGGATAACAAGGTGAGGGCCAGGTCCCATGGAGTGGTGGGAGCCTAGCCCATATCTCAGTGCCTGACTTGCCTCGGTGGGCAGTAGGGTGATAGCTGTCTCCAGGCTGGACACCGTTCTGGGGCATCCCCAAAGTGTCGTAGCCATGTGGGAAAAGTGTATGTGCCTGGCAATCTCATTAGGGATGGTGGTGCTGCTGTGCACCAAGGGCTGCTCCTGTCAGCTTGATGGATGATTTGGGGAGGGGAGGCCCAGGGAAGGGCTGCTTTGAGGAAGGATCAAGCTGGGTTTCCCCCTGGCAGGGTTGGCCGGGAAGATGCAGAGAAGAGACAGGACATCGTTCTCAGTGGGCACTTCATTAAGGAAGAGCACTGCCTTTTCCGCAGCGACACCAAAACCGGTGGTGAAGGTATTCCTTGTCCGGAGTGGCTCCACCTCCCCAGGGACCCCAGTCCCCAGGACCTACCCCCAGCTGGGAGTTCTGCCCTCCTTGGGCTAGTGGGGCTCTCCTGCATGGCTGTGGCTTCTCTGTGCTTCCAGAGTGAGCTATGGCCCTCACCTAGCTGGGAGGGAAGCTTGAGCAAGGCACGTGGAAGCTGCCATGGTGAGGCAAGCTGGGGAGGTCGGGGCAGGATGGAAGAGCAGACTATAGATGACTCCCCCACCCAAGATGCGGAGCCGAGCCCACCCCGCATGGGATCTGGGGGTGAAAGGGTTTTGGGAGATGAGCCTGGGGAGGCTGGAGATGCATGCTGGAGGCTCTGATCTCCTCTCATGTTCAGTCTTCAGCTGCTTTTAGTCCTTGGGACTGCTCTGATTAACATGAGGTTGGCCGAGCCCTGTTGGTTACCCAGGGTGTGGGTGCTGCTGGTGGGTACCCCAGTGTGCCACACTCCATACCTGGGGTGCCGACTGGGGCAGCTCTCGCCTTCTGGGGCTGCAGGAGCAGCAGAGTGGGAGGTGCAGGATTTATCCCTCTGCTTCCACCTTACCTTCACTCCTCCTCTCCCCCTCCCACTGTCTCTGCAGTGATAGTGACCCTGGAGCCCTGTGAAGGCGCTGACACCTATGTGAATGGCAAAAAGGTGACAGAGCCCAGCATCCTGCGTTCAGGTGGGTCCCTGGAGCTGGTACACCAGTGGTGCTCTAACCCACTTCCCTCCATCCCACAGGGTCCCTGTAGGCTGTCCTGCATTAAACCCATGTCCTTTTCCTCCACCCTGCCTGTAACCCTGTAGGAAATCGCATCATCATGGGGAAGAGCCACGTCTTCCGCTTTAACCACCCCGAGCAGGCTCGGCAGGAGCGGGAGCGGACCCCATGCGCCGAGACACCCGCTGAGCCTGTGGACTGGGCTTTTGCTCAAAGAGAGCTGCTGGAGAAGCAGGGCATCGACATGAAGCAGGAGATGGAGCAGCGGTGAGGGTGCAGGGGATGGGGCAATGGAGAGTTGGGGAGTTGAGTATCCACCTTCAGGTTGGTCATCCTCTCCTTCCCTGTTCCTCCCAGGCTCCAGGAACTGGAGGACCAGTACCGGAGGGAGCGGGAGGAGGCGAATTACCTTCTTGAGCAGCAGAGGCTGGTAGGTGACCAGGATCTGGCTCCTCCTTGGGCTTCCCAGGCATGACTGAAGTCCTGGCGGATCTTTGGATAGGGTGGCTCTGTGTGTCCCCAAAACAAGGGCAAACCTGTTGTTCTTGGGGTTGTCCCCATAAGTCGACCCAGAGGAGGGAGAAGGCCAGGTGCTTGTCAGATGGGGAGAAGCACCATGGCAGCATGGAGGAAGGTCACACTTTGTGGGCTGCATCATCCCTCTCTCTGCTTCCCCCAGGACTATGAGAGCAAGTTGGAGGCTTTGCAGAAGCAGATGGACTCTCGGTATTACCCTGAGGCAAATGAGGAAGAGGAAGAACCTGAAGATGAAGGTGAGGGCTAGGTCCACCACAGGGTTTTGATGCTTTCTGCGGGAGCAAGAAGAGTGGACTGCATGTCCCCTGGGCACCTCTGTGCCCCTGTTCTCCCAGCGGTGGGGTGACTGTCCCTCCATGTCCCCACAGTGCAGTGGACGGAGCGGGAGTTTGAGCTGGCCCTCTGGGCCTTTAGGAAGTGGAAGTGGTACCAGTTCACCTCCCTCCGTGACCTGCTCTGGGGCAATGCCATCTTCCTCAAGGAAGCCAACGCCATCAGTGTGGAGCTGAAGAAAAAGGTGGGTGCCTCAGGCTCCTCTCTGGCATGCTGTGGCACCCACGGCAGAGGCCACAAGCACAGGCAGCCAGGGAAATGCTGAGGAAGGGGTCACTAAAGGCACCGCATGGCACCTGCCATCCTCTGAGGCAGCTCACTTGTCTCCCTCTGCTCCTCTCCAGGTCCAGTTCCAGTTCGTGCTCCTCACAGACACACTGTACTCGCCTCTCCCCCCTGACCTCCTGCCTCCTGATGCCGCCAAGGACCGGGAAAAGCGGCCGTTCCCTCGGACCATCGTGGCCGTAGAGGTGCAGGACCAGAAGAATGGGGCGACACATTATTGGACCCTGGAGAAGCTGAGGTAGGAGGATGGTGCCCATGACAGGGAGGGCTTGGCCAGCCTCAGCCCGGTTTCTCCCAGCTGTCCATCGTGTCCCCCTCTGCCTGCAGGCAACGCCTGGACTTAATGCGTGAAATGTATGACCGTGCAGCAGAAGTGCCTTCTAGTGTCATCGAGGACTGCGACAATGTGGTGACCGGTGGAGATCCTTTCTATGACCGCTTCCCCTGGTTCAGGCTGGTTGGCAGGTGAGCGCTTTGGCTCCTTCTAAGCACGGCTGGGACCCGCAGGCAGCCCTGTGGGAGGAAGCGCCGCCAGCTCTGCCATGTGCAGAGCGTTTGTCTCCCTGGGGCCGTGCCATGGGAGGATGTGTTGACCCCCTGGTGCTGGTCAGGGCCCATCTTTACTGCGATGGCTTTCCTCCACATGGACTGCTGGGACCCTGAGAGACCCATGAGCCGCTGGCAATGCTCCCACTGCCTGCCCTAACACAGTCCTGTGAGGCATGGGCTCTTGGCTTGACACCAGTGGGAAGCAGGGGGCTATGGCTGTCCAGCAGGCTGAGAGCCTGTGCCATCGCAACTTCTGCCCTGACAGTCACGCGTCCATGTATATGTGTTGGTGTCTGAGCATCCGTCTGTACAGTATGTGCCGCCTGTCTCCGTGCACTTCCCACTTGCTGGCTGGAAGAGTGCAATGCCAGCAACGAGGATGAGCCACCCTGGAGAAGGGGTCTGCCCCGGTGGGCAGGGGGAGCAGGGGACTGAGCCACATGGCCCAACCAACCACACCTGCCACAGTGTTGTCCCCCCGTGCCATGGCATGTGGAGAGATTCCCTTCAGTGGTGGAGGCTGCAGTGCCTGCTCTGTCCCCACGTTGCCCACAAAGCCAGCGAGGGGAATCCCCACCATTTGCACCGGCTCCTTGGGTTGCTCTTTTCTCCACCCTTTATAGCTGATGGCTGTTGGTAGCTTCCTTTAGAAACACACCGGACGGACGGGCAGGTCTTTATTTCCCAGTGTCCTTTGGTTTAAGCAGGAAAAAGCCCTGCCCCAAAACCCAACTCATTAAAAAAAAGCCCACCCCCCAAAAAAAGCAAAATTCCTATTCTTGCTCTCTCTGTTTGGAACAGCTGGTGTTAACCTGTCTTCTATCTTGTTGTACTAACCTTAGTTCAGATATCTCTGGCTGCAACAGCTCTCCTCTTTTCAACACATGCATGAGCGAGCGCATGGCTGATCTCACCCCCTCCCCTACCTTCTCGAACCCCGACTCCGACATCACCGAGCCTGCTGACGAGCAGCACCAGGGGCAGGAGGAGGAGGAGGAGGAGGAGGAGGAGGCGGAGGACCTGGAGGAAGACATCTTTCCGGAGTGCCCACTGTGTGATGGCCGGGATCCGTTTTACGACCGCTCCCCCCTGTTCAGTTTAGTAGGAAGGTTGGTGAGGTTTTAGGAGAGCATGCCGGGAAGGAACTAGCTCTTTCGCATGAGGGAACTGCTTTCGGACACAACTCCCACCTCTGGGGTGTTCCAGAGGCGCAGGGGGTGGCCAGCTGGCCGGGATTGCTGCTGAGCCTGGGGCGCCGGGCAGGGCGGTGAGATGCCCACCGAGGTAGGGCTGTGACAAGCACAGCGGCGCCAGGGGGTAGCAGGGGAAAGTAGACAGTGCCAGCTCCACTGGAGACCCTTTAGGCAGGTCTTGGGGATGATCCCTGAGAAGGGGAGCTCTGCTGCATCTTTGGCACTGAAGGAGCTGAGGGAGCTGCACAGGGGTCTTAGTCCTGGGCATTTCTGTCCCAGGGAGGGCCATCTCCCACCCGACTCGGGGTGACTCCTTGTGGTGCTGGTGGCAGGTGACACGCCGGCACTTCAAAACTGCATGTGCCTCTGGCACCGGCTTGGCCATCCCAGCTGCATCGGTCAGCATGAGCCCCCTCTGAGGCGGAGGCTTGAATGTCCTCAGGTGGTCCGGAGGACAAAGCTGAGGGGAGTGAGGGGAGAGCTGGGCACAGGAGGGACAGGAGGGCTCTTCGAAAAGTGGCGTTTTCTCTTGCCTCCCATACCCGGTGCTCGGCTTGGGGCCATCCCTGCCAGCTTGGCACAGGAGTTGTTCAGGGAGGTCGTGGGAACCCGGGTACAGGCTCCAAATCCTCCTCGGCTCCAGCTGAGGACAAGAGCTTTGATGCCTCATACCTGTTGGCCAGGTGACCCCCCTGGGCTCCATCAGTCTTGGCCTGAGGAAACCCACCAGCTGCCACAAAACTGGCTGTGCTGCCAAAGCCGATCACATTCTGCCCATCCCCAAAACAGGATGCGGTGCTGCTAGCTCTGCTCCAGGGCTTTCCCAGAGGGGTATGTGCTTGGAGCTGGTCCCAGAGCCTCTGCCCCATACAGGAGCCAGAGGGGCTCATGATGATGAACCTCTCTCCACTGGGGCTGCCCTCACTGGGGTGGAGCTGGAGCTCCTCTTCCTTGGTGTGCTAAAGCCAGGCTTATCCCTGAGGGGCAGGGTGTGGGCAGTGAGGTGGGGAAGAGGGGGACCAGTGCAGGCAGAGAGGGCAGAGGTGTGGTAAGAGTCCTGCAGCCTCAGACCGAAAGAGCTGGGTTCTTCCCCCTTTTTTTTTTTCTTTTTCCTTTTTTCCTTATTGAAAAAACCAAGAAAACAAAACATAACCCCCCCCCCCCTCAAAACTCTCAGGGGCACCTCAAAAAACCAAACAAGGCCCTGCGGCAGCGGCCCTGCTCCGTGCCGGGGGCACGTTCCCCAGAGCTCGGCGCCTTCGGACTTCTTTTGAGTCTGCCCTGGGTTTGGCTCCCCGCGCAGCAGCTCCGCCGGCCACATTTCTTGTGAAGTGTGCTTGGATTGGTTTATGATTGGATCCTTGTCTTTGATTTTTTTTCCTTTCTTTTTTTTATTTTAGGTTTTTGGTTTTTTTTTTTAATTTTTTAGTTTTTTGGTTTTGTTTGTGGTTTTTTTTTTAGCTGCTGGCTCTATCTCTCCAAAGCTTTAGCAAAAATTGGGGTTATTTCACTTTTGTCTTCCTTTGGAAAGGCTTTTCTTTGGTCTGAGCATGCCATCTTTGCACCTCACCAATCTTGTGGTTAGTGTCCCTGCCCTCCTTCCTCTAGTGACACACTTGTCCCGCTCCTCCCTGCGCACCTACCCTCTCCCTCTCCCTCTTTCCTCCCCTCTTCACCCCCTTGGCTTCAACACCAGCTGCCCTGTGATCTTGAGTGAGCAGGCACAACCAGATCCCCGTACTTTCGAGACATCCCCGCAGTTGTGGGCTCTACCCTAGGCACGCGGTCCTGCCAGGAAGCCCTGGCACAGTCCAGCCACTTGTCCCTGGTGGTCTCCGAGAAGAGATGGAGTGAGCTGGGCCCAGCAGGAGACAGTGATGGGGCATCACCTTTGCTTCCACAACTTGAGACACTGGAGATGCTTTGGGTGGAAAAAGCCTCAAGCAGCAGTTGGAGTTCAATGGGAGTCACCAGAGCAAGGGGAATATCCGGACTTTGGGGCTTGGGCTGCAAGTGCAGGGCTGGGTCCTGCTGCAGGAGCTCCCTAAGCATTTTTGGGTACTACTGGATGTCTGCAAAGGCACCTGCAAGGCTGGGACATCACGAGCAGCACTGCCAGCCTCCTGGAGATGCAACCCTCATGGGACCCTCCTGAAGCAGGAGTGTCTTGGCCAGCTCCAGCACCATCCCTCCCCATGACACCCAAATATGCTGCATGTCAAGATGCCTGTGGTTGCCCTGGGTTGGGGTGCTGGGCACCCCACACAGCCTCTCACTGGGAATGGTGCTGCCCTGCAGGCAAGGGTAGCTTATACCTCTTGGCAGGAAGCTCAGCACCGAAGTGGCTTGTCACCATGGAGGGCACAGCACGCTGTCACCAGGGTGTCAGGAAGATTGTTGGAAGGCAGGCTGGCTGGTGGCAAGGCTGAGGAGGATGGCAAGAGGAGGCAAAATGGGGAGCTGTGGCCTCGTGGGAGGTGCTGCCAGAGACATGGTGTGGCCATCGTGTTGAACCCTGGCGTGGCACCTTGCTATGGTAGTGCTGGCAATCTGGATACCGTGGACAGTGGGGAGGTTCAGGCTGGCTGCACGGGGAGCGGGCAGCTCCTTCCCCACCCACGGGGAGAAGCCAGCCATGCCATCCCTGTGATGGGCAGCCCAGGACTCCATAGCCACATGCGTGTGAAGGGATGGGGTGGGGGGACATATGCCACCAATTCTGCCAGCCACACCATGCAGCATCCCTCCCAGCTGGGCAGAACCCACGTGCAGCCACCAGCAGTCTTGTGATACCACAGGCAGGGCTGGGGCCGGGACCCCCTGGCAGGTTCATCTCTGGAGGCTTCTGGCCTCCAGCCGGGGCCTCCTCCTCTCCCCTCCTTTGTTCCTGCCGGCCTCTACCTCCCTCATCACCCTCCTTCCCGTCCTGACTTGACCCCATCCCTGCCACGGTGACTCCGCAGCTGCCCCCAAGTCGTGTCGCAGCACCGCCTGCCCTAGTACTCCAGCTTCTTCACCACAGAGAAGGTCCTCTTCCCTCCCGGCTTCACAGTGGCACCAGCACAGCCCCCCTCCCCTCCCTGCCCGCCACGGAGGTGACAGCCGGAGAGGTATGCGAGCCCTGTCTGCTTCGTGGTGCTGCCCGCGGCGCACTGTCCGCCTGCCTGCCTGCAGAACCTGCCCACCCGCTGCCCACCCCCTTCCCCTCTCGGCTGGCCCTGGCTGCTTTCTCTTTAGTTTTGCTTTGCAGCGCCGCGGTAGTGCCGTGAGCGGTGACCTGGGATCCCGGCCGCCGGCGGCCGTGCCACCCGCGCCTGGGGACCCGCGGGTGGGGGCAGTGACCGCTCCCCCCATGTTGTGTGTGTGTGTCCCCCCCTCTCTGGCAGGGCCTTTGTCTACCTGAGCAACCTCCTCTATCCTGTGCCCCTGGTGCATCGCGTGGCCATCGTCAGCGAGAAGGGCGAGGTGAAGGGCTTCCTGCGTGTGGCCGTCCAGGCCATCTCAGGTAGGAGGGGGGCTCCCCCCCAGAATACGCCCCTCGCATCCCCCACATCCCCCTGCACCGGCTCACAACCATCCATCCCCCAGCGGATGAGGAAGCCCCTGACTACGGCTCCGGTGTGCGGCAGTCGGGGACGGCCAAGATCTCTTTTGATGACCAGCACTTTGAGAAGGTATGGTGGCGGCCAGCTCTTGGTGGGTGCCTAGGGACCATGGAGCCCTGCCTGCCACAGTGGTGCTCCTCCACGGGGACCACTGTGCTCCCCCAGGTGCAGGCATCGCGCTGAAGGGACCGTGCTCCCAGTCCACCTGGCAGCCCCTGGCCCTCTGGCACCCACCACTGTACCGTGCTCTTGCCCTTGTCCCAGCATGGGTTGCTGTGGGGTGGGAGAGCTGGATGTGCCCTGGGACTCTGGGTGTGGTTGCAAGCGGGACCACCTCACAGACCACCGGCATCCCTGAGCACTGCTCCTGGCACAGTTCCAGTCAGAGTCTTGCCCAGCGGTGGGGATGTCTCGCTCGGGGACCTCCCAGGAGGAACTGCGCATTGTCGAAGGCCAGGGACAGGTCAGCGACATGGGTCCCTCTGCTGACGAAGTCAACAACAACACCTGTGCAGGTGAGGGGGTGCTGACAAGTGGTTGGGGAGCAGTCCCCTGCCCCAGCATCCAGACTCCTGTTGCCCACCCAAGTGTCAAAAGCCTGCTGCCCTGGCATGGGGCTGCTGGCAGACACAGGGGGTGAACCCCCTGCCCTGCTGAGGACCCTCCCCTCCCCACAGTGACCCCAGAGGACCTTCTCCTGGACAGTCCAGAGAAGCCTGTGCCGGATGGGCCATTGGAGACAGCTCTGGACCACCTGAAACTGGGCAGCATCTTTACTTTCCGTGTGACAGTCCTGCAAGCCTCCAGCATCTCTGCAGAATATGCAGACATCTTCTGCCAGTTCAAGTAAGCCCTCGATGGCTCCTGGCCCCACATCTCCCACTGTGCTCTGGTCATTGCCTCGGGGCTGGTGGTGAATGTTGGGGAGTCCCAGCTCTCCAAGCTCTGAGCCCTTTATGGATGGGGAGGCAAAACCAAGAGCTGCAGGATGAGCCCATGTGTTTTTCTGGTATCTTGTTCAGTCACTGGAAAACAGCAGGGAGAGGGTCCCACCGGCTTCAGGGGGGTCCTATGCCAGGCCAGGGTGTGGGCAGCAGCCCTGGGGGGAGCAGATTCTTGTCCTGGTTCCTGGTTTTTCTGCCCTCCGTGCTCCAGCATGTCCCTGTCCTGTAGCCCCCAAGCCACCTTCCTTCCCTCCACAGCTTCATCCATCGCCATGACGAGGCCTTTTCAACAGAACCCTTGAAGAACACGGGACGGGGGCCACCACTGGGTTTCTATCACGTCCAAAATGTGCGTACCCCTCCCCTGTCCACAACCCCTCACCCCCATGGCTGCTGGTGTCCTTGCCGGGCCATTGGCTGGATCTTCTCCCTGGGGGAGCATCTTCCTGCTGGCTTTCCCAGCCTGTCACAGCTGCTCAGCTAAGCCAACCTTAGACAAGGTGGATGTGTGGGGGAAAGACCACAAGCCACTTCCTTCTACCCCAAAAGACTGGGATTCCATGGTGGTCTTGGTGGGGAGACCATCCTTGGGCCATGGGGAAGGGGATGGGTGAGGGCTGCAGGGGATCAGACAGGCTTGCACCCTCTCACCTCCCTGGCGCTGTTGCCAGCTGCATCCCTTTCCCAGCTAAACTGTGCCATCGACGGCTCTTTCTCTTCTAGATCGCTGTGGAGGTGACCAAGTCCTTCATTGAATACATCAAGAGTCAGCCGATTGTATTTGAAGTCTTTGGGCACTACCAGCAGCACCCGTTCCCACCCCTCTGCAAGGACGTCCTGAGGTAGGTGCACCCTGAGCCGCCCCTGGGTGCCACTGGGGGCACCTGGTGCAGCCACCCTCCTGGGGACCCAGAGAAGCAGGGGCCAGGTGATAGGATGGGGTGGCCCCAGGGAGTAGGTGAGGTTAGCCAGATTCAGAGTCCCTGTGGATGCTTTAACCAAGCTGGTTCTCTCTGCAGCCCACTGAGGCCGTCCCGGCGCCACTTCCCCCGTGTGATGCCGCTCTCTAAACCAGGTAGGGGATCTGGCTGCCTGTTCCTCTGCCTGTCCGTGGTCCCTGTGCTGGGTGCAGGGTCCCCTTGCCCAGCGGGACCAACCAGTTAGGGCCCCAGGGCACCACAAAATGTACTGCAGACCATAGCACCCAAAAGCCCTTAAAGCCCTTGGCACCCATTCTGGTAGTACCTGGCTGATGCAAAGCCCCCTTCTAATTTCCTGTGGAGTGGCAGGGAGGAGGCTACCCGCCCTGGACAGTTCAGGTGGCCACTCAGCCATGCCATCCCACAGGGGCTATGGGGTCTCCACTGTGCTCTGGCTGCTGAGACCTGTGTTGTGGGGGCCTGGCTGAGCACTGTGGTTTGCTGTGGAGTCCCCGCACCAGCACTGGCGGAGCCTCCCTTCAGCTGTTCCCAAGTGGCTGTCCCCAAACGGCTGTCCTTGAGTGGTACCCTTGGAGAGGTGCTGTATGGTTTGAGATGTGTTAGTGCCAGGGCTGCGGGCTCAGAATGTGCATCTTGGGGATGGGTGAGGCTAGCTGCATCCTGACACCCTTGCTGCCCTGTGTTGGGCGTGGCAGAAGGCATGCCAGTGGTCAGCAAGGTCCCCGGGATGGCGCTGTCCCCCTCTATGCATTCCCTCCTGCCTTGCTGCCACCTGCCTCCATGTGTCTCCCCATGGTCCCTACCTGCTCTGCCCCTTACCCTGCCTGCCATCACATGCCTCATTCCAAACATCGGTGGCAAGCTCACCCTTTAAGCTGTCTTTCTGACCCACCACAGTGCCTGCGACAAAGCTGAGCACCATGACTCGGCCCAGCGCTGGTCCGTGCCAGTGCAAGTATGACCTGATGGTCTTCTTTGAGATCTGTGAGCTGGAGGCCAACGGAGAGTAAGTCCTGCCAGAAAGGGGAGAGGGAGGCAGCGTGGTGATCTGCCTGGTGCTCAGCACCTCCAGGCAGGCCAACAGGCCTCTATGTCATGCCGCAATCCTCTCTTCCAGCTACATTCCTGCTGTTGTGGACCACCGTGGAGGCATGCCATGCCATGGGACCTTCCTTCTCCACCAGGTACTTTCTCTCTGAGGTGCCGTCTTGGCTCTGGCTCCTACTGGCAGCTGTGTTAACCACTGTCCCTTCTCTCTGGCCTTGTGGGTCTCAGGGCATCCAGAGGAGAATCACCGTCACCTTGGTGCATGAAACGGGCAGCCTCATCCGCTGGAAGGAAGTGCGTGAGCTGGTTGTGGGTAAGCCAAATCAGGTTGGGTGGGCTGTGAGCAACCCTCAGCCCACTGAGTTCCCAAGCATCCTCTCGAACTGTTTCTCACCCACATTCCCACATGGGGCTTTATACCTTGTCTCCCCTCCCACAAAGTGGTGGCTGCCTGGCAGGTGACACTGGGATGCCACATGGACAGGATGCCTTTGTCCTGGCCACTGCATCCAGGAGCTGGACCAGGACCTCAAGCGCTGAGTGGCCAAGCACCAGGCAGCTGTTGCCTGTGATGAGGGGGCTGCTGTGGGATGTAGGCAGACGGCTACCTCTGCCCCTCATGGTGGACCCTCACAGAGCCATCAGCTGTTGCCTGAGAGATGTCCCTCTGCTGCTCCTGCAGGTCGGATCCGCAACACCCCAGAAGCAGATGAGTCTCTCATTGACCCCAACATTTTGTCTCTGAACATCCTCTCCTCTGGGTACATCCACCCCTCCCAGGATGACCGGTGCGTGCTGCTGCTTCTCTTGCTCTTCCCCTGCTGCGGTGAGGGCTGGGGGAAGATGTGGGGAGCCCCTCCTTCCCCTGGGGGGGGCTTTTGGTTCCTCCACAGGGTCCTCCTGACCCATTGCTGCATCAGGGCAGGTGGTTTCTGGAGCTGCAGAGGGTCTTGGGGTTCAAAGCCACCAGCCCTCTTCCTTCTCTTCACCCAACCATCTCCGCACTGGGCTTTGGCACTACAGGGAATTTGGGTGGGTGTCCTGCTCTCCCGTGATGGTTGTGACTGCCAGGTGCAGAGCTGGTTGGTGCCGGTGCTGGTGCTGGAAGGATGTAGTGACCCTGTGGTTGGAGGGGACCTGCCACAAAGGGCTGTTTGCTCTGCATCCCAGAAAATGTGCTGGAAAGGCTGCTTGGTGCCCGTGGCAGGTCCCCATTTTTGTGGGAGTGTTGCAGAAAAGCCATCCCCCACTGCTGTGGGGATGCCTGTTGTGGGGCAGGCTGTCCCACCCCTGCCATGGGTTTGGCAGGGGTGTGGGAGCAGCAGGGCTGGAGGTTTTTTATCTCCAAGATCTCCCTGGCTGGGTCCTGTGGGGGCAGGGGGGAGTGGTGCATGTGGAGGGCAGAGCTCTCCTCTGCACCAGGGTTGCTGGTGAAACCTGGGGGGCTGGCAGGGGTCCCTGGCCAGAATGTGTGCCTGCGGGCAGCCGCGACAAGATGGGGATGGTTGTTGGCAGCACTGGGAGCAGCGGAACTGGTCCTGGGCTGCGCACATGGTGGTAGCCAGTGTAGGAGCATCCCAGCAGGGAGCGGGGATCGCTTTTCTCCTTGTTTTCTTCAGGGTCAGCGCTGTCCCAAGGTGGCCTGTTCGAAGGCAGGGTGTTTTTGAGGGGAATGATGGGGGTCTGGATGGGAGGTGCCACCCTGGAGCACTCCCAGGGCAACTCCTGGGCATGGTGGAGTGACAAGCGTGCAGTACCAGGGCAGCAGAGCCAAATCACAGGGTTGGGTATGTGTATGAGTGTCAGACTGGGCACTTTGGCACAGCTACAGGGACAACAGAGTGAGGTCAGTCGGGCAAGTTGGGCCTGGCCTGGCCTGGCCAAACTGTGGCAGTTTTTGTTGAGAGCTGGGTGGCTGAGGCGCCCACAGGCTCCTGAGGCTGTGCTGTTTTTCAGCTCCTGCTCTGGCTGATTGGTCCCAGGTGCAGCCATATAGGATCTAAAGCATCTCTAGCGTAGCCTGGCAGGGGGGATGTGCTTCCTGCTCTGCCTTCCCCCTGCAGGTCCTGCAGGACAAGGGGACACAGCTTAGGCTGGGGGTTGCTCAGGGTGTGGGGAGAAGCAGGCAGATTCGGGGCTTGGATTTGGCAAGAGCCCAACTTACCTGCACACTCAGAGGGTCTGCGTCTCAGGGCCACCCCTGATCTGGGGCCGCGGGCTGGTGTGCACGCCGTATCTGTCCCATATCCATCCTGTCGAGCCTGCTGAGGGCTAGGCAGGGGGAGGAGGGGGCGGCCAGCTTCCTGCAGGATGCTGAGGGGCATGCAACTTCCCCCCTATTTCCATCTGGCATGCAGGTGTGTATGCTTTGGCCCCAGCAGCCTGCAAGGATGGGCAGAGGGAGGGCAGTGGGCAGAGCCAGGACCCACTTCACTCTCCTCCTTGGCTGCTTGCGCTCCCTGCTTCGCTGCCTTACACCATGCAGCCTCCACTGCCCAGAGCAGCCCTGGCTCCCCCCGGCCCCCAGCCTCCCCAGTTCCCCAGAGCCACTCATGAGGAGACTGGGGGAGCAGCCAATACAGCTCCCTCTCCAGCATTCATTCATCCCTGCAGTGAGTGCCCAGGGAGGAGGCATGGGGGGCAGCACTCAGGGTTCCCCCTCGCTTCTCTCCCCTGCTGCCGCCCATCTGAGCCCACACTAACCATGTGATTGTTTTGTGTTTTTGCAGGCAGTTTCTTGATTCGGATATGCCTAGGTATTATTTGTTTCCATTGGCTTTTTTTCCACCCTCCCCCCCCTTTCTCTCTCCCTTCTTTCTTTCTCCCTCCTCTCCTCAGTGCGTTCACTCCTGCCTGAGGCAGCACTTGGACATCCAGCCCCCCATCCCTCCAAATGCCCCATCCTTCCTTCCCCCTGCCCTGGCACCTCTCGCTCACTCGGCCCCTTTGCTATTTGTTAGGGCCACGCTCTCGCTGGCTGCTGCTCCCCCTCGCACGCCTGTGCCCCCCATCGCCTGATTTGGGTTTTCTTCTTGCTTTTTGACTTCGCTGCTCTCCCATCTCTCTGGCATCCAGCACTGAGCGTGCCGCCCCCCTGTTGCCTCCTGCCCCAGTCCTATCTTGGCCCCTGGCACCACTTGGGAGTAGCCGCAAGGCTTGTGGCAGCCATGGTGGGGGCTTCAGAGCGCCTCCAGCCCTCGCCTGGGCACCTGACAAGGATGGCAGTAACACTGGGTGGTGTGGCGGCACACGCCATGGCTGCCTGTCCCGTGCACAGTAGTCTCGCAGGTATAGGTGCGGCATATGGGCAGTGTGCGTCTGTACACAAGCACAATGGTGGGTGTATGCACCCGTATGTGGCATGGACTGTTATACCCCTGTGTAACAAGGGGAGCGGCTGTTTTGGGATGGGGGGCTTCAGCTGGGACTGCAGGGTGAGCCTGGTGTGTGGTGCGTAGGCACAAGCTGCCGGACCTGAATGCTGCCACCCACCTCTGGATGGGAGCCTTGCTGAGGCCGCAGAGGAGGGGGTGTCCCACCACCCTGCCTCACAGCAGAAGAGGAGGATGCATCTGGGAGACAGGGGATGGGGTGTCCCAAGTCCTGGTGGGCTCTGTAGCTTTGTTCCTGGGAGATTGTCCTCCCTACAGCAGCTAGAAGTTGGTCCAGCTGGGAGATGCCCTAGGTCAGAGCTGTCCCTCCATTGGCACTGTTGTGGTGTAACCCCTGGGGTGCAGGGGGATGGATCCAGCACAGATCCAGCTGCAGGATATGGCTTGCGTTGGCATTGCCTGTGAGCTCTTGGCACAGTGATGGTCTCCCTTGCGAACCAGGGGATGGGCCAAGAAATCATCTTCCACTGCATGGGTGACAGTGGGATGGCTGGTCCCCCCTCAGTGGGCACCTTCCTAAGGGGCTGCACGGGGTGGGAGCTCCTTGCCCTGGGACAGCAGCAAGGGGAGGCAGAGTACAGGGGATGAGGAGGAATGTGTTCACTTCCCAGCTGCTGGACCATGAGTAAGGCAGAGGGTTTTCACCCAGGTCTGTCTGCCCTCGCTGAGCTCCTTCTGGGCTCCAATTAGGGGTCTAGCTAAGCAGGAGCTTCTTCAGCCAGTGGTGCTGATATGGGGCCAAGCCTCCCCTTCCTCACAGCCCTGCTCCTGTGCCAGCGCTGTACAGACAATGCTTTCTGACCTTTCGTTTTTCTGTGTGTGTACGTGTGTGTGTTTGTCCTTGGGTCACCTTCCACTTATAGCATTTCGTTCGGAAATGACACTAGGTATTTCGCACGCACCCGCTTGGTCTGGTCCCTCCTGCTTTTCTCTCTTTCTCTTTCGCCTCCTCCCTTTGCTTTTTGCTCTTTCCACCCTCCTGAGGCTCCTCTTCTCCTCCTCCCTGGGGAGTACTCTCTTCTCAAGCGACCTGTGTCTGCAAAGCAATCCCTCACCTTGGCTCTGTCTCATGCGGGTTTTTTTTTAATGTATTTTATACACCTGAAAGTGTCGCTCTCCCTTTTCTTCCAACTGGGGGCAGTCACAGCTGACAGCCTCTTCCCACTCCCCCTGGCTGCCCTGGCTCTTTCTAAAAGAGCCCCTCAGCTGCCTGGATGCTGCTTCAGGGATGTGCCGAAGCATCCTCATTGAGATATCACTGAGCCACAGCTTCCTCAGGATGGTCAAGGCGGGAGCCTGGGCTGTGGCAGCTCTGGATGGCTTTGGGGGCTGGCCTAGCAGGGAGCCCAGGAGTAGGGCAGGGGGTGAAACATGGATCCCCCATGCTCTCAAGCTGGAGTTACCTCCTGCTTCCTCCACCCTCAATTGCTTGACCCAAAAAGGGCAATTGCCACTCTTGCTCTGGGTGGCTGCACCGTCCTCTATGGGACCCCACAGGCACAGGGTGAATGGGGCCGGGTGTCCCTGACCCCTTCCCCCAGCCTGGGAGCCATGGAGAACACAGTGAGGGGAGCAAGGCAGCCTGGTGGGAATGGGGCTGGCAAGGGCAGAGCAGGAGCAGGGGGATGCAGCCCAACAGGGGCCAGCCACTGATTTAGTGGTCCCTGGGTCCCTCTGGGGTGCAGGACTGGCAGACGGGGGCAGCCCTGGGGAAGGGGATGTGGCTGGCCGTGGGGGCTGCTCTCTCAGGGGCGGGGTGGCAGCAACCCCTTAGTGCAACCTCCCTTCCCTTCTGGCCATTGTCACCAGAACGGTGACAGCTGCTTCTGGTGGGGGCCAGGAGGTGCTGCGTGTCCCAGGCTGGGTAGTGGGGACCTGGCCCGGGTATGTTGGGGGTGGCACCCCGCCACTCTGAGCACGGGGGTGGGGCATGCACCCTCCTTTGCCTTCTCAGCCTGCCCTGCCTTGCCTGCATCCCAGCTGAGCCTCCACTCCTCCCGTGGTCCCTCCTCCCCAAAACACTGGTCCATCGGCTGTTTTGAGGATGCCGCATCCCCCTCCCACCATGCCTTGTCCCCCTTTGCCTTGAGCCTGTGTCCTCTGGAGTGGCTGTCCCCATCTGTCCCTGCTGCGTGTGCATGTCCATGTGTCCTTGCAGGTCTGTCACAGCGCTGTGGAGGGGGGACGATGGCATCTCCTTGCTCGCTTGCCTGGGGTTCTGGGGGGGTTGTTTTACCGGCTCTGCTTTTTTTTTCGGCAGGAGCTTCTACCAGTTTGAGACAGCGTGGGATAGCTCCATGCACAACTCGCTGCTGCTCAACCGTGTCACCCCGTACCGGGAGAAAATCTACATCACTCTTTCTGCCTACATTGAGGCAAGGACCTTAGTTCGGGCCATTATAATGCCAGCAAAGTCTGGTATTTCCCCCACTGCAGTGTGAACCCCTCCTTAGCTGGCACTGCTGCTTACGGGGTGCAGGATTCAGCCTGGAGCTTGGGGGCCCTGTGGGGCCCTGGGAGTGGAAACCACTGGGTACCAGGGGTGGGAGAAATCCACTGGGCTGCCAAACCACAGCCCCCCTGATGCCTTCTCCCTTGCCCTGCTGCAGATGGAGAACTGCACTCAGCCTGCCGTCATCACCAAAGACTTCTGCATGGTTTTCTACTCCCGGGATGCCAAGCTTCCTGCCTCCCGCTCCATCCGCAACCTTTTTGGCAGTGGCAGCCTGCGGGCTTCTGAGAGGTACTGGGATGCGCCTGTCTTTCTGAGGGAGAAGAGTCATCACCCAGGGACTGGAGCCCTTCTGGGGCATCCCAGCAGCCTGGGCAAAATAACCAGGGCACAGGGATGGGGCAGAGCTGGTAACACCTCGTCTCCCTTTGCTCGCAGCAACCGTGTGACGGGAGTCTATGAGCTCAGCCTCTGCTGTGTGGCTGACGCTGGCAGCCCAGGTGGGTGCCGTGCCTCTGCCTGGGTGTTCACTGTGGGGCCAGAGGGCACAGCATGGCGGTCGGGGTCGAGGCCGTGCATCTGTCCCCCCAGCTGTGTGTCTGTCCCTGCAGGTATGCAGAGACGGCGCCGGCGTGTGCTGGACACCTCTGTAGCCTATGTGCGGGGAGAGGAGAACCTGGCTGGCTGGCGGCCCCGCAGCGACAGCCTCATCCTCGACCATCAGTGGGAGCTGGAGAAACTCAGCCTCCTGCAAGAAGTAAGAGTTGGGGCTAGAAATCAGCTGAGACAATGCAACTCGCAGCTCAGCCCCTCACCCTGCCGGTCCTGGTGGGATTCCCCACCCCGGGCTGCGGGAAGAGACTGGAGCGGGGCTGTGCTGCCCATGTTCTCCTGTGCATTGCTGGTAGCCAGGTCCCAGCAGACCTGGAGCTAATGAACAGATGGGGTTAATGGGTCTTGGGGAGCATGGTCCTCGAAAGGATGCTGGTGGGGAAGGAGCCACCCCTGAGCCTGGCTGCCTGTGTCCAGGTGGAGAAGACAAGGCACTACCTGCTCCTGCGTGAGAAGCTGGAGACGACCCAGCGCCTGGGCCTGGAGACCCTGTCCCCCTGCTCCAGTGAGGACTCCGAGTCCCGAAGCACCTCCTGCGTCTCTACCCCGCTTTCTGTTGACGGGGCCCCTGAGGGCCGCACCTCTCCCGCTGAGACCCCCAGCGAGAGACAGAAGGAGCTGGCCGTGAAGGTACCGTCCTGCAGCATCCCCAGGTCATGGGGATGAAGCTGGGAAGAGGCTCCCATGGGGCAGTAGGGAGTTGCAGCAGGAGAAAGCCCAGGAGGAGTGGGGGGAAGAGGGTGGGGGAAGATGGCTCCTGCCTCACCATCCTCCTCTCTCCACAGTGCTTACGCCTGCTCACACACACCTTCAACAGGGAGTACAGCCACAGCCACGTCTGCATTAGCGCCAGTGAGAGCAAGGTACTGCCACTGCCCTGGGCTCTGCCAGGCTGGCGGAGGCTGGGGGGAATGCATGGCTGGAGGGGCCTGGCTGGGCAGGGGCGAGATGGGCACCATGGTATGAGTGGTCCCTGCTCTGGGGTCCCTGATCCCTCCACTTGCCCTGCTGTTCCCAGAGCTGGTGGCTCTTGGGACCATGCCAGGAGAGGACCCCACCAGCTGGAGGTCTTGCCTCTCCCTGTATGAGCAGGCACCTGGTCTTTTGCCTGTGCCTGGCTTGGGGCAGAAACCTGAGTCCACACCTTTGCTGCTCCACAGCTGTCCGAAATGTCTGTGACCCTGATGAGAGACCCCTCCATGCCAGCCCTTGGGGTCACCACTCTCACCCCCTCCTCAACCTGCCCGTCACTGGTGGAAGGACACTACAACGCCATGGAGGTCAGGTAAGAAGGTAGCTGGGAGGTTTGGGTGATGCCCCAGCGGCCCCTGGTTAACGCAGCTTTACCAAGTGGTCCTGGCTGATGGGTGTTCTCCAGCTGTCACTCCTCCTACACCCTGGCCTCTCATTCCTCCCCAGACCCCCCCAGGTCTCTTCCAGGGCAGAGAGCCCTGACCTTGAGCCTGCAGTAGAAGGAGAGCAGAAGAAGTCCCCAGCCCGCCGGCCTGAGGAGGAGAAGGAGCCCCAGCGTTTGCTGGTGCCTGACATCCAAGAGATTCGGGTCAGGTAGGAGCAGCTAGCGGAGCCAGTGAGGGGAGCACTGTGGGGCTTGGGGGGATGGTGCCCTTCCATTGCCACCTCCACATGGTATATGTCCTACCCTGACCTCGGTCCCTTCTGCAGCCCCATCGTCTCCAAAAAGGGCTACTTGCACTTCCTGGAGCCCCACACCAATGGGTGGGTGAAGCGCTTTGTGGTGGTCCGACGCCCGTATGTCTACATCTACAACTCGGACAAGGATGCAGTTGAGAGGGCCATACTAAATCTCTCCAAGGCCCAGGTGGAGTACAGCGAGGACCAGCAGGCCATGCTCAAGGTAGTGTGCTGGGAGCCAGCCCCGCTCTCTGCAGCCCCTTGGGCAAGGGACTCAGCCCCAGCTCTCCCCTGGCAGACCCCGAACACGTTCGCAGTGTGCACAGAGCACCGGGGCATCCTGCTGCAGGCAAGCAGTGACAAGGACATGCACGACTGGCTCTACGCCTTCAACCCCCTCCTGGCTGGGTCCATAAGGTACCAGGGTCATCTGGGGAAAGGGGTTGCGGGGAAGCTGTTGGTGGGGGGTCTGCATGCAGCCAAGCATGCTCTTGTCCTGCTCCCAGTGCTCTCCCTGCTGCTGACCTGTGGCCAGGCATGGGGAGCACCTCCTGCGCAGGGCTGTGCTGGGACAGGCTCTCAGCCAGCAAAACTTGGACCACATTAATCTTGATTTCAGCTCCTCCCCGCTTAAATAAATGCTTCAATCTAGGGCCAGATTCCAGCTGGTACAGAGGCATTGTGCTGAGATCAAAGCAACTTCCATGCCTGGCGGCAGGGACAGTGGCCCTTCACTGTTCTTGAGAGCATCTCACAAAGTTCTTGAGAGCATCTCAAGTGGCAGGACTGGGGGAACAGAAGTAAATCCATAAAAATTTGTGTGATCTGGCTAAAGAGACATTAATCCCATGTCCCTCCAGCTCTGGCTGGATTCAAGCACCAGCCTGGAGCCAGGACACTGAGCCCAGGGGACCACACCTCTCCTTGTCCACATCTCTGACACTTTTTGTCCCCTGTTTTCCAAATCAGATCAAAGCTGTCCAGAAGGAGAACAGCCCAGATGAGAATCTAACCTGAAAAACACCCTCCACCTCATCCGTCTGCCAACAGGATCAAGATAGCTGATTCTGTCTCAAGACTCCCCATGTTAATGTCTGATCTCTCACACCATCTCCTGCCCTAGCTGTCTGCTCCATGGAAGGATCTGTCTCGATTCACACCTTCATGGGGGAAACTCACTTCTGTTTGTAGCTGCAAAAGCCTGGACCTGCCTGGGCAGGATTTCTTGTGTGCGTGCCATGTACTGCCTGTTGCCCCGTAGGAGACCTTCATGTCACACCATCTGTAATGCTCCAGAAAGGTCCCTGGCAGAGGGGAGGGAGCAAGGAGGGCGGTTCTGGCTAAAAGGCTGGTCTTGGATCTACAGAGGTGGGAGCGCAGTAAAGTTTGGAGGTGGGAGAGCAGGAGGAATTGCCTCCACCCGAAGGGAAAGGGTAGTTTAGGTAAGGGAATTTCCTAGTTTATTGATGTTTCTGCAAGAGATGGCAGTGTAAGATCAGGTGTCAGTAGTTTAAGATGCTATTTATAAAGTATTTATTTACGTCACAAAAATCCCATAAGTTGGGTCCTGGCCCCTGGGCAATGCCTCCCCTGGGCAAGGGAGAGCCTTGGAGGTGGGCCGGGGTCCCGGAGATGCCTTCCCCAGGACATCCCTGGCATGTGCCCAGCAGCAGCAGAGTGCCTGCCCTCACTCCCTGCTTTTCCCCAACCTTGTGCTTTGCCCCCCTTGCAGCTTAAACTACTTCTCCCCTGAGTGGTGGCTGGACAGCCCACCATGTCTTCCCAAAGGAGGCAATTCCTACCTGCCCCATCTACCTCTGGAAGGTGGGAGCCTGCTGTCTCAGCTGGCCAGGGCACCCATGTCCACATGGATGGGTCACCTCACTTTGGAGCCTGGTCCTGCTGGAGGGAGAGGGAGTGGCAGGGGGGCATGGTTCTGCCTGTCATGTCGTGTGGGGCCCTCCTTCGCCACCTCCACTAATCCCAGCCTGGGAGCGTAGTCGGGGGGTGGGGGTGGGGTGGGGGGTAGGGGAGTGCTTGTCCGGAGGTATTCCCTCCCTCTTAGGGCAGGACACCAAAGGTCCCATCCCTGCGGGGCATGTGGAGGTTCAGGTGGCTGCTTCTGAAGATGGATGGGAAAGTTCCCCAGCAGCGAGGGCTAGGAATGACCATCCCAATCCACAGGATCCTTGCTCTTTCCCAAAAGGGCTGTCACATCCCTTCCCCCAGCAGGACAACAGGCTTGAAGCAGGTTGGAGGGGCAGGGGGAGGCTGGCATGAGGTGTCAGGGTGGGGACAGGGCTTCTTTTTACTACTGTAGCTGGTGTTCTCTCACTCCTTTTCCCCTGCTGCAGATGCAGGCACCCACTTCATTCCCACCCTGCCTCTGTCAGCACGTTAATCCAGGGGGCTTCCCACAGTGGAGGTGGCTTCACTGAAAAGACCTTCTCCTCCAGCCATCACCACTTCCCACCTTCCCCAGCAGCAGCAATCCCTCTCCTTCTCTTGTCTGTCACCTGTCAGGGGATGCTTTGGTTTGGGGCTTCCTGAGTGGCCAGCGGCATCTGGCACAGCTCTGGGCAGGAAGGCAAGCATCTTCCTCTGTGCATCTCCTGGGCATCCCCAGCTTTGCTGTCACACCTTCACAGCTGACTTTCCCTTGCACAGCACGGCTGCGCCTTGGCTCTGCTGCACCCCCCTACGCAGTCTGTTGGGGGGGGTGCGTGTGTGTGTATGTGTGTGCGCGTGCGTGTGTGTGTTGGACATGGTACTGTCTTCTCGTTACGCTCATGTTGTGGGGGCATGGACAGGCAGGCAGAGGCTTGCAGGGACCCCCTCACTGCACATCAAGCATCATTCAGTTTGGGTTTCAGGTTGTGGAAAAGGTTTTGGGATCCATCCTGAGCCCCTGCTGGTTTTGCCTAGCCTCACCGCAGCTCCCTGGGTGTCTCACCCCACTGCTCCAGCCTGAAGCTGCAGGAAGCTGCCCTGCTCCCCAGGCAGGTGGCAGCGAGCCTGCCCGGGACAAGCTTCCCCATCAGTCTGGATTATTTTCCCCGCAGTGATCCATTCCAGAGACCTGCAGGCCCACTCGTGCCCTTCAGGGAGGGAGAGGCACCCCGGGCGCGCGGAGGGGCAGAGCAGCAGCCGGGACGAAGTGGGGGCCTGGGCTGTGACCTTCCAGCTCCCACAGCCTGTGCAAGGGCTAGTTGGTACCATCCTGAATTTCAGTGTAGGGAGCCAGGGGTGGGAACACCGGGTGTCCCAGGGGAGAGGAGAGGCTTTTCCAGGGTGGAGGCGGTTTCTGGTGGAGACAGGACCTGTGTCTGCCAGGGACCAGACACTGGTTCAGTGGCCACGGGCAAGGGGTGGCCCTCAGCTGCAGCCGAAGCGTGCCTGAGGCCAGCAAACCTGCAGAGCAGACGGCTCCGCTGGGGGCCACCGCACCCGCGGCCAAGGGAGAGGCGGCTGCTCCCCGGAACCCCCAGCATCCCTGCGGGGCAGCCCCGGGGACAGCTGCCCTTGCCGTCCTGCTGGCTCTGCTCAGGCCCCCGCCTACCCGCCCCTCGCCCACCGCAGCCCCTGGGGCGAGGGGCACAAAACCCGAAGTTTAGGCGTGACTGAGCCCCATCAGGCAGGGAGTTCCACGGGGGCGCTGGGGCCCTGCGCAGGGGGGGCTGCCTTCCACACCCTCCAGCTCCTGCCAGCCGTGGCAACGCGCGGGCCCTGCCTGTCCTGCGCCCGGCCGGCCGTGCACACGTGAGGCTTGTTCGGTTCTGAAATAAATGTGGCATTTAACGCAAACACCCTGCGGCACCGAGCTCTCTTTCCTGCGGCGGGCGGGCGCCGCCGGACTGGCGCTACTGGCAGCGGGGGAGGGGCCGCGGTGGGCCGGATCAGCGGGCGAGGATGCTGAGCCGCTGTTGGGCCCGCCAGGGCGCCGGGTACCGGCCCCGCAGAGCCGCCGGGCCGCACCGGTACCGGCCTGCGCCGCTAGGTGGCGCTGAGCGTCCTTCCCGCCCCTGCCAGCCTTTGGTGAGCACAGGGGGGCGGGGGCTGGGCGCGTGCGCGCACCCCCTTCCGACCGCCCCGCCCCGCCGTGGGATTGGTCAGTCTGGCGCGAGGCAACGGGACGGACTGGCCGGGTGGCTCCGAATTTCCATTGGCGGAAAAGGCGCCGCGCCACCGCCCGGCAGGCGGTGGATACGCACCTCGCGGAGCGCGCCCAACAGCGGCCTTCCGCTGCCGCCCCACCACCGCCGAGGCGTGCGGCCGCTTCCGGCCCTTCCGCGGCCGCTGGTTGGCTTCCCGGGGAAATTGGCAGCTCGGGGGGCGGGGCGGCCTCCGGGCAGGAGGAAGCGGCCTTGGCGGCGGTGCTGCCGGCACGGCGGCGGCATGGATCTGTTCGGGGACCTCCCGGAGCCCGGTTCCTCGGCGGCGGGTGAGGGATCGCGACCCCCAGGGCGGGCGCCCAATCCCTGCTCCGCCCCGCGCGGCCCCGGGGCGGGGCCTGGCCCAGGCACGGCCTGACTGGTCGCGGGGCCCTGCCGGGCCTGCCCCGCGCGGCCGTGGGCCCCCAGCCCCGCCGGGAGAAGGCGGCGGCCCCGCGACCAGCTGACCTGCCGGTACCGGGAGCGCGCCCGGGGCGGCAGCCAGCAGCGGCTGCGGGCTCCCAGCGCCTGAAGGGTGGAGCAGGGGGTGCGGGGTGGGAGGGGGGCAGTTAGCAATCGCGGGAGGAATTACAGGGTTTGGGGTTTTTTTGTGGTTTTCTTCTTGCCAGGGGACTCGCTCAGATGCAGAGCGCTGCCCGCGCGGCTTAGGCCATGCCGGAGCCTTTCCCCTCTGCAGCTCGTGGCTTTGTGGAGGGCTGTAATGATGTTACCAGAAATAATCCGGTGCTTTCTGGGACCCTCCCATCCTTAATCTTAATCGGGCTGCGGAGGGCTGTTAATGCAAGTTGAATGGGTTGCTAGTTAAAAAAAACAAATTTTAAATGGTTGTTTTCAAGATAAAAATTCACATCATCCCCAGGCAGGCAGTTGTTTTGCTCATGTAGGATGTGCCTATATTAAAGATGGAAGAAAGGTCCATGGCTGTCCTTTGTTTACCTCACCTGTGCTCGCCTGGTGGGGCAGCCCTTCCAGAAGCCACCCAGCAAATGCCTGCAGCAGATCCTCACTCTGCCCTGGTGTCTTACAGGGAAGGAAGCCCAGAAAGGGCCTCTGCTCTTTGACGATCTCCCACCAGCAAGCAGTGCTGACTCAGGTATGGGTGCTCTGTGCCTGCCTTTACTTTGGCTTCCTGTGCTTTCTGCATCAGCAGCTCTTGAGATGAAACTTGTGTAAACCTTTTTCTTTGTTAGACAGGATAAAGACAGTGGTGTTATCAGCACTGACGTGCAGAGTAGCTACTTTCCTCATCTTTTTTTTTTTTTTTTTCTTAGGATAACCAGAATGTTATAGATGTTCCACATATATTCCATAATACATTCCATATAAATGTTTCCTGAAACAAATATAAGACCTGAGTTTGCCTCCACCATCCAGTAACAGAAGTTGAAATTTGGCTTGCTTTGATAAACTGGCATTTTATAATTTCCTCACCCCAAGAGGGGTGTACAGAGAGCATTATTCCCTCAAAGGAACAAAGGTATTTAGTTATTCTTGCCTTTTTCTTGTACTCCAGGAAAAGGAGGCTCTTTACTCTTCGATGATCTTCCACCAGCCAGCAGTGGTGACACAGGTAGGGAGCTGTGTCAGCTCACCAAGCCTCTGCTGACCTGTTCTTTTCAGGAAAACCCACTGATAGAGTCTGTTGTTTTGGATGCATGGCAAGTTGACCTGGTGTCCGGGTTGGCTGACACTGGTTATGGCAATCTGTTTGCACCCTGATTGTTTAAATTGAGATTCTGACTCTTCAGAAGTAAGCTTAGGTCTGTTCCTAGAAGTATGTCCCTTGGTGTCTTTTGCTGTTGTCTGTGCCTGAATGCTCCCTACTTTGGGAGTGAAAGTTTGTGATTGCAAAGAGCAAAGCCAGTGCTGGCCTGGTGCTGCCAGTGTCTGGCTTTTGTTGCTTTTCTGCTGTGGGCACAGACTGCCTTCTCGTTCCTGGCTGTAAATATCTTCAAAGCCAGACTGCTGGTCTGGCAAGGCTTTCTGCATGCAGCCACACCTGGGAGGAGGTGAGATAATTCACTATACCGTATGAGAACAATTGTCCAGAAGGAAAAATCTAGGATTCTGACATTGTGGGAGTCATACTTTGCTTGCTAGCTTTAATTTGTAACCTGTCTTCTGAAACTCCTAACAAATATGCACATTGAGAGTAATAAAATACATTTATTTCATTATTGTGGGCACAATTTATTGACACATATAACAACAATAATAAAATTAAAGACCTGAAAGGGTTCCAACCTGAAATGTTTGCAAAAAAGGCTGATAGCTAAGAAACAAACCGTGAGTTGGTAGGAAGAATCATCAGCCTGCCAGCCAAACACAAATGTACTGTGCCTGAGGTAGGGTTGCACAACGGGAAGTGATCAAATTGGTGCTTGCTGGGTTAGACAGCAATGTGTACCACAGGTTGTACGTGCTGAGTGGTGTATGCATGTTGTGGTCAGTTAGTATGTCTTGTTCAGTAGTGACTCTGGCCACTTTGTACTGTGTGAGTGTGCAAGCCTGTGCTCCTGAAAGTACTTCAATATAAGACTTGCTGCTGAATTTATGCCAGTAAGCCAGAGCTGGAAGACTTCATTTGCCTGTGTTTTTGCTTTCTTTCAGCCTCCAGTGCTACTGAGCAGGTCTCAGCAGGGAGCCACAGGAAAGGGGAGAAAAGAAAATCCTTAGAGGAAGAAGAGAAGAATGGCAGGGAAGAACTTGTGGAAAAGAAAGTTTGTAAAGGTTTTCAGACAGTTTGAAAACAAATGTACTCGATTTGTACTTTTGACATTGGGCTGAGTAAGTCCAGACCAAAGCTAAGCTTTGGTTCTTCAGTCGGCCTGCGTTTTCAGTCTCTCACAGGGAGCAAACTGCTATGGTGGTCTGTGGAAGCTCCTCAAGCTCCCCAGCGCTCTGCCGCCCTCACCTGGGCCTTCTTACTAGCCCTGCTGGTAAGAAGTGGCAGAAGCTGAGCAGCAAGTGGCTCTGTGTTTGCAGGTTAAGTTCCTGTGCTGCCAAGAGGGGGATTGGTTGTGAAACCTCTGGAAGGCTAGAGCCGCACCACTTCCACAGATCTTCACTGGGCAGCTGCTAAGAAAGCCAGAGAGACTTGCTGTTACATACCGGGCATTTGACTTCAGTGCATGTGCCCATGTGTTATGTTGATGTTTTGGGAATAAGATGTGTTCAGGGGTACAAAGGAAAAACAGATGTGTTCTGGAAACAGCAGACTGGTTTCTTGTCCTCAGCACTTTCTTTAAAGCTGTGCTTTGTTTAATCTGCAGATTCAGTGCCACATACTTGCCCTGTCCTGACCCCTGCCATGGTGCTAAGAGCTCTGTCTGATGCCTAGCAGTCCTGCTTGGCTGCAGCTGCCTGTCAAAATGGGGGCAAGCTGCTTTTATAGCTGCTGGCCTTGGTGGCACTTAAAAACCCATGTTACAAAGTAAATATATCCTGTTCAGCAGAAGGTGCCAGATGTTTTGTTGCAGGGTGGCAGCTGTACTTCTCTGCAGTGCCGAGATAGGGTTCTGAAAGCTGAAAAGTGCTGTTTGTTACCTTGAGCTGAGGAGACAGGAGTTTGATTTGCATGCGTGTGTCTGCTTTGTTCCCCTTTAGGGTCAGTGGGCATTCTTGGATTGAAGGGTTACGTTGCAGAGAGGAAGGGCGAAAGGGAAGACATGCAGGATGCCCATGTCATCTTAAACGATATCAGCGAGGAATGCCAGCCTCTGCCCTCCCAAATGTAAGTGGGACCCAACTGCCAGAGTAAAGCTGTGGTTGACAGCCATCACAGGGTTGAAGGAGCTCCAGCTTACTTCAGCTAAGCCCATGATATGATCCTTTAGCTATGAGCAGCTAATGCTCTTGATTACACCTGCATTGTGGTGTGTGGTTTGGGTTTGTTATTTGGAGACCTGGTGGACTCGTTAACTGTGTTCTTGGACAAATCACAGGACTGTTATGTACAAATATCTATTACGTACATGGCTCCTTGCATGGTGCTCAGTGGATTCAGTCACTAACTTCACAAGCATTGTGAGGGCCCAATAACTCTGGATATTGAGCCTCTGTTACCCAAATGTAAGCATGAATGTTTAGAGACCCTCGGTTAATTATAAGTAAACAGACCTTGCCTTGGGGATTTTATAGTGTGTAAAACCCAAACTGTGGCAGTGGAGAACACTTAAAGAAGAGAAAACATATATTGGAACCGTCTTGTTTGAAAATTTTAAATCTTTTAACAAATTAACTCATATAAGTGTGTGTAAGGGGGAGGGTGTGTATTTAAAAGAGTGCTCAAGCATCATCCTGATACTGTATTTACCTTCTGAACTAGTATTGTCTTGAGAGCGTCATGTGCTGAGGGATATGAATTTCTTGCTTGTAGCATAGTTTCAACATGTTTAGGCATGGAAAAAACATTTGGATTGGTTGGACTGATATCTGTGTAGCGCTGGGGATTTGCAGTGCCCTTGAGGTGAAATGTGTAGCTGCTTTTATGCCAAGTTGTGGTCTATAAACCTCTCTTCTGCCTTTCATTTTTTGAGGGGTGGAAAATTACAAGAAAGTGCTCAGCTCAGTGCTTACACATGTAAGGTGTGTAAATGCTTGAACATGTGAGCTTAGAGTAGAGACTTGCTACCTTTGTGCCTTGGAGTGCAGTATTTATTCAGTCTGGGTGACACAGGGCAGGATGTCAATATACTTGACTCCATCCTCAGGCTAATGGCCTTTCTTAGCCCCTTTCTGCTACTCTTTGTTCCCTCACAGCACACGAGTCTCGTACTTTGCTGTTTTTGATGGCCATGGGGGAGTCCGAGCCTCAAAATTTGCGGCACAGAATCTGCACCAAAACCTGATTAAGAAATTTCCTAAAGGTGAGAGGAGTGGAATAAGGGCTGGAGGACAACCATTGCCTTTTCTGCCTTGACATTATGGCAGTAGACAGGGAAACTGATTTGTTTGGGCATAGTTCTACAGTTCCCATCTCTTATTCCTAGTGGGCTTGTGAGACTGTGCTGTCTCCTGGGGAAGAGGGATGGAAGCCTTTTTGGCACAAGGGTACAAGTAGCCAGTTGTGAACTGCTAAGCAAATGTCAGATGCATTGTTGCCAGTTTTGGCAGTACCACTTCCAGTGAAAATACACCTGTGGGGGAGAGGGTTTTGTCATAAATTCTCTGTGCATGCTACCACACAGATTTTTGGTAGCATGAGCGCAGTATGTGCCCTAGCTTCTCTGCTCAAGGTGTGAGAGGTGCACTGCCTGGTTAAATGTTGCATGTGTGAAGGGAGGGACTGGAATAGTTCAGATGTGTTTTAGCTGGAGCTTAGTTGCTGTTTTCCCTGTCTGACAGGTGAGATAGTCAGCGTGGAGAAAACTGTGAAGAGATGCCTTCTGGACACCTTCAAACACACAGATGAAGAGTTTCTAAAGCAGGCATCCAGCCAGTAAGTGTAAATGTTTCCCATGTGTTTGTATTTCTTAGCTTGCATCTCACAGGCCTTGGTTCTGAGCAGGGCAGGGGAAACCTTGAGTTGTGTCTATGCTTTGGCGAAACCCCATAAGCGCGGCTGTGCCAGGCTGTAACTGCCAGCTGAGTGCCTGCTAGAGCAAGGTCACAGCATGTTTTGGTCTTACTCTGTGATGAGTGATCTGTAGCACTCTTGAGACTAAAATACATGTTTGTGATAAAGGAAGGAACCAAAACATGACCAAGAATGCACCTCTCTCCTTACCAGGGCATTGTTTGCCTTCCTTTGAAAGACTTACCATGTTGTTGATGTGACTTACTGCCTGAGATGGCATCTCTGTGTTGCTGGCATCAAAGTGTGGCGGGAGGGCATCTGTAAAGTGGTACTGTTCTGGTTGGTGTGTGCAGCTTTCTTTAGGGCTGCATTCCTGTTAGTGAGTAGGAGATTGCCAGGCTGGAGCACATCTCTGAGGTTGTTTCTAATGCCCTGTGTTGAAGAACTTCACTCCCCCAATCTAACTTTAAATCTTGATTTCTTCACCTCTTTTGAAAACAGAGATGTTGATGAAGAATGTCCCTCACCTTAAGCTTGTTTCTAACAGGTTGGTTGAAAATGAAGCTGAAAAGCACAGCAACTACTTTTCATGGAATAAATGCCAGCCTGCCTCCCAGCAGGGTTTTGAGTACAAACACCCTCACCTTCTCTAAGTCTCTGCTGAACTTATGCACCAACTATGTGGACTAGGGAAGGTGTGGACTGTATTTAAAATACAGTCACTTTGTTACCGGTCCTTTACACATGTGTGGTTTTGTTCGTTTGGTGGGGTTTTTTTCCAATTTGATAGTGACATCTGTACACAGATGGAGAAGACTGTTGATGCATCTGATTCTGAGATTCCCTGCAAACTTTCCATTTCAAGAAAATTTCAGACTCTTAAGCCTAACCAGATCAACAATTTTGACCAGGCAAAAGAAAAAAGCTTCACTGGGTCCATCACATGTGTCATTCCCAAACCAGTCTCTGTTTGGTCAGAAATGTGACTTGGGACAAAGGTGCTACAAAGGATCACTAGCTATAGCTGTATTGATGATGAGATGAATGATTTTCATTCAGCCACACCTTCAAAGTTAGGAGAAACTGGATGAAATATGTCTAGGAATCAGCCTCTGAAAGCTGCTTTCGCTAAATAGCGGCATCATAGCTGGGCTTCATTGTGGGGAGGACTAGCCTGACAGCTGTAACCTAATAAACACTTCTCATTTTACCTGGAGCTCTAGAGATACAAGCTTAACTACAGCAAGTGAAATATCAGGAGAGTGGCTGAATGAGTTGTGTCGCTGCTGAGGTGGGGTGGTGAGGACTGAGGTGGGTGGGCAGGGGTACTGTGAAAAAAGGAAGGGAAATAAAAGCCAAAAGAAAGGCAGCTCTGCTGCAGTCCTGGCTGTGCCTTCCTTTTGCTGCAAAGGAGCCTCCTGAGGAGTTTGGGGTGCTTGTTTGCTCATGATGCTGTAGCTTCTGGGCAGTCACTGGGGCTGAGCCTGTCCAGCCACAGGTGAGCTTTCCTGGGAGCTGAGTGTGAGGAAGGGGTGGTGTGGGGAGACTGGCTGGCAGTTTTTGAACCAGTTGGGCATTTGCTACGCATTTAGAAAGTGGCACTCTGTGCGACTCCTCTGTCCTCATCCAGCTCACTATTTACCACCAACAGTTTCCCTAGCTGCTTGCAGGCAGCTGCTGGGGGCTTGTGCTAGTTGACTGCTCCATGGTGGCACATGACACTTCCTTCTGTCCCCAGGAGCACTCTGTGCCTAACTTTTTAAACATAGTTTTCCCTACTTAGTAATCTCATTATCATTCCCTTCAGGAAGCCAGCATGGAAGGATGGCTCCACAGCTACTTGTGTCCTGGCTGTTGACAATGTTCTCTACATAGCCAACCTCGGGGACAGCCGGGTAAGCAGAATGGAGAAGCCCACTGCTGGCATCTCAGCTCCTCAGAGAGCTTCATTCACCCTGAAGGGCAAGGTGTTTGTGGGATGTTCCAGTTGCCATGAGCTCCCCAGCTGTTTCTACAAAGCATCTTGTTTTGGGTGGGTGCAGGGTACTTCTGTGTTGTCTCTCATAGTGTAAAACAGCTGTGTGTGGTAGCTCTCTCTTGGTGGCACTAAATATCTCGCAGTATCTAGAATAGAATATTTCAGTTGGAAGGGACCTACAATGATGATCTAGTCCAACTGCCTGACCAATTCAGGGCTGACCAAAAGTTAAAGCGTGTTATTAAGGGCATTGTCCAAATGTCTGTTAAACACTGACAGGCCTGGGGCATCGACCATCTCTAAGGAAGCCTATTCAAGTGTGTGACCACCGTCTCAGTAAAGAAATGCTTCCTAATATCCGGTCTGAACCTCCCATGGCACAGCTTTGAACCATTCCCGTGCATCCTGTCACTGGATCCCAGGGAAAAGACATCAATACACCTCTCCGTAACTCCTTCTCAGGAAGCCATAGAGTGCAATGAAGTTGCCCCTTGGCCTCCTTTCCTCCAAACTAGACAAATGCAGATTCTGCAGCTGCTCCTTGTAGGGCATGCCTTCCAGCCGTGTCACCAGCTCTGTTGCCCTCCCCTGCATGCATTAAAGTGCCTTAACATCCTTTTTAGATGGTGGGCCCCAGAACTGCACATGGTGAGCCCACACAAGGCTGAACACAGCGGGACAGTCCCCTCTCCTGACTGGCCGGTGACGCTGTGTTTGATGCACCCCCAGCTGCGGGTCGCCCTCTTGGCTGCCAGGGCACACCGCTGGCTCCTGTTGAGCCTGCTGCCACCCGCACCCCCAGAGCCCTTTCTGCAGGGCTGCTCACCAGCCACTCCTCTCCCAGTTGATGCTTGTGCCTGGTGTTATTCCATCTCGGGCATGGAATCTGCACTTGCACTTAATAAATTTTATGCCATTGATTGTTGCCCAATGCTCCAATCTATCTAGATCCCTCTGCAAGGCTTCCTGTCCCTCAAGAGAGACAACAGCAGCTCCCAGTTTGGTATTGTGAGTAAAATTAGTAATGGTGCATTCAACTCCTGCATCCAGATCACTGATAAAAATATTGAACAGCCCTGGCCCTAGGACTGAGCCATGAGGAATACTGCTGGTGACCAGTCACTGGCCAGATGTAAATCCATTCACTACAGCTTGCAGCTCCTTCTCAAGAAGTTCTTGCTGCCATTTTGTTGTTGTTGACTCATGAGGGTCTTTTGTCAGCACAGGCGATTCTGTGTCGTTATAATGAAGAGAGTCAGAAACACTCAGCCTTAAGCCTCAGTAAGGAGCACAATCCCACCCAATACGAGGAGCGTATGCGGATACAGAAAGCTGGAGGAAATGTCAGGTAAGTGTCTAAAGAGTGTAAGCAAGCAAATCTAAACTCTGGGCCCAACTTCGGGACTGAGCACTGTGTTTCTGGAGTTTTTCTGACACCAGCGTGCACGCTAGTGAGAGCCCAGAGAGAATCTGTTGCTGCCTGTGGGAGGCATAGTGGTGCCTGAGATATCTAGGATTCAGGGGCTTGAGTTGGTTGATGGGGGCTGGTTTCCCTGGGGGCTTACAATACTGCAAAGGCAGGAACCCATGTGAAAGCCTGACAGTGTGATGCAAGCATGGACATGCTTAAGCTTGCCCTGCAGAGCTGGACTTGATTGTTTAGGAAGTTACCACTTGCTGCACTCTGTGGCATTGGACAAAACTCGCTTGCAGCATCAGCACTCTCCTTCCTGGCCCTGTAAGGGGGGGGGGCGGTTTGAGAGGGCACAAGGAGCCCTCTATGTCAGTTGCTATTGCTCCCCTAGGAGTTAGCTGGTGCACTGAGGCAGTCTACTGGAGGGAGGTTTATGGAGGCAGAGCAGAATTATGTTAATGTTCCTGTGCATGTAGGTGTGCATGGCGGTTTGGGCAGCGGGTGCTAAACACAGCAGCTGTGCCTGGCTAGGTTCTCTCCCTTCTTTGAAGGCTGTTTCTTTGTTTAACGGCATCCTCATGAGAGAGGACTTGGTGCAGGTGAAGTGTCTTAGTGCCTGTGGAGGCAGAATGCCCCTTAGGGTAGGGAGGGGTGGCTCAGTTCTGTCCTGCTACTGTGTCTGGAGAGCCTTGTTCCCTTTATCTCTGGGGAGCACATGCTGCTGCTTATGCTTAGCACTGATCTATCTTTGCACACAAGAATGTGATGGGCCAGTGTCTGTTAGCTCTCTTCAGAACAGGGGGAACACCTCCCTGGCTGCCTGGGAGCCTCTCCCACTGCTTGTGGGTCAGTATGTTGGACTCAAGAGTTAAGTCTCAAAGTGTATGAGCATTAGGTCTTTGTGATGTGCCTTGCTGCTTGCTTTTACTTCAAGCGGGGCTGGTTGGAATACAAGATGAATGAGCTTGTGTCTTTCCAGGGTGCATAAAGAACCTTTTGGGGGAGAAGATGCTTGATTGTTGGAAAGGTAGAGTGTGGGAAGCTGCTACTGTTGGGACAGCACTCAGTTACTTAGAAAAATTTAGTAAACAAAACTGCTTCCCAAGGAGGACTGTAACTCGAGTTTCACAGAACTGGTTGCTGCGATCAGTGGTTAGTAAAGACCAAGTGGTCAGGAGAAAGTGTCATGGTTTTCACTCTCTGGAACTGCCCCCAGTTGAGCCACTCTGTAGGTGTTGGAGTCCTGATAAGCAGAGCACAGGAGGGGCTGCTGGCTCAGGCCTGGTCTTGCCTGCTGCCACTCTGTGCTTCTGTTGAAATGCAGTTTGCTAGATACCTTGCAAAAAAAATATCTGTGAATTCAAACTTCCACCTCCAGGAGTTCAGCTCAGCATGTAACTCTTACTTCCCTGGCTTGCTAGCTAAGTAGGCCTTGAGTAGGCCCCTCTCCACTTGTTTCCCAGAGCTTCACACACACGTGCAGAAAGGCAAGGAGACTGAAGGGAGGATCTGGACCTGTTGGGGAAGTGGGTCAGAATTTGTATGAGGTAGCTAAACGCACCATGGAGAGTGTCCCTGTCAGGCAGTGCAGTGAGATCTGTGCGTGGGGAGGGCTCTCAATGTTTCCTTTCCTTGTGCAGGGATGGAAGAGTCCTAGGAGTGCTGGAGGTTTCCCGCTCCATTGGGGATGGCCAGTACAAACGCTGTGGTGTTATCTCTGTGCCAGATATCAAACGCTGCCAACTCACGCACAACGACAGGTAAAGTATGCCCCCCACGCACAAGGGGTTTGGCTGCATCTGAGCTCTGCTCAGTGGAAGTAACACAAGCTGCACAACCCTGTATGCTCTGCTGTTAGGGCCAAGGCACTTCAGACTGATCACCGGGAATCAGAGGATGGTCTCACTGCTGACATCTCTCTGCTCCTGTTCCTAATTGGTATAATGGGATAATGCTGCTGTCTCACTCTGCCAAGATACTGTGAAGGCTCCTGTTGGTGAACCTGGCCTTGCAGCAGTGATAACATACACGAGCCTAAGACTTCCTTCATGCTCTGAATAAGTTCACACACCAGTGTTCAGGCAGTTGGTTAAGGCTAGAATTCTTGGGTCCCCGTCCTGTCCAAGTGTTGTTTCTAGCAGTCGTTGTGCCTGCAGATGCCATTGCATTTGTCTCTGATGTTTGGAGAATTGGGATACTTTTCTAACATGAGATTGGCAATGACAAAGTGCTGTGAGCTTTCATGTCAGTATGGCCCTGCAGGCTCTCTGAGGTGAGAGTGTAACCCAGTACTGCTGCTTTTTCTGGGATTAGAGTTCTGTATCAAGTGATCCACTAGAATATTTCTAAAGATATTTTGAGCATCAGGCTCTGAAATGATGTCTTCAGAGACATGTGCTGCTCTGGCAGGCTGGCCACCTCTGTGGGATGGTTGTAGTTTTCCTTGTCCAGTGACTGTGTTTAGGGCTCCTGGTTAATACAACCTGTGCAGGCAGGGAGTGTACAGCAGGCTGTCTCCCCTGTCCTCTGGTGGGGAGCTGGGAGGCAGCTCGCGTTGCCTTGGGCTTTGTACCCCCTCAGCCTTCTGCAGCCCACAGCAATACCTTGTGGCAGAGTTTTCCGATCACAGTTACGCCTCTTTCTGGGTTAAGCTGCTTGCTTTCCTTCCAAATATTTCTGTTTAAATTAAGTTATTGCACACCTCGGAACCATGGAAACATAAAGGATTTAAAGGGATGCACATAGGGTATTAAGCTGTCTGTGTTTATCTATTTCCTTACATTGGCTGCTTCACAGGAAAAATACGTGAATGAAAAGGACTTAAAGGAAAGTAGCAGTTCCTAGAGAAATAACAGAGCTTTCCATCAGGGTGTGGTCTTGCCTAATAGTGCGGTGTCGGTAGGACTGTCAGGGTGTCCTGATCTAGGTCTTACATTGTTTGCCTGGCTCCCTGGCCTGTACTTTGAATTGCCTCAGCCCTGTGAATGGTGGATTCTGGAGCAACAAAGGCCTTCTGGTGCTTCAGAGGGATTTTCAGATGAGCTCTGTGGCATCTTCCCTTTGGATTGGAGCATGGGTACTCATAAAATAGCTTGGAGGGATTTTACTGTAACTGGGGAGCCAAAGGTTCAGCCTTGGAACCTGTCTTTTGCTTAATTTCCAGGTTCATTCTGATAGCATGTGATGGCCTCTTTAAAGTCTTTACACCAGAAGAAGCTGTGAACTTCATTGTGTCCTGTCTGGAGGTGAGGAGAAGGCAGCATGGGGACTGGGTTTGTCAGTGCAGGGGACGTGAAATGGAATGACTCTGACTTGCAGAAATGTACTTCTACCAGGGTAACCTCCCTTATACCTGAAGTTGTCCTTATTCATTTTGCTTCCTGATGCTTGGAAATTACTATGTGCTTGCACGTACACACTTTGGTGGGAGCAATGAGCATCATCTTTCTTCATCCCAACAGGATAAGAACATCCAAACAAGAGAAGGGAAGCTAGAAGCAGATGCTAGATACGAAGCTGCGTGTAACAGACTGGCCAACAAGGCAGTACAGCGAGGGTCAGCAGACAACGTCACCGTCATGGTAGTCCGGATAGAGCACTAAAAGATGAGGTGTGGCAGCAGGATCCCCAGCTTGCAGCGGATGTAAGGGAAGGAAGAAGTTTGTGCACATGCATGTGTGGCCGGGGGAGGGAGGGTCCTGCTGTGTGCCCTTCAGTGTAAATAAAGTTTGTTTGTTTGGTTTTTTTCTAGTAGTTTTAGGTCACTTGGCTAGCAGTGTTTTCTAAGTGGCTGCCACAATGGATCAGCCTATGTGGAAATCTCGTGTCCTGTCAACCCCCCGTGAATGTCTTGGCAAACCAAATAAATCCATTTGGCAGAGGTGCTAGCAAGAGCAGGCGTCTGTGGGCATGAACTCTGCCAGCTGTTCCAAATGGTGCAGTTGTGCTGTTCATTTTTTTGAGCTTTGTATGAGGCCCTGGGACAGTCCCAAGCTCTTAGAACTCCATGGAATCTCCTGGTCATGCTGCACTGTACAGACTGTGCTGTACCCCAGGGCTATGGTGTGGACTGTCCTCTTAGTGCTGGGAAGGAAATCTTTTGGTTCTGAAGCTGGCTTGTGAGGTTGCATGCAGCTGAGTGAAGGTGCTTGTGTACTGTCCTTCTGCTTGCAGAAAACATTGGGGTCTTATCCCAGTTGTTGATGCAGCAAAAGTGGCTGTGGTTTGCTCTTGATGTTTATTGGGAAAATGTTTTCACCAAAGGGACCTGCCAGGCAGCTGAGATCAGGGCAGGCTCTGTGCTTGTCTGTGTTGCTATCTGAGGAGTAGGCATCTCGTGTTTTCAGTACTTGTTGCTATTAGGTGTCTGGTATCTCATCCCGTCCCCATTCCTCTACCAGCTGTTGCTGCAGAGTCAGTGTGCTGTTTTCCAGAAAGAATTTGGCTTAAGACCAAAGGACAGTGTGAAAGCTAAACAGATTGGACTACCAAAGCACTTAAAATTCTGGATTATGCAACTCTCCTGTCCAGTGGTTGAGATGGTGCAGTGAGGGAGATGAGCCAGTGGATCTGTGCAGTGGTTTCTTGCACAGGCTTCTTGCTCTGCATGAGGAAGTCCTAGAGAGAGGTTGGGCAGGTTGGTGCAGGTGGTGCCTGCTGTTCTGTGCATAGTCTGGCACAAGGTTGTGGGGCTACCTGGGTTCTTTCCTGTTCCCTATGTTCCCTGGAGCTTTGGGAGATGGTTGGTCCCACATCCTGGGCTGTTTTCTTGAGCACACAAAAACCATCCTGTTTGGGACAGGTGGCTTGACCATCTTTAATCTATTTCTGCTACAGCAGAAGTCAGTTAAAGTTCATGGACTTATGCTAACACTTAAGCTAACCTGGCCTAGCTCCTGCTAACTGTCTGCATCTTCTGCAGAGTACTGGAGAAGGAGGTGGGCCTCTGGCACATACTTTGGGTAGTGCTTGTGTCTGCCAGCTTGTTCTGCTCCCAGCCATTCCTGCATACTGTGACGTACTCTGCCATGTGAACTGAGAGGGAATTGCCCACTCAGCTGCCTCTGCTCTTTAAAGTCAAATTTTGGAGAGCCAAGATGGAGTAGCTTGGTGTTTCTTCAGTCTAATGCAAAAGAAACCCTGACTGCAGATCTCAGAAGGGTGACTCACCCTCCGTTCTTGCCTCCCTGCTTTCCACGGTTCTTGTGCTGGGAGAGCTGAGCCAAGCACCCATCTCTCTCATGCTTCCTCCAGGAGGCATCTCTTAATTCCAATGCAAGAACTGGTGAGGGAATTAGCACCTCTGAGCTCCCACTGACTCTGTTCTTTCTCCCTCCTCTTTCAACTCTTCTTTCTTTCCCTTTAGAAAGAGTACTGAAAGCACAACTCCGACTAGGAATGTAATACGCAGTGCTGTTGTACAGTTAATAACTATTTCCATTAAATGGATTGTATTGTCCATTTTTCAGGGCAAAGGGGAAAAGGAAGCACTGTGGAGAGGGTGTCACCATGCTTGTGAGTAGCCAGCCGGTTAGAAAGGCTGATTTAACCCCAACTTTAGTGGAAATCAGAAAACTGTGTTTGCTGGTAGGGTGGGGTCTGCAAGAGGTTTCCTGAAAATAAACTCTCCTTGCCTCATTGCTTAGCAGCGTCCTGCTACTGTGGGGAGCTCTGAGACCACCACCCTGGGAGTGGGCCATGGAGAAGTGCTGTACATGCAGCTCCCCTTCCTTGGTGGTGACTTGAGGTTCTGGCCCCCTCCCAACACCTAAATTAGCCCCCCAGTAGCTCTGACTTAATAAACTCTTTCAATTTTGTGTTCAAGTGCACTGGGTTCTTTATACCTCGCTCACAGAGGACAGCTTACCAGCTCAGCAAGTCCCACTCTCTGACAGTCCTTTTCTATCTTCTGAGGTGTGTTTGGTAGGAAAAAAAGGTGGCTGATCTGAGTGAGAGTGCTTGGCTTGTGGTCACATGTGGTAACTGGGAGCTCAGCTGGGGGAAAAGCATGTCTTTCAGAGACAAGTTCACTTTCTTTTAGGGAAGAATTGATCATTAAAACTGCACAGCTGGAGTCCTGTACCCTCACCCGGATCCAAACACCCCTGCCCACAAAGAGCTGCAGCAACAGCTACTTCACCAGACTCCTTGAGGAGATGCAACCTGCAGAGAAGGTGAGACAGGGCCAGGAAAGCCCTCATGAGTGAGGTCCAGCATGAGGTGACTGCCTCCTCCCTGCCTATGTGTGTGGATCCCTTAGGGAAGGCAGGGCTGGGTGCAGTTTGGGCTGTCTCATGGTGTTGCTGGCACAGCTTGCCCAGTGCCACATGCTACAAAGAAATAAAATGTGCAGCTCCCTTGCCCCATGCCCAGCCTGCCCAGGTACCTCTCCTGCAGCCTTTGCCCAGGCATGCAGCCCTGTGCCCATCCTTGGCTCAGACAGCTAGCAGAGCCAAAGCAAGGAGCCTATCTGTGCTGCCCATGGCCTGGGCCCTGTGCCATGGGCAGGGAACGCCTGGTGTGGGAAGCCACAGGACAAGGACACTGCTCTGCTTTGAAGGTTAGCTGTGAAGGACATTGGTGTTTGCCAGCAAACATTTGCTGCTAACACCTCACAGGGAAGCTGAAATGATACAAATAATTTGGTTTGGGCTGCTGAGAAGCTGGGTGGGGAAATCTGCTGAGAGAGAAAATGGAGATGTGGGGCTTTGTCCCAGGCATGGGTGCCTGGCATTGTGGGAGCTGAGCCCTGCAGAGACAGTCAGCTGCTGCCATTGTCAGCAATATTTTCCAAGATAAACTTCCAGCCTTAGCCTTTAGATAAAACTGAACTCTTTGAGCTCCTTTTCAGGCTGCTTTATTACTATTATCATTATCATCATCCTTTCCTTCCAGATCTTTTGTCTGGCTGCAGGTGGTTCTGCAGCATGAGCAGCATAAGGCCAGCCTGCAGCTTCTGCAGCAGTGTGAAGTCTTCCCTGGGCTCGGTGCTGCCAGCCACCATCGCACCTGCTCTGCTCAGAGGGAAAGGTCTGGCCACTCCTGGCACGGGTTCAGCTCCCTGCGTGGTGCCCAGCACCTTTTCACACCCCCAGCAGAATGGCGCTGAAATCGGAGCCACTTTGAATGGTGAGGGGAGAGCCTGCAGTGTTGTCCACAAAAACAGGTGTACTGTCCAGCCTGGGGAGAGGGGTGGGTGGGGTGGGTGCTTAACAAGGCTGGAACCACCTCCTCTGGGCACTGGGCACGGCCTGGCAGAGCAAAGGAGAGAGCTCTCCCCTGTGTACAGTCACTAAGAGCTGGAGGGGCTGCTCACTGCGCTTCCTTTTGGGAAAAGTATGACATAAAGACCAATAAGGCAACCTCAGCCCTGATTATCCTTTGGCCTCAGAGCCGTGCTGAGCAACAGACTCAACGCCACAGAAGGCGCCTTCCTGCTCCCTTCCTTCCACAGTCCCGAGTGGAGCTGGCACCACTAACCTGTAGGTAAAGGACTCCAGTGACAGAGATGGTGAAATGGTCACTACCACTCTCCAGCCCGGACCGGACACGGTCTCCAGATTGCTGCAGGGGAGGGAGGGAGGGTGGGTGGTGCTGGGGAGAGCATGTCGCATGTCCCTCCTTCCCCGGTAGATGCTAGACTCCTTCCCCCCTGCTCGGCCCAGGGGACTCTCTCCCTTCCTGGCTGTGCCCTGCAGTACCTGTTGTGCTGGCAGCAGGACTGCACGCAGATCAGCACCCGCAGACGGTTCCCCTGGACGACTGCCTCTTCCTCACTGCTCCCTGCGCACTGGGACAGAGGGGAGGGTGAGCGCCACCCCCGACCTCCCCGGCAGAGTGGTGGGGGCTGTGCAAGGGCTCACCTATGTGCAGTGTGGCGGTGAAGGTGTAGTAGCCTGTGATGGGGACTGTATACCGCCCGCTGGTCAGGTTCAGCCCTGGGCCACAGTGGAACATCCCCTCCTTCTCCGGCTGGGGAGAGAGAAGGGCATGGGTTAGACTGTGAGCCCCTGTGCCAGGGTGGGTGCCCCATGCGCAGGAACATGCTGCAGGTGGGAAGTGGGGGACAGGTTGGGCACTCACAATGTAGTAGAGCTGCAGCTCCAGCCGAGCCCTCTGCTCGATGGAGATGTTTTCACACGTCTGGCAGCGGAAGGCTGCTTCCACACGACGATGGGACCCTGCCTGTGGGTTGCCTTCACTTTCCTCCTCTTCCTCACGTCCTTCCCAGGCCTTCCTGCGTGTTTTCACTTGCTCCTTCACCATGCCTGACCCGAAAACGCGACCAGGGCTTAGCTTGTGAGGAAGGAACCTCGACTTTTCCTGGCCCCAGGATGCAGCTGTGCCTGGCTCTGCTGCCCAGCCTTGCTGTGCCTCGTCCCTGCTATCTCCTGCCCTGGGGTCCCACCGCACCACCCCCACCCCCTCCCCCCAGCGGTCCCCGGGAGCAGTGGGTACCTTTCAGCAGGAGCTGCAGCTCCCTCCGCAGCTCTTCTGGCACGGAGGGGGGGCCGGGGACAGCACCTGGCACACCGACCTGCCAGGCAGCCGGGGGTGATTCCCCTGGAGACCGGCCACTGGCCGGTACCGCTGCTGTGCCAGCCCCCGTCCCATCTCGTACTGTGCCCGTCCTGCCCCGGGCCCGGCTGCTGCTCGCCTGGCCGGGGCTCCCGGCCAGCAGCATCCACGCCTGCCGGGGGTCCACGCCGCCGGCCCCCCGCGTCCCGCCTACGCCGCCCTCCCCGCAGCTGCTGCCGCGCCCGGTGGCTGCTCCCGGCCCGCCCCCGTGGAGTCGGTCCCGGGGACGGCGGCGCAGAGAGCCAGGCACAGCTCCGGCAGCCGCATCCCGCCGCCGCCGCTGCCGGGAGGGTGGTCCCGGCCCCGCCTCGGGGCTTGCGAGGGCGCCGCGGGCCCGGCCCGCTGCCGGGGCCCCGAGAGCCCCGCTCCCCCCGCCGGGGCGGGCACCCTCGCGTGCCAAACCGCGCGGCGTGCGGGGAGCTCCCCGCGAGGGCTCCTCGGCGCGCGTGTGCGGCGCCTCAGGGACGGTGACAATTCCGAGGCGTGCCAGGTGAGCCATCGAGCGGTGCCGGGGCTGTGACATCCCGGCGCTGGCGGTGGGACCGGGCGCTGGGGAAGCATTGCCTCGTGCTCACCCCGGCCCAAGGTGCCCTCTGCCACGGCGGATTCGGCAGGAGGCACCACCTGGCTCTGTCCTGGCACTAGGAGCCACCGAGGAGCTGGCCACTTTGCTTTGAGCCTTGGGTCACTTCCCAGGGGCGTGTGCTGCGTATTCTGGGAGAGAAACCAGGGTGAAAGCATCCTACTGCAGGCCCCTGTGCCACCCAAGGACACAGAGCATCCAAAAGCTGGTTCATTGCCAGTTGTTCTGCTCCACGGGACGCTGGGGTGGGTCTGACACTTCAGTCTGGGCCAGAGACATGCTGGAGAGCTTTGGGTTTTGGGAAAGAGAGATTCCCCCAGCCCCCCTCGTTTCCCTTTGCTGGATATCAACGTGATGGCGAAAGAGGCCATGACCACCAGGCAGCAACATGCCTTCAGTGGGATGCACTACACTTTGGGAGGACTCAAAATACCCTAAAAGCTTTGGAGTTTTAGAGGGGGAAGAAGACAATTCTTAAAAAAACCCAAAACACACCACACAAGCTAAGAGAGAGCATTAACCAAAGCGTATTTATAAGGAAAAGCCTTTTCCCCACAGTGGCAAGGTGGAACAAGATGCCCCAGCCAGCCTGGTGATGGGGTTTCTATATCCTCCACCCTGCAGAGCTGAGCTGGCAGCAGCGAGACACGCAAGAGGGGGAAAAGTAGCTGCACAGGATGACAGGCAATATTGTGGGCTCTCCTGCCACCCATGGTCACCCTAGAAAGCCTCCGTCCACTTGGAGGTGTCCATGAAGATGGAGGAGGAGCTGTGGAAGAGCCAGAGGCAGGGCAGGGAGCCCTCCCGTGTCCAGAGGTCCTTGGTGCAGTCATACACCTCCATCTCCACCCGGTAGTCCCCGTCCATGCCTTTCCAGTGGCCACCGGTGACAAAAAGCCGGTCGCCCAGTGGCACCATCCCGCCGTTCTCATGGAGTGTGTGCAGGAGCTGCACCTGCACAAGGGGCAGGGTGGGATGTGTGGGGACCCCCTGCTCCCACTGTGGAGGACATCAAGCCACTGAGTGTGTCCCCTTGCCCCATCCTCTCTGCAAGGTCTGAGGGCCCCTGCAGACACATCTTGCTTTTAGCAGCATCCACATGTTGTGCTTGTATGGGAGAAAGGTTGGGGATGCTGCAGGGAGCAGAGGGTCTCAAGAACAGAAGGGACAGGTAGGATTCTGCTGAACTGCACAGACAGGAGCCCCGCACACCATGTAGGAGGGTGATGCTAGGAAAAGGGGGTCCTGTGGGCTTCTGCAGCGTGAACACTTTTTAAAATCAGCAACTTGGTGCAAAGGCTGTGCTCCTAGTGTGGGTGTGACAGGGCAGGAGGGAAGGAAGGACTGGGGCATCTTGAGCTCCGCAGGGGTTAATAGAGCCAAGGGCTGAGCAGGCAGGAGGGACAAGGGGTGCTGGCACCTGGGATAAGAGGTGTGGAGGGTATGTTTGTGGGGTGCTGGTGGGGAAGGAAGAGCTGCCCTACCTCCCTGGGAGGGCAATTGCACCCTGCCCCCACAGCCCACTACCTTCTGCCAGATGTTGGCCTCTGGGTTGTACATGTAGACCTTCTTGGTGTTGTCCCCAATGAGGTAGATGAGCCCGCGCAGCGTGGCACAGCGTGGGGCTGAGAGGTACTTGGGGATGAAGGGGGATGTGATAACACTCCACAAATCTGCAAGGAGCAGCCATCAGCAGTGTGTCCCACCCTTGGCCCTCGATGCAGCTGCCAGTGACCGAAAAAAGCATTGCCGAGCGCATGGCTATTTAAGGGTGAGTTTGAAAGGGAAGGGACAGAGCAGCCAGGCAGGGTGGCACCCACGGTCCCCATTTCAGACAAGGGTTATGCATAAAAAAAGTGTGGGGGTGTTACTATTTGTAGTGGTGGTGTGGGATGGGGGAGACCACCACAGACTGCACGGAGCCTGCCTGAGGAGGTGGCATTGTCATAGGAGTTTAATTTCTCCCTAAGGTGGGCTGCCTCCCCCACTTCTCTGCCCCAGAGATCCAGCTCCACTGCAGCTCAGGTCTGGGCTGGGCTGGAGGTCTGCAACTCAGGTCCATGCTGCCAGCAGCCGTGCTCCTTGGCTGGACCCAGCCCCATGCTACAGCCATCACTAGACCCCATTAACACCTGATCCCATCCTGCAGGACCGTGCCTGGCAGCACAGAACGTCACCTGCCTGGGGGTCCCCCTCAGTCCTGCTCCCCAGGAAGGCATCGGTAGGGCATGGCAATGGGGCCAACTCTCACCTTGGACAGGGTTGTAGCACTGCAGGGTGAGCGCGTTGTACTTGATGGCACAGGAGCCCACCAGGTAGAGCTTGCCCAAGCAGCTGGCAGCTGCAAAATTGCTCACATACTTCAGGGCTGGGCTGATGGCACACCAGCTCTTGTTGTAGGGGTCATAGCGCTCCACCTCCACCACATCCACTGTCGTCCCTGCAGGGTGGCAGGATACTGCAGCCTCCCTGTTGCTTTGGGGCACCCATGGACCCCTGCCCCGGCAGCACCTGTGGGGTCTTTGCAGCCTTACCCCCAATGACGTAGATCTCACCATTGAGGACTGCACTGGTGTGGTTTGTCCGGGCTTTCAGCATGGAAGCGATGGGCTTCCAGGCACCATCCATCCGGCAGAAGCACCAGGCCTGAGTTGTTGACCATGTGTCATTCTGGGACCCTCGGGAGCCACCTGGTGAGGGATGGGTCAGGCGGGCCACCCACTCAGAACACAGTTGTCTCTGGGCACCCCTTGCCAGCAGCTATATCCACCCAAGAGGGGAGCAAGGAGAGGGCTGGTCTTGGAGAGGTGGGTAGCCCCCACTCCCATGCCAGCATGCTGTGCTCACATCTTTGCCCCCCATCCTCCTTGGGGACCCCCACTCCACCCCAGCAACCCTGGCACCTACCTGTGACGTATACATCATTGTTCAGAGCCACCAGGGAAAAGCCCCATTTGTTGTAATCAGGGAAGTCAGGCAGAACCATCCATTGCCCTGAAAGCCAGTGGAGCCAAATGATGACCCGCCCCCAGCCAGCAAATGACACCTTTCAGCCAGCCCTATTTTGCTCTTCTCTTCCCCCTCCCCTCCCCCCTCCCCCCCTAGTACACCTGACACCAGATCGTTTGGCAACAGGTGGCTTTGGGGTAGATGGAGGGTTAATTAACATGCAGGGAGGGGGTAGTGTGTGCCGTGGGGACTTACTGCTTTTGGGGTTGTAGAAGGCAAAGTTCCTGGGGGCAGCCGACACCTCCAGCCCCCTGTCCTCATCCCCACCCTCCTCCAGCACACGGCCGCCGACCACCACCAACACCTCCTCCAGCTTCTGCGGTGGAGTTGGAGGGTTCTTTTGGGCACTGGCATCACTCTGCCCCTGATGAAGAGGCCGGGACAAGGCCATTAGGCTCTGAGCTGAGCCTTCCCCCCCAGCTTGGGGGGTGGGATTTAGGGCAGGGGAGTACCCACTGTGGTGCGGGATTGGGCAACGAGGGCCTTGCTGGCATCTGAGTCACGGATGAGGGGCTCAGTGGCAAGCAGGTTCTGCAGGTACTGGTCGGGCAGTGAGACAAGGTGGGCCAGCTCCAGCAGCTCAGGCAGAAACTGGGCTCGGGGCCCTGGGTCATGGCGTACCCAGCGCAGCACAGCTTCAGCCAAGCTCTGCTCCTCCTGCACCTGCAGCTGGTCATTGGAGAGATACGTGGCCAATCTCTCCTTGGAGAGCTGGAGGAACTCCTCCTGCAGAGAGACGGCTTCAAAGTTCTCCTGCAAGAAAGACCAGGCCTTGGAGGAGACCTCAGGGCAGCCGTGGCTCTCACCAAACTCGCAGATACCTAGGCAGTTGGTGGCGTCCATCTGCTGCCGGAGGTAGCGGCTGCAGACCTTCTGGATAGTGGGGAAGTGGAGCTGGCTGGAGGTCCGCATCAGCCCCTCCACATTGCCCTGGTTGATGGTGACCTTCCCCGTGTAGGTGAAGTCAAGCAGCATCTCCAGTGCACTGGGGTCCACCTCCTTCAGCTCCACACGCGCTGCAATGCTCTCAGCAAAGTCACCAGAGAACATGGCATGGAAGTAGTGGCTGCAGAGGGCCAGGATGCCACGATGGCAGGGGAACTCTCGCCCACCCACCACCAGTGTCACATCCGCCAGTTTAGGGTTGGCACGTAGCCGCTGCAGCCCCTCCAGGATGCCCTGGGCATGTGAAGGCAGGCAGAAGTCAAAGTCATCCACGTTCCTCACCATGGTGCTGGGGATGGCCGTAGGGCCTTGCTGGCGGAGCGTGAAGAGGGTGTCCCTGCCAGGAAAAGGCAATGGCACCTCCCTCTCTCCCCCCTCCCGGCACAACCCCGCATTCCCAGCGCCCGAGTTACAAGCCCGGGCAGGGGCAGGAGAAGTGCTCCCCGGAGTGCCCCACTCCCGCTTCCACCGATGGCCGTGATTGCTCCTCCCCGTGCTCCGAGCTGCCCTGCCAGGGCTGCCACCGGTTCTTCCGCAGTGGGGATGTTTTGGGGGCTGGGTTGAGCCCCACTCTGGCTCCCTCCCCTCCCGCTCTCACCTGCGTTCTGCAGCTCTCCGGCCAGCCTGCCAGGCAGGGAAGTGGCCGCGCCCCGGGCACTGGGGAGGGACCCCCGCGCGACGCGGGATACAGCCGGGACGGGGCGGGGAACACACTATTTTTAGGCGGCACCCGGCCACCGCTCCCCGCTCTTAAAGGCACCGTAGGGGCCCATCGCTGTCGCCCCGCGGCTTTGCTGCTTTTCGGAAAGCAACCCTCCGCGGCCAGCCAGGCATCGCAAGCTTGGGGGAAAAGGCTCACCCAGCATCACCTCCCCTCTACACCACACCCCCCCCCCCATCCCAACCCCATCGGTCGCCAGGGGTGCCCGCGATGTCCCTCCTCCACCCGGCTGTGGCTGCCGATGCCAACTGTTAAACATAGCACGTTATCTCATTCCTCGGCGTCCACAAATAAACGGCGGCAGCCGCCTCGCCGCGGGGAGCGGGCGCCAAGACAACGATCTCGGCGGGGCAGGTGGGGTGGCGGGTCGGCGTGCCGAGACAGTCCCCTCCGCCCAAAAGCTTTCTCCAACGCCCCGGCAAGCCTCACTCTGCTTGGACAGAACCGAAAAGGTGTTTATTCCAGCCTGCAGCTTCACGCAGCCCTCTGCCCTCCCCACCAGCGGGCATCACTCCTCCAGGCTGAAGATCTCGGCTTCTTTCTCCTTCCAAAAGGCGAAGCTGCGGTCGATGTAGCGGCAGATCTCCTCCCCCTCTTCCCCGGGCTCCGCCGGCCGTTGGCCCGAGCTCTGCGGGGATCCGAAAAACCTCGCCTTGATGTCGTCGAAGCCGTCCTGCCAGCCCCGCCGGCCGGCGGCAATCTCGTCGGTGACGGCGCGGTGGAAGGTGCGCACCGCCCGCCAGCCGTGCCGGCCCAGCTGCTCGAAGACCTCGAAGCAGAGGAGGTGGCGGCCGCGGCGCTCCTCGGCGGGCAGCTCCTGCTCCAGGATGCGGAAATATCCCAGCATGAAGAGCTCCAGCGACAGGCTCTCGTAGTCGGCCGGTCCGCCCCCGGGCCCCGCCACGAATTGCTCCGGGGAGAGCGGCGTGTGACCGGCGCAAGGGGCCGGCGGGGGGCGGGGGGCGGCGGGAGGCGGCGTCCCGCCAGCCGCCCAGAAGCCGCTGGATCGCCGCCATCTGCCGCGCCAGGCGGGCCGCTCCCCCCGCCCCGGTCCCCGCTGCCTCCCTGAGATCCCCCACGGCCGGCGGGGACGGCCCGTAGGCGGAGCGTCTCCAGTGGCTCAGGAAGAGCATCACGATCCTCTCCTTCCTCAAGCTGCCCCACTCCGGCCCCGGCCCCGGGGAGCCGCCGCCGTCGGAAAACGCTTCCTCGCAGCTGATGCCCGAATCGCTGGCGGCCTCCGCACGGCTCTCCGCGGGTGCCTTCCCCCCCGCCGACCCCCAGGCAGACTCGAAGGCGCCGCGGAGGCTGCGAACGCAGACCCCGCACTGACGGATCTCCCGCTGTACCAGGCTGCCCGCCGGCTCCAACGGCTGCCGGCGGGCGGGGGAAGCGGCGGCGGCGGGGGGGGAGGCGACCCGCGCCCCCTCGGCGTTCGCCAGCAGCGCGGCCAGGCTGCTGACGGCGCCGGCCAGGCGACCGCACCAGAGGGGCAGGGGCTGCCCGGGGGCAGGCGGGGGGCTGCGCACAGTGATGCTGAGCAGCGGGGCGGGCAGGAGGTCGCGCAGCTCCCGCGCCAGACGCCGCAGCTCGCCCTGGTACGCCTCGCCCCGCCGCCGCAGCCTCAGGCTCTCCACCGCCCGCTCCAGCTGCTGCAGGTCCGCTTCCGTCAGCAGCTCCCCGAAGGGGCCCAGCACGGCCTGGCGGGAGGGCGAGAAGCGCCAGGAGCCCGCGTCCTGCGGAGAGGGGCCGTCAGCGTCCCCCCGGGCCGCCGGCGTGCGCCCGCCGCCCCGGGCCGCCCCGTACCTGGCCGTCCACCGCCTCCTCATCCGCCAGCCGGGCCCGCAGCCGCCGCACCATCACTTGCCGCTTCCACTCGGGGATGAGGCGGCCCCGCTCGTCGTGCGTGGGCACCAGGGCGTCCGCGTCTGCCTCCGCGGGTTCCAGCCCGGGGAGGTCCGCCGGCTCGGCTGGCTCACCCTGCACGGGCAGAGTCACGAGGGGCTCGGGAGGGGGCGGCAGCCGAGCGGGCGAGCCGGGGGCCGTGGGCGGAAACAGCGACCTACCGGGTGGGTGAAGAAGGGCGCCGGGATCCTGGCCCGCTGCGAGGGCTTGCCGAGCTTGAGCTCTGCCGGCACCGACCTGCCGGGCTCCATCCCGGCCGGCGCGGGCCTCCTCCTGGAGGAGGGCAGGCAAGGGGAGATGGGACCCCCAACACCCCCAGGGCCCCCGACGCGTGACCGGGTGAGGGGTGCCCCTCGAGGATTCCCAGTATGTCACCTCGGTCCTTGCGGGGAACTCTTCCCGGGAAAGACCCACACGGGGGCGTTTCCTTCAGAAGACGGATGGAGCTGCGGGGCCCCCGCTGCCCCCGCCCTCCTGGGGGTCACCGCGACGGCCCTGCAGCCGAGGACCGAGCCCGCGGCTGCCCCATTGCCGCCAGCTCTCCTCCGGGCGCCCCATGCCCCCGGCCCACCCGCCCCGCTCCCCGGGGGGGCAGTGGGCTGGCTTCCCTCAGGGGACAGGGGCGACCGCAGCCCCAGCGGGGGCCTTACCTGCCACAGAGGGCTGAGCCAGCCGCCGGGACAGCAGGCACCCGGGACCCGCCCCGTCGAGTGGAGGGGGTCGGGTCCTGCCCTGCCCTGCCCAGGCAGCACCCAAAGGTGGGTGCAGCTGCACCCACAAAGTCCCCGTGCAAGGAACAATACGTGCTAGGGGGGGGCAGGGCGGCTGGAGGGGTCGGCCAGCCCTGGAGCAGGCAGGGGCCACAGCTGCAGCGCTGGGGCAGGGCAGAGAGCACACTGAGCATCACATTAATATTTGACAGGGGCATCGAGTGGCAACGCTGGGGCTCAGTGGGTGGCACCGGCGCTGGTCCTGGAAACAGCAGCTCTGTAGCTTGGCTCCAAGCCTTGTCCCTTGCCTCACGCCAACAGACAATGGCCAAAACTGGTCATGGCATCTGTTCCCACACATGGCCAGGCCAGATTCTGGGGACAGAGGGAGGATTTTGCACTGGCTGGCACAGAGGGCAGGTACCAGCAGTGAGCGATCTTCAGCTGAGGGACCTGTCGCACTGCTGCCCAGACATCTGTTACCGATATTCAGCCACGTTTGTGTTCTTTCACTCCATTGCCATCCATTATATATGGCCAGGATGGATCAGTGGGGCTCAGTTACACATGAGAAATTCAATCAAGGGGCTGGAATAAAATCAAGAAGCAGCAGATCAAAGACTGTAAACACCGATCCCCTGGTGAGAATCCATTACAGGTTCAGCCTCTTAATCCCTCTCCAGCACTGGTGCAGGCTGATGCCTGGCTCTCATGGGTGGATGATCTGATGCTACCCTGCAATACAGCCACAGTGCCAGAGCCAGTTATGCGGTGCCAGTGGCAACGCAGTGCTCTGCAATATTGATTGGGATGTAGTATGAAACACAGGAGCATGGCCCGGTGCTGGAGGTACCACGTGTCTCAGGTTAAGCAGACAGATGTTGCAAGCTGTGGCATGAGCCATGCATGAACCCATTCCTGTCTTGCTGCCAGCATGGCAAGCAAGGGCCAGAGCTTTGTCAGCTGTTGGGGCAAGGGGGGATTTTGCCAAAAGCCCTGCAAGAGCTGGATCTTCCTTTAGGTACCAGAAAGCCACTCACAAATGTCCTGCCTCCTGCTCCCCTGGAGTGCTGGGGAAGGATGGACAGGTCTACCTTGATGCCTGGCCGTGGCCTGGGACTGCCTACGAGAGGATGCAGCTTAGAGGGAGCCTTTGGGAAGTACCAAAGAGCCACCTCCCGCTTGCCAGTGTTTTCCGATCCAAATTTCTGTGAGCTCTCCATATTTGCATCCATCTCCAGGGCCCGGAAGGTACTGAGAGGCCATGGTTGCCCTGAGCAGTCTGACACCATGCTCAGCTACCCTTCTTGGGGCAGATGTAGCCCTCAGGACTCTCAACACCAACATTTGGGTCCCCTTCCTGGGAAACAAGGTCTGCCAAGGTGGCAGGCAAGGGTGGGAAGTGGCTGAGCACCAATGCTGGGAGATCCCCAGCCACCAGGTGTGTGGGAGGAGATGGTGTGGAGCAGCAGCAAGGAGCTGGCACCCCTGGGGGCACAGTGCCACTGCACAGCTGCTGGGGCCACCCCGCTGCGGGGAAGGGCCACGGGTTTCCCTGAAGAAGAGACTCCCAAAATGTGAGGCACATCCCAGCTGGGGCTGCTTCTCCCGCAGGCAGCTACCCTTGGGCAGGCGGCTGTGCCAGGGCTGCCTCCCCCAGCCCGGAGAGCCTCCCGGCGGGACCACAACCCTCCGCAGCACGGGGGTGTGGGGGCCAGGAGAGGAGAGGAGGGTCTCCCTGAAACCTCCCTCTCAGCTGCTTTTGTCGCCCTGGCCTTCAGGAGAGCAGGCACTGGCCCCTTCGGAGATCTGCTGGCAAGAGTCCCAGGGCACTCCCCCTTCCCCTTCCCGGGATGCATCCCATCTCTGCAGGGATGAGCAAAGTGTCAGAGAAGAAGCCAGTAGTGGCCCCTCTCACCCAATTCCCACATTTGTCCCCCTCTAACAGTCCTTGACGCTTTTCCCGGCCTCTCGCCCAGCTCCCAGGGCCATCTCCTTCCCTCTCCCCCAGTTCCCAGGGCCGGACCCCTCTCACTCCCCCAGTTGTGCAGTGATGAGCAAGCAGACACGGAAGAAACCAGGCACAGACCCTCTCAGGATCCCCTGTGTTTCTATTTCAGCGGGGCCATGGGGTGCCCGGCCGCCTCGCTCGGTAGCAGGGCAAGGGGAGGTGTTGCGCGTCATCCCCCACGCCCAGCTCTTCCTCCAATAACCTGTGCACCCATTGCAGCTCTTCCATGATCTCCCGCAACTGGCGGAGAGGGCTGCGGTCTCTGTCCTGCTGGCCGGACAGTATGTGGACACGCTGGCGGGGCATGGGGGCTCTGCGCTCCCCAGGGCCGTCGGGGAGTCTCTGGCGTTGGGCACCGCTGGGGCCCTGCTGCTGCTGCCGCTGCCGCTGCTGCCGCCTCCGCTGCTGCTGCCGCCTCCGCCTCTGCTGCCCGCCCCGGCTCTACTTCAGGATGGAGGTGGCCGTGATGATGGCAGGCCACCCCATCGTGTTCCTCCTGTCCCTGCAGGCGGTGGATGGCCATGATGTGCCCCCGGCAGAGCGGGCAGGTGGCAGTGACGCTGGTGTCAGCCCAGCGCTGGATGCAATCATGGCAGAATGCATGCCAGCATGGGTCCACGGCAGCGGGGCCTTTGAAGGGACCCAAGCAGATGGGGCAGGCGTCCTCCTGCAGGGAGATCCTGGTGGCTCCTGGCACTGCCAGCTCATGCCTGGATGCCTCCATTGCTGCTGCTGGCAGTTGGTGTCCCGTCAGCTGCTGGCGACACTTGCTGTCTCACTTGCCACTGGCCGAACTTGTTGGATGCCACTGGTGAGACTCGAAGGCTCAGGTGCCACCGGCAGGACTCAAAGTCTCGGGTGCTGCTGGTGGGACTCGAAGGCTCAGGTTCCTCCGGCAGGACTCGCTGGCTCCTGGGCTGCTGGCAGCTCTCAACGTCTGGCGTGCTGTGGCAGAACTCGATGGCTCGGGTGCTGCCCACAGGACTCGACGTCCCATCTGACGCTGGCAGCACACAACGCTGGCTGGCACGTGTTGCTTCCCAGCGCAAGTGATGTCATGGGGTGATTGTGACATCACAGTGTTCTGAGGGGTGCCTGTGCGGATGCACCCAGGCGCTCGCCCAGCCTCAGAGACAGGCCCTGCGGTGCAAAGCCCCTCCGGCAGCGTTGCTTCACACCTCCGTGCCTGCTCAGGCCCCTTTCAGGCATCCCTGCTGCTGTTGGTTCTTGCGCCAGCATCAGACGCTTGCGGAGCGGTTGGGGCTTGCAGGGCCCTCCGGGGGTCACCTGGTGCCAGCCCCTGCTGAAGGAGGGCCACCCTGAGCCGGATGGACGCTGGGCACCACTGGGAAGGGCCAGGCTCCATCTTTGCACCCTCCCTTCAGACAGTGACCTATATGGAGACGGTGCCCCCGAGCCTTCTCTTCTGCAGGCTGAAGAGTCCCATGTCTCCCTGCCTGTCCTCACTGGAGAAATGCTCCGGTCCCTTCCCCACCTTGGTGGCTCTTCACTGGGCTCTCTCCAGTCAGTATCTGTTTCTCATGCCCTGGGGAGCCCGGTGCTGGATACGGGGCTCTGGGGGTGGCTTCACCAGTGCTGGGCAGAAGGGAAGGATCTACTCCCTATGCCTGCGGGCACTGCTCCTCCTCATGCAGCCCAGCACGCCAGTGGCCACCTTTGCTGGCTCCACTTCAACATAGTGCCCACCAGGGCCTTTTCTGCAGAGCTGCCTTCTAGCCGGGTACCGCAGCATGTCCTCCTGCCCGGGGCTCTTCCTCCCCACGGGCAGGACTTTGCATGTCCCTTGATTGAACTTCAGGAAATTTCCATTGGCCCATTTCTGCAGCTTGTCGAGGTCCCTCTGGGTGGCAGCGTGATCCTCTGGTGTCTCAGGTACTCCTCCCAGTGTTGAGTCACCAGCAGACTTGCTAAGGGTGCAGGGTGCCCCATCATCCAGATCACTAGTGATGAGGAAGAATATCAGACCCAGCGCTGGCACCCGGGGTACACCACTCATGACTGGCCTCCGTCTGTGCATCACGCCACTGGTAACATCCTCTATTCGCAGACCTAGAGCATCAGCATTCAAAAACCACTTCTTCACAGATCAGAGACTATTTGTAAAGTTCCACCTCCCACAAGCCTCCTGCTGTCTCCAAAACCATGAGAAGTTTCTGTTCTATCGTTTACTGGCCCCAGTTCACATTTTCATCTCGAAATACAGGAGCTATGGAATATAACACTGGATTTGAATTGTTTGCCGCCTCCTCTTTTCTTAAAAATACCATTGTAGCACTACATGCTGAAACCACCTCTCTGAATCATTTTGGGCTCCCTGCCTGAAACACTGAGGACGCCACCACAAAGCTCAGAGAAGCTCCGGGAGCTGCCAGACCAGACATTCCCAAAACGATGACAGTTCATATCCCTTCGCCGAGATGGATCTTGGGCCCCTAAGGAAGTCATAAGTGCAAATGAGACTCCTTGTGCCCTCACACAAGAGTTTCAGCACAATGTTTGGCATCAGAAAGCTTGGTGAGAAAGAAATATCACAGCCCAGGCCTTCCCTAGAGCCAGAAAACCACCACAGAAAGCCTTTGGAGACAATCGAAGGAGAGACACAGCCAGAACTGTCTCTCCCACCTCTGCTGTGGGCCAGAGGCAGTGCTAGACCTTTGCCTCCCTCACCGATGAGGGCCTTGATGACAGATTTCACAAAGGTCAAAGCAGCACCATGACTCCTGTGCTAGAAAAAAAGAGCTGCCAAGGTCAATCCCACTGTTGGCCGTTTCTCTTCTGTCCGTTGGCTCACAGTTGTCACCCAAACTCTTGTGACGTTCTGCACTGAAGCTAGGCAAGGGCTGGCCCTGACCTCCAGGACTGCCCCAAGTCCTCTCAAGTCAGCTGGATGGCACCATCAGAACTGGGTCCTGCGACAGTTCTCCCAGTCCCACAGCAAGATGTAGGTGCTCCCTCCAAATATTTGAGCCGAGTTTCATTAGGCAGGAGCTGCAGTTCTCAGGGTATGTCCCTGCCATGCAAATCCGTTCCTGACCCTGCTGCTTCTTGCGGCGTTACTCAGGTGGCAGAGAAGGGTCCAGGAGGCTGGACCTACAACTCAACGCCTACTAATGAACAGGCACCAAAAAGCCCCTCTGTAACCACTGCCGGAGCAGAGGGACACACAGATCACTCTGCAATCACGCCCAAGGACACAGCCATAAAAATAAAAGCTTTTTATTGATATACCATTACAGAAACATCTGAGTAACATTCTCAACAGGACGGGAAGCTCTGCGCCCTGGGGGCAAGCGCAGGCAGTGCACTCCAGGGTCTGCCCTGCTCAAAGACAAAAGAAGTTTGCCCGAGAAAGTTTTTGGAGACAAATGTAAAATAGACACGGGGAAAGAGCTGGAGAGGTTTATGTATTGTCTATCGAATTATGTTCTCTTCAATGCCCTTACATTTTACAATAAAAAGTTTCATTACCTCTTTTACCCTTAAGACAATGTTGCTAGTGTTTTTATAAGGAAAAAAGTGTATGCCTAGTCTCTTCTGAGTGATTTTTTTTCTTTTTTTTTTCTTCTCTTTATCTAGACTAGTTGAATTGAATACATTCACTCTTAAGAACTTCATCCACCGAGATATGAAGCCAGACAACTTCTTTATGGGCCGTGGGAAGAATTCCCTTATTGATTCCATTCCTATAATAAACTGTGCAGTCTATGTTAGATAGACTGGCTGCAGTAGCCAATTTTTTTCGCAAGGCAACAGCTCCATCCAGACTAAGGGCAGCGCATGCGCAGAATCGGCTTGACGCCTAGGGGCGGGGCTCCCGGCTATGTACGCGTATGGGCTGCGCATACGGCCCCGGAAGGTGGGTTCATTGCCGGCCCGTGCGGCGCGCCGGAGCGGCTGTGGCGGTCTGGGGCCTTCGCCGGGAGCTTGGAAGACTTTCGGCGGCTGCTGGGTGAGCGGTCGGGCTGGGGGCGGCCGGGGGCCGGTGGGTGAGCCCGGGCGTGGCCGTCGGGCAGCGGCCGACTGGGGGGGACGTGGCGGGCCGGCGCTCGGCCGCGACAGGGAGCGTCTGGTGCCCGCGGCGGGCGGGCTGCGGCGGGCGGCCCGGCCCGGGACCGGCGGGGCTGCCGGCGGTTCTCGTCTCCTCGGCAGCGACGGTGGTCAGCGGGCTGCTCACGGTGCTGCTTTTTTTTTTCTCGGAGCTGCGTCGCTACCTCAGCTAGGAGGCGAGGAGCGGTGGCCGGGCCCTGGAGGGGGGTCGGCCCGCGGCGCCCCGCCGCCCCCCCGCCGCCTCCGGGCAGCCGCTGCAGCCGCCGCAGCCGCCGCAGCTCTGCGCGGGGCTTTGTCTTTCCCCCAGCCGCTGGCCGGGGCCGTGGCAGCGGGCTGGGGCTGCCGGCCCCCGCGGCCCTCAGAGGCTGCCTTGGGGCCTGCGGTAACGCTGTCGCGGGGGGTGGCTCAGGAGCCTCTTCCCGTCCCTGCGAGCGGGCAAGGGAAGGAAAAGACAGCCGGCGGTGGAATCCCCACCTCTCGCCCCCGACTGCTGATTTCTCTAAAAACTATTGCAAAAGGCAAGTGTTTAACTACCGGGGAGGGTTGGGAGGCAGCAGCTCAGGTGTCTCGCTGATCCTGTGTCGTGACAGTCAGCTCCTGGGCCGGAGCAGCCGAGGGGAAGAGGCCTTTGGGTTTGCTTCCCAGTGAAATGGGGCTCTTTTGTTTTTTTTCTTTGTACCTAGGTTCATCCGGAATTGTACGTTGACAAATCAAGAGGAGCTAAAGTGAAGGTCAGTCTAGATGTTAGTTTTCCACATATGCCTTGTGCTTGTGAGTCGGACTGCTGACTATGGAGGGATAACTTGTACTTGCGGAGGGCCCACGAGGCTCTGTGTGCCCGCTGCTTCTGAGTGCTGCGCTGCTGCTTGGGCAATAATTGGACTGTAATGCCAACGCCACATGTTAGCCTTTCTCCAGAAGTTACAAAAGCAGAATGAGTGTTAAGAATCTGATTACCTTTTAACTAAATTCAAAACAAAGTTGCGGGATGAAGTGACTGGAAGTCTTACAAGTCTGACTGGATATTGCTGCCGTGCATGTTATCTGCCTGTCTACCGATATCGTTCCTGCCTCTTGTTCTGTTGTGGTAATTCCTTTGGGTAATGCGTTGGGCTCTGAATGTAGTGCTTCTTGACTTCCTCCTGACCCCCCGAGATGTTAGCGGTCTTTGTCTTCCTCACGTTTCACAGGGCGTGGGAAGGCAGGAGAGACTGGAAGCCTTGGCTGTTGTGTGCGGAGAAGCTGTCAGCCTTTTGAGAGAGCATCTAGCCAGCAAGCGCCTTGTGGTGCTTTGGTACCAAGCTGATACCACAGGCCTCAATCTTTTTTTTGTGAAAAGGGATCACAAGGAAATGTGCTGATGTTGAAGGGGGAAAGGTAGGAGGCAGCTTTCAACCAATTTTAGGCTTAACTCTTGTGTTCCTGAGAATGGTTCTGGGCTTTGAAGGGTTTGCTTTTGGCTTTTTGCCTTAAGCACGCATCCTCCATCACCACTATCTGTGTGTGCTGAGCTGCTGCTCTAGGGAACTGTGGTGATACAGATTGTGTGCATGCCGACCATCTTGAAGGCCATAGCTGTACTTTACCCTAGAAAAGCTTTCCGTAATACTACGCTTCTGTTAGGATGCAATTTTCTCAAATTCCGCACCCCCCCCCCCCCAAGGTGATTTTCCCACACACCTGCAGGCAGCAGGACTAATGTCACCTCCTTTTGCCCACTTGGGCTTGGACTAAAATCCCTTCCCTGACTGTTCTTTAGCTTTTACAGCCTTTGAGCCTTCCCTTGGGCCTGGTTGATAGTCTTTTGCCATTTCACTCTGTTCACAGCCAGCGTGAGTCTAGGTACAGACTATCTCAAAGAATTTCAGTTACACGATAAACCTGCTTTTTTGTAAATTAATTTTAGCATTTTAATTGCTTTCAAAGGGTACTACGGGAAATTCTGTCCACATGGTGGCCTAGCATAAGCAATGATGGAAAGGTGCATCAGGTGTGACCTCTGTGTCAGCTCAGTGTGCCTCAGACTGCATTTGGCACTCTGTGGCATGCTGTGCAGCTCCAGAAATCGATGCTAGGGAAAAAAATGGGCAAAAATGATAGTCATGTAGAAACATGAGTTAGGAAGAAGTGCTATAAATCAGGTATTTCTGTTGATTGAGGCACTTGATCTTGCTTGTGGATCTTTGGGGTGCGAATTTCACCCAGTCAGTGCGCTGCCACATGTCCTGGCCCGCAAGTCTTCCAAGCTCCCGGCGAAGGCCCCAGACCGCCACAGCCGCTCCGGCGCGCCGCACGGGCCGGCAATGAACCCACCTTCCGGGGCCGTATGTGCAGCCCATACGCGTACATAGCCGGGAGCCCCGCCCCTAGGCGTCAAGCCGATTCTGCGCATGCGCTGCCCTTAGTTTGGATGGAGCTGTTGCCTTGCGAAAAAAATTGGCTACTGCAGCCAGTCTATCTAACATAGACTGCACAGTTTATTATAGGAATGGAATCAATAAGGGAATTCTTCCCACGGCCCATAAAGAAGTTGTCTGGCTTCATATCTCGGTGGATGAAGTTCTTAAGAGTGAATGTATTCAATTCAACTAGTCTAGATAAAGAGAAGAAAAAAAAAAAAGAAAAAAAATCACTCAGGAGAGACTAGGCATACACTTTTTTCCTTATAAAAACACTAGCAACATTGTCTTAAGGGTAAAAGAGGTAATGAAACTTTTTATTGTAAAATGTAAGGGCATTGAAGAGAACATAATTCGATAGACAATACATAAACCTCTCCAGCTCTTTCCCCGTGTCTATTTTACATTTGTCTCCAAAAACTTTCTCAGGCGAGCTTCTTTTGTCTTTGAGCAGTGCAACAGATGGTTTGCAGACAGCGCAAGTCTGCTTTTTAAAAATCAGTTAAGACTTTGTGATCACTTTAGATGGGGCACTTTGTATTTAAGAGAAACAAAACCAGTTTTGAGTCTTTCCTTTAGTGATACAGGCCTATTCACCTCTAAATTACAGAAACAATGTATTTGGTTCTGATCTCTTGAGGAATCCTAATATTCTAACATACTGCACCATCAAGATCAACAAAGCAGTTTCCTACCATTTGGTCAGCGAGTAATAGGATTGTCTTGAGACTGAATTTCCTTGAACAAAAACTGAAGAGATCTTCAAGACTTGGTCCAAATGGCTCCATCACCATTACATCGTAGTTCCCTTCAGCTCCACACCACTTAATTGTGGGAACGCCCACTAGAAATGGTTTATTCAGTATAACAATTTGATTTATATACAAATCTTCAAGGCTCCCAAGGTGAATTCTAAGAGCGTTTGTACTCACAGTGAAGCTCATATATTTTATGCAACCTTCAGCCAAGGAAGAGGTGAAAAACTCATCATCACCGAACATTTCCTCATCTGTAATCTGCCCATCCTTAGCATAAAGGACTCCAAATTTAAAATTCACAGGTCCCTGAGAAATAAAAGCAAATATTATAGGATAAACAGACAAATACACAAAAGACCTAAAATAATGTTTCCTCTAAGGAGTTTTATATACATGTTTCGTATACATCCTACACACGGGAATATACACTTCATACCAGCTCCATTACATGCTCAAGTAGCAGATACCTAATAATTTACTTTTGATCATAGGTTATGAATTTTATGATATTACTAAGTTGGTCATCTATTAATATGATCATTCTGGGTCTTTATGATCCCTGAGCAGAGCGTTTCAGTCCCGTTCCTGTTGGTGGGCAATGCTAGCAACCCACTAGTGACTCTGGACAGATCCCACCTGAACTTCCAGTTGCTGTTAACTGGTGAGCACTGTGGTTGTACCTTGCACCCTCAGATGTGGACTGCTCCAGCGGTCCAGTGCTCCCATTGTTCCAGCAGGCTCCAACAAGGAGGCTGGAAATGGAAACAGGCACCTGTGAGTCACCCAGCTCCTGGCACCCAAGCATACGAGGGAGAGGAAGGGGAAGGGAGGAAGGCATGAGGGACACGGCATGTGGTTGAGGCTGCTTCCAGGAGGGGATCTGGGGGGGATGCAGGGGAGTGCAGGGGGTCAGGGGCATGTTTCTGTGTTGGCATTCTGAGCGTGCCATGCTGCAGGCAATGGGCCTTGCTGCAGGTTGCCTGCTGGGCTCAGCCAGCAGGCAGTGGTGGCCTGGTGGCCAGAGGAATAAAAGGTTTTCAGTGGCTGCTTTTTCCTCTCCCCCAGGGCATGAGGTATGTCAGACCATCTATATGATCAACAACAAGAAGGAAGCGTTCAGCTTTGCTTTCAGAGAAAGCTCTCTCTTTTCAGAGGGATGCAACACCTCTGTGAAAGTAGAGCCCCTGGCAGGCTCCATCGCTCCTCTGTCAAGGTAATGGGGCTCACAGGCCAGCTTCCCTCCTCTGCATGCCAGATATTGCACCGTCATTTTGCTGTTGAGGCTTTTGTCCCCTGGCAGTCACCAGGTGACTCTCGGCAGTAGTGTACCTTCACTTGTTCCTAGCCAAGGGGACACCACGAAACTGCAGGTTTCTCCATAAAGTGGCTGCGTCTGGGTTACCCTGGTCTTCTAGACCCTGTTTCTGGAGAAATTCAGGCTTTGGATCTTCTGTTTGTGACGACAAAAGCATGTTTGGGGGTTTTAACCCCATGATCCCCTGAGCCAACAGCCTTAAGTGTGCAAGGCTGTTCCCTGTGTTCTTTTAGTGACAGAGTCCACCGCGTGTGGTCTGTGCAAAGCCACCAAGAGCAGCAAAGCACGTGAGCAGCACTGCAGGCAGCACTTAAGCCCATCACGAAGGACAGCAACAGGCTTACACAGCTAGCTGTGTTTTGCAGGATCTCCTGTCAGAAAATGCATGCGCTTTTCTTGTAAAGTGCAGGACTTGGGATCAGACATGATCCTGAGTTGAGGTAGTACAGCAGCCCACTAGCTCATCTGCTGACCCACCACAACGTCCCTCTGCCCACTCAAAGCCTGCCTGGGTGTAAGGAGACCATGTTAGCTCCGGGCAGCTTTGCTGTGGCTTCAAAGATGCTGAATTTTGGCTTGCCACGGGGTGCAAGATAAGAGAGCATCCTGTATCAGTTACTGTGACTCGCCTGAGAAGTGGTAATTTCTTAAATCTCTGTAGTCTGGTTGTGTTTGATCATGTAGACAGAAATTATCCACAGAAATTACAAAGAGGCTGTTTTGGTGGCACCCACGTGGTCCTGCTGTCACGGGAGCTGGATGATTCCTCTTTGCAAAGAGGATGTTAACCCTTGTCATGTAGATTGGAGAGGCTGGGCATCTCTGTGAGTGCCCTACTCTGTGTTTGGGACAGAAGTGAGGTCTTGACCCAGTGCAGCCCTGTAGCATGTGGAGAGGACAGCAAGGCTAGCAATAGCTCAGGGATTGCTGCTTTATTGTTGTATCCGCTGCTGTTTCATTGCATGGGATCGTCATACCCTCAACAGTTCTCGCTAGGGCTTGCTCCATAATGGAAGGCCCTGAAGGGCAGAGGGCTCTCCCCGGTATCTCCCAGGCCTGAGGTCTCACCACAGCCATTGCACAGCTGCTCTCCCATAGAGCAGGCAACATGGGGCCAGGAAAGCTAAGAGACAGTGAACGGGATAAAAAGGGTCTTCTGTCCTCAGGTTTCCCATTAGAGTCACCTTCGTACCAACACTAGAAGGAGAGAAGGAGAGGTGGTCTTCGACCTCAAGTGCAATGTCGAGGGGAAGATCCAGCCCCTCTCCTTGAATATCAAAGCCACCAGCTATGGCCTGAACGTGTCTGTCGGGTGCAAGGACAGTGACGGCTGTGCCGCTGAGCTCTGTGCACAAGAGATCAACGTCATTGATTTCAAGGAGGTGAGCAGTGCTGGTGCCCTGAACCCTTTGCCCCACAAAGCCCTCCAAGACTGGCCCTTAACCAGGAGCCTGGCAGATAGATTTGAGCAAGAGGGAATGTTTTTCTTCATTTCTGGTTACAGTCGCGTCTTTAGAGGGAGGGAGATGGATCTTTCACGCAGGAAATCAGCTGAATGTGAAAGATGCAGGAGCACGTTAGAAAGGAACACTTGCTGGGCTGGCCAGCGCTTTGCGTGTGCTCTAGCCCCTAATCCGCACCACCTTCTCCCCACAGGTACAGCTGAACGAGAACATCAAGCACATCTTCAGCATCCACAATAATGGCAAGTTCAGCTTCACCTTCTCGTGGGAGCTGAGCGGCCCTGCAGCCAATAAGCAGGTCCTTACCATTGCCCCTCAGATGAGCACTGTGCAGGCGGAGGGGAAAGCAGAGACCCAGCTGGTTTTTCACCTGCGGAAGATGTGCTCTTTAAAGGACACAAAGCTGACACTGCAGGTGAGGCACCAGCGTCTAGCGCAGGACCTTTGCCTTCCCTGCACAGCGCCTGGGCGGCAGGAGCCCAGAGCCAGTGCTGAGCTCTGTCACTGAAGAGTCTAAATGAGGCAAAGAGGCTCCTGTTGCTGAAATAGAGCCTCACAGCTTCTGAATGGCATGTCTTAGTAAGAGCTTATCTAGGACCACTTTGGGAAGCTCTTTTGTGGCAGGACATAGCCCCCAGGCCCTCTCTGTCCCTAATTTGGGGCTAGGGAGGGCTTGATGTGCATGGGGTTGGAGCTGTTCCTCCTTGCCAGGCCCCTCCTGAGTCAGGTCCCACAGCTCGGAGTGGTCTTGACAGCACGTGGCAGAAACCTTTCCCTCTCAGACTGAGCCTTTCCACCTTCTGTTTTCATTCTAGCATCCTCTGGCACTTGCTTTTTCTTATTGTCAGTGCAGCCAGCTGTCCCCCATCCTCTTCCTCAGCCGTCTCTGGTGCTTGCGGTTGTAACTCCCATCTCTTCAGCTGGCTTATGCTGCCTTTTACCCCACCAGATCAGCAAGGGTCCCATGTTTACCTGTGTGTTCCTGGCCACCGTGGTAGTGCCCGCTGTCCACTTCACCACCAGACTCAACTTTGGAGCCTGCTTCATCTACCATGCTGGGGTGTCACCTGCCCAGCAGACCCTTGTCATCACAAACAAGGCAGACAAGGACATGAGATAGGCCACCTCCACATGCTCCTTTGACCCTTGCTTAGCACATGCCTGATCCACGTCCTCATGGCCACTGTGGATGAAATCCTGAAGGTGCAGGGAGAGGAGGCAGGAGAGCCCCAAGCAGCCCTGATGGTGGTGTCTCAGCACGCACAGCCTTGTGACACCTCTTTGCTCTGCTCTCTGCCAGTTTGAACTGTTTGTTCACCGGCACCACGCACCTGAAGGTGGACTTCCCAGGGTACATCCTATGTCCAGGAATGACAGTGGAGGTGCCCGTCGCTTTCTATTCCAGAGAGGCTGTGTCTTACTGTGAGCTCATCCCTTTTGAAATCAACGGTCTTTGCCAGCAGAGCGTTGAGGTCTGAGGAAGGGGCGTGGAAATGAAGGTGAGATAAAATCCAAATCCTAAAAGTCCAGCCAAATCTCTTCCCCAGCCTACTGTGTTTTGGTTTTCTGCCACTTTTGTGGCAGAAAACGCCTTCTCTCCTCCTTTCCTTTCTCTTCATATTAATTGCTGCTGCTTCAGGTTGATGTGGAACTGCAAGGAAACTGGGAGCCCTCTCCATTGGACAGACAGTGAAGAAGATTGTCACCATAGCAAACAACAGTGCTGCCCCTCTCGCTTTTAAGCTCAGCATCACGTCCACCACACCAGAGCTGCAAGAAGTTGGGGTAAGGCCCCTTCCTTCATTGGAGAGCACTTTAGTGTGCCTGCAGGTAGCTGTGAGCTGTGCTGGGCAGGAGCTAGTAGCTAATTACAGTTGTCTGCTGTCCTGGCTGCCTGTACGCTGTCCTGTCCTCCCTGCTGGGACTGCTCCACCAGCAGATGCGATGTGAACACCTCATCTGAGCGAGGTGTTGGGGCTCCCCTAGTAGCCAGAAGTGAGAAGGTACAATTCCTCTAACGTGTTTTAGACACAATGACATCAGGATGCAGCCATGTACTTTAGATCTGGAAAGGTAAGGGAGATAAATGAATCTTTGAAGACTTAAGAATTACAGCTTTCTTGTAGCTTACAAGAAATTACTTTAGAAGACATAGTTCAGCTCACCATGGCCAGGTGGACACACCACAGGAAAATCCCTTTGGTACCTGGGAATGCATACGAGAGAGTGAATGGGGTTGGGGCAGTGTTGGTGGGGACGGAACAGGAATCGGAAGATTATTCTCTGACTTTAGCAATGGAGGTTTCGCAGCTTGCTTGCCAGATGAAGTAGTCTCCCCTTGTTTCTTTGGGCAGGTTCTCTGCTTGAACCCCACCAGCAAACTCAGTCTGAAGCCCAATGGAGACACCTGTAAGGTGGAGAAACTGCTGCTCACTGGGAAGGAGGAATCCTGCTCTCCCAAGTGAATGCTCCTCCCCAGCTGCTTTTCATCTGACTTTGCCAGCAAGGCTAGAACAAGGGCTGCCCTTCTGTGCAGGGACTGTGAGTAGCATGGAGATGCAGCCCAGCAAGCTTGACAGTGTGGAGGTGCTGGTCTGACCTCCCAGGGTCCCCTCTCGAGTTCAGGGCAGGGAGGGACCAGTGCACCCACTGAGGCAGAAAAGCTTTCTGAGCTGTGGAGAGGAGCAAAGCTGAGCCCAGGGACCAAAGCTGCCGTTACAGACTCCAGTGTCCTGTCTGAAGGGAAGTTTGCTGTCTAAGCTGCTGCCTGTGCTTGGTCAGGGAGGGCTTGCGAAGCAGGGAGCTGTGTTCTGTCAGCAGCTGGAGCCTTTCAGAGTCAGCCTGCAAATCTGCCACTGCCTTTGCTGATGCAGAAGTGTTCCTCACAAGCTGGCTGCCTGACCAGTCTCATTGCTGGGCTAGTTACCCAGACCTGCTCCTTGTGGAGATGCATCAGTTCTCCTTGCCGCCCAGCTGTTCCTTGTGAAGGCTCGATGTAGCTAGCTTTGTTAATCCCAGATGTATCTTTCATGAGCTATCGTTTGTAAAAGGAGTTCTCAGTGCCAGGGAGAGCAGCCAGGAAAGAAAAAGTTTCCAAAGAGGGTTGGAAATTTCTGTCTTCTAATCCTAGGGAAATGAAACTGAAGCCATCTTCTGGTGTGCAGCCCAGCAAGTTCTTGTGAGCTTGTCTGGAAGAAATTAGCACCTAATTAAAAAGGTGGGAGTGACAGCCAGGGAGGAGGGTTACAGGAAGGCATCTGCCTTGAGGCTGTGCTAAAGGTAAGCTGTAGCTACTTGTTTCTCAACAATTCAGCTGATGGATGCCTTCTAGGAAGAAGGTCCTGGTGCCAGGGCATAATTTTCCTTGCCCTGTTCTTTTTTTCTTTGGTGACAGAGGGTGCCGAGGGCTGAAGGCACCAGCTGGATGCTCAGTGCCCTTCCATTTCCCTCTGCAAGGGTTTTGGGTGAGTGAGAGAGGCAGGCAGCTGTAACCCAGCTGCAGATGTGCTGGGCACGTAAGCCCACAGCAAATGTGGAGTTTGACACCTTGTGTCTCCTATGGGACAAGTAAGCAGTTGCTGGAGAAAAGCTGGTGCATGATCAACTTCTACCTTAATTGTCCTGTGCAATATCATCTGCATCTGGGTTCTATCCACAAAGCTGAGGTGCTGGTTTCCCTGCCCTTCAGGACTGCTACAGGTGCATGTTCTCAAGATTTGGTCTAGCCAGCATGCTGTAAGGGTACAGGTAACAAGGTTTCTCAGTAATGCTTCTTGTTCCTATCTTTTACCAGACTAACTTGGTATCATTTTCTACTAAGAAAGCTTATTCTGTGTGCTGCTCAAAATACTGGGCTGCTTAGGCATTAGAGAGAGGAGAGAGAAGCCTCGCCATAGTATTCAGAGCACTGTTGAATGGGAGCTGTTTGCTGGCCCTTGTGACTTTGCCTTTTCCCAAGGAAGTATTGCTGGCGGGTAGAAAAGTTGAGTCCCTGTGAGATCAAACAGCTTGCTGCCTGGACCCTGGCAGAGCTGTAATTAGATGAGTGCAAATTTGTGACCTTCAGTGTCATCCTTGGTCTGTCTTATGTGCTGCTTCTGGCATGGGCGGGGGCAGGGGGGGAATTATTTTTTTCTGTCTATAGGACAGAGGAAAGGGTGGTGGCTTGGTTAAGGCAGTTGGGAAGGTTTCTTCTTTGTGGCCTGGTTGCCCTGGGAGTCCACGTGCTGCTTTGTAAGGGAAGGTTGTGAGGACGTCTTCCCCCTTGAAAGGCAGGATGGTGGATACACATACCTTCTCTTATGCTCACGGTTATAGAATGTCACCTGGGTGTGCTGAAGCTTCCTAGAACACTTGAATACCTGAACTACAGGCTGTGAGATTTCTGCAGGCTGCGCTGGGGCTCCCAGCTGGTGCCTGGAGGCAGAGACGTGCTGGAAAGGCTTTGGGCATCACGGCTGTTTCAGCCAGCACCCTACTCCTCACTGCTTGCAGGAACTGGAGGGTTCCCAGGCATGGCACGGTCCTTGTGTGTTGTCTTTCCTGATTGCAGTTTAATTTCTTCCTGACTGAAGGGACCCTTATTTACCAAAATTTCATCTGCTCCTGCTGTTTGTTGCCCCCTGAAATCCTCCTCCTCTCCTACTGTCCTTGCTGTCCTTCCAAGAGCAGTCAGTTGTGTTCCTGCCGCAGTGGGGAGAGGGATGGAGTCAGGATGGGGTCAGTGGTTGGCAGCTGACAGTTTCTTTTTTCATTTCCATCTATTCTTTCTCTTCCCTTTTCATGAGATCAGATGCCAGAGTGCACTAGGAAGACTTTCCAGCTTGAGAGGAAGGCACACAGGGGGTACTGGGGTCTTTGCTTTTGTCCTTGGCAGAGAGGCTGCTCGCATCCAGCCTGCACCATCTTGAGCTGCTTCTATAACGCATGTGGTGACGGGGAACGTGCTCTGCAGCGAGCCTTGCAGCTCCGGCTTGAGGGGGTCTGTCCTGCAACTCTGAGCCTCGATTGAAACTTGGAGCTGCTTGTGCTGTTGGCTGCAGAGATGCAAACCTGCCTGTTCCTGGACCCACTGGGGCGCCTGTCTCTTGATTGTGATGTCCTTCTATTTTTTTGTGATATGGCTACTGTCTTGTCTTCTAAAATGCCAGCTGTTTCAGATGATAGCAGTGGCTTGACAGGTGCATTTCTTCAGGCCTCTGGTGCTCCCTACACAGACCTGTCAACTTTTCTGATCGCCTGCTCTAATGAGTGGCTCCACTCCTTTGTGTTTTGGAGGGGTTTCCCCTCTGCTTTTGGGGCCATATGTTTATTACAGAGCTGGTCTCTGAGTAGGAAGGCTCTTCTCGAGGAGGATCTGCAGGGGCTGCTTGGGACTGCTTTTGCTGCTGGCTCTTTGATTCATGAGAGCTCTTGGGACGTGTGAAGGGTGGGAAGAGGTTCAAAGAAAGAACCTGGGGAGCTCATTTCAGCAGTTCAGCTTCTACAGTCTCTATGTGGAAAATGAAAACCTGCCCTTGTGCTGCCACTGCCAAAATGTGATGTGCTGGGAGTCAGCACGGAGACCTTGATCCCCTAAAAGCTGTAGAGTCTGACAGCACCTCCGTGGCAGAGACCAGAGGCCCTTTTAAGGGATGCACTAGGTGCCCTGTTTAAAAATCAGAAAGCCCTGGCCCGGGTTCCAGCACAGGGCATCCTCTGCGTGGCTGCTCTTTAACAAAACTTTGTGTCTTTTTGGCAAAAGACTTTCGGCTACAAATGCAGTCAAATATTTGTCTAAGCAAAAGGTAACCCAGCAGTCCCTTCCTGAGCAAACCGGCAATTGCTTTGGGATTTTGCTTGAGTTCAAAGTGTGCATTTGTGGTTGTGTTGGGCCTGTGAAGGCAACTGCCCAGAGCAGGTGAAGCCACATTGAGCTTTGCTTTTATTTCCTTGGTGCCTGCTTCAGGTTGGCTTCCTTGCACAGCAGCGGTGGCGCCTGCCGAGTGCCCCAGCACCTCTTAGTGTAGCCGTGTGTGCTGCAGGGAGCTGCACCAGCTGGCCCGGCAGCAGCCAGGAGATGAACTTGTCCCTTCAGCGCTTCACAAGTGATAAATAAAAGAAGCTACTCCTTTCACAGCACCACTTCTGAACACCCTATGGTGCTTTGTAGCTTCTGTGATGGTGCCAGGTGCTCCTGTGGGCTCAGGCTGAAACACGTGTCATGGGCTGGAATTGTCCCTTCCCTGTGTCCCACTGTGTTGTCTGATTTTCCTTCTCGCTTCCTTTAGATCACAGAAGCAGATGCTGGTGTTTGAAAGTGCCTTGCAGGAGAGGTTAGGATCTGCTGGGACTGTGGATGACCAGCTTGCTGTGAATCCAAGGAGAGCAGTCCTACTGCAAATGGAACTGCCAAGTGGTGCCAGAAGCTGCAAATGCCAACCAAGCTATTGTGGACTGGGTTAAGGCCGTGTGGGTTTTTTCTTGGCCTGGAGAAGTTGGAGGAAGGACCGTCTGTGGCGTTCAATGTGGTCTTTGGAGCCAACCATGGGAGGATCTTGCTGGGCTGTGGGTGCTTGGGTATTGCCATGGTTTTAAATGCACATGATGCCAAGTAGTAGAGAGCTGCCATGTGCTTAGGCTCTGAAGGAGGTCGGGTATGTCGGGTGGAGGAGAGGAGGGGCTGGTAGTCCCCAGCCTGTGGTGCCCCGCAGTATGGGGCGGGATGGGAGATGCCCTGGCAGGACCCTGCTAGCTGAGGAGAAGAGCTGGGTGTGAGGGAGGAGGGACTTGCCCCTGCTCTGCAACTGTGACAGACCACTAAGCCCTGCTCCTACAGCGTGGTGGTACTGCAGCATGGTTCTGTCCTTGGTATCGTGGGGGCTTAGATGGCTCTTAGCTGCCAGAGGAAACAGGAGGCCAAAAGAGCTGGGATTAAGGCAGCGTCAGCCCCAGGAACAACTACTTGAACGACCCTGTAACTGCATAGATATGGGTGTCCTTGACAGCTGTACCCTTTCTTGTCTAGGTTGAGATGTTGTACCAACACCTTGCAGAGTCAGGTCTGAACCTCTTATCCAGAATCTATCCATCTTTCTGTGGCACTGTCCCCTGGCAGTCACAGCCTTGGATACTGCCTTGTTGACTTCCATGTCAGAGATTCCCCTTGAATTGTGATTAGCTTCTTGAGGCTTGTAAATTTTCTTCTGCATGTACACAAAGACAGCTGTCTGAATTAAAGGGTATCATAGTATTAAGGAAAAAGAAAAGCTAGGAGGCATCACGCTTGTTAGGGCCAAAGATTATGCTTTGTTTTAAAAAGCAATGGGGGGAGAAAAATTTACTCTTCAAATAACTGCACAGTTAATGTCAGGGTCTCCAAAACACAGGCATTTGAAATTCTGTCTTGATTTAGAAAAGAAGTAGAGAAGCAGTTCAGAGTTTGGAAGTGAGATGTGAACTAAACAAAGTGAGAAAACGAAATGGGTTCCCAGCATGGGTATAAAAAGGGAGACAGAAAACCCAGGGTTGTGTGTTGAGGTCTATGCTACCAAAACCAGAATGAAATCGTTGATCTCCCCTACAGCGTGGGACTGCATTGCTCAGAAGAAGGCAGGGGAAACACAGACAAAAGGAGCCACTTTGATTTTCCTTCTTTCTTATCAGGAGACAAATACAAAGCCTGTTCTGGCTCAAGAAGACTGAGCTGCCTATTTGGGACTTCATCAGGTGTCAGTGGGTAAGTGATCTGACTGCAGTTATTTGTTAGAGGATGTTTTGATAGCATCTAAAATGATTGAATGTTGCAGTCAGTCCTTTCTTGAACCGAGCGCTGGAGTTCTTCCTCCATGGGTTAAAATGGGGGTAGTGAAGGCTCCTTCTGCACCCCCTTGTATAAGCTGCCTGTGGCAGCACTTCCCCCCTCTCCCCGGATCCTCACTGCAGCTCTTTGCCTTTGCTGCAGCTCTGTGTCCTCTGCAAGACACCAGGCGTGTCCAGTTATTCTGTGGGTTTGATGGCGTGAGTGCAGCAATGATGACAGGAAAGATGCTTCTGATGTGCCTGTTTCAGACCATGCCCAGGGGTTTTGTTTTTGGTGTTCAGAAGCTGGAGAGTGCCTGTGCTGTCAAGGTTGACCTCAGAGCCCGCAGCAGAGCTTCTGGGGGGTGCTGGCTGACGGTGCTCTGTGTCCTTCTAAGGCTGCAGCAAAGAAGAGGTTAATAATGCAATGTGGCTTTAGGCTCCTTTGTTTCTGCAGGAGGAGAAGAACTATGTAAACAGTGTTTCCCCGGGGATGGGGGGAAGGATTTTCAGCCTGGGTAGAGCAGCTCCCTGCATGAACCAAGTTATCTGTGCCTCTAAAAGAGAGCAGGGCCACCAGCCTGGTTTGGTCAGACCCCGCTAGGATGGAGCAGGGTGGCTCGCTTGTGTGCTGCGCTGTGCGTGAGTGTGATCCCCTGTCTGCTTCCTTGGGACTAGCTGCAGCCTGTGCTGCTGGGCATGTGTCTGAGTCAGGAGCGCAGGCAGCCAGCTGGGAGCCAAGTGTGAATCGGGAATGATGGCTCCCAGCTGAGCTGGATGGTGGCAGCTGGATGCTGTGAAGGAGAGCAGAGGTGAGCTGCTGGGGCAGGGCGGGTGTTGGCAGGGGAGGAGGGGCTTGGTCCCTGCGGGAGCAGAGCTGGCTGTGTAGGACCCCAGGAACGGAGAGGGGGCAGTGATATAAACCCTGTACCCCCAAGTCCGTGGTCGTGAGCATGGATGGTGGTGTGATTTTCAGCCTCTGGGCTCTTTCTGAAAGTGTGCGTCTCCCCCAGGGGAGGTGGCTAAGCCCTGTCCTGGGGAAGAAGCCTGGAAGAGACTTGGTTGTCCTTCCCCTTCCCTGTCTCAGCTCCACCTCTGTGTCTGGGTGTCCAGCTCTGTGACAGGGGTGGTCTGCCTTACATTTCCATCTCCAAGCATGGCGAAGCCCAGAACTGAGTCAGAAAGCGGTGGCTGCAGTCTTCTACATCCTGCAGGGCATCCTGAACCATGTGTGTAGGCTTGCCAAGTATGTACAGCCATACCGACTGTAACTTCAGGACCGTGGCTGTTTGGAAATGGCAGCTTGGCAGGGCTGTCTGGTGTCTGTAGCCATCAGGAGCCATGGCTCTGGTGAAAAAGCTGCAAGACAAGCTGGCTGTGGCCTCCCTTTTGTCATCTGCCAGCAGGCTGGCTGACAGCACACACCAGCCGTGCCATCTTCCCAGCCTGTTCTCTGGGAATGCAGTGTATTCCTATTGCTCCAAGTCCCCGTGAGCTAAAAAAAAAGAATAGTCTGCACTGTTCACCTTCCCTGCCATCAGAAATGAAGCAGCTTTGGCAGAACGTGTGTGTTTTGCAAAATGCTGGAGCACCCCAAGGGCTTTGCGTGCAAAACGTGAGTTTGCTCCCATGGGGCTGGGGGCGTGTTGTGCAAGGGTGACCCACGCTCTCCCTCCAGTGATAGGCACTGCTGGGAGGCTGAAGAGCCTGTCTGAGCTGGGGCCCTCTGGGTGCTGTGCTTCTCTAGCCTGGGTGGCTGAAAGTAGCTCCTGCAGAACATCTTGGCATGCTCTTGCTGAGTGATGACCTCTTCAGTGCTGTAATTTGGAATTTCCACAGCGACAAGCTGTGCTGCTGTGTGTGCGCTGGTGTAGTTGCCCTCCAGTCAATGGGTGTGGGTATGTCCAGCCCAGGGTCTGGCAACAGCAGGTGGAGATTTGCCTCCATTACGTGTGAGAGTTGGGATGTGGGAAGAGGAGCAAAGGAGAAAAAGACTTTGAAGTCAAAGTATGTGCATTAAAAAAACCCCATAACACCTCCCCCCCCCCAAAAAAAAACCCACCCAAAAAAGCCCCCCAAAACTGAGCATGTTTCTCTCTGTCCAGCATGCTTGAACTCCCCTGTCCCAGGCTTCTCTTGTACTGTGAACTCTGCTTTACTTTAGGTTGAACCTGTCTAAGAAAAATAAACTGGCTAAACTTTGTGCAAAAATCTCTAAGGTCGTGATGGGTTTTTAACTATACGGGAAAACAGAGTGAACTAACCATATTGCAATGTCCATGTGGTAAAAAGGGGGTGAACAAGCTGCCCTGTGATCAGAGGCTGGCGAAGGAAAGCACTAGCCGGGAAGAATGGTGGGTCCTGCCTTCCCTGCTTCCCTGCCCTGCGTTTGCCTCTGCCAGGTAATGACTGGCTTGTCTCCGTGGCAGTGTAGGGAACACAGGCTAAAAGTGAAGTGGCCCACAGGTAGCATGTAACTCTAAGGTCAAAGTCCGGAGGAGGGAGGAGGACGAGCCCTGGCTGTGCTCGAGCTGAAGGCACTGGAGGGTGATGTGCTGCACACTGGGGTGCCTTTTGATTGCATGCCTTTGTGTTTTGTTGCTCAGTCCTTGGAAAAGACTGTGCTGAGGATCAGACGTGGCACTGTGTCCCTTTCTTGTGCCAGGCTGAGCCTTGCCTGAAGGGCTGCAGTTACCCAGGATTGCAATGCTCGTGTTCCCAGGTGCAGTGCGATAATGGCTGTGGGCCTTCTGAGGTCCAGTTATTTAGGCAGAAGCGTTTTTGAGAAGGAAGTATGGGGAAGATTAATATACAATACAAATTCTTTTTAGATGATTATTTCACACTCTGTGATCCCATGGCATTTGCCCAAGGCTCAGGCTTTGAGGTGTCCTGCTTGGCTTCTTAATGAAATACCAGCGATGCTTACTATGAAGTGGGAATAAGTCTCCAGCTGTCTGATTTGGAAGTGTTCTCGTTTGCCATCTTATGCGGCTTCATGTTTCCACTGTGGTCTCACCAGCCAAAGAAGCAGTTCTGTTCTCCTAGCTGGAGGAGCCTCTGTGTCCTTGAAAGGAACGAGAGGGATTCAACCAAAACTCAGCAAGCAGTGACCTCCCTCGAGCCCTGTGTCAGACCCTGCACAAGGGCAGGGCAGAGGCGCCCAGGTGAAGTGCATCTGTCTGAATGGACCACCGGTGTGCCTGGTGCCTGAGCTCCTCAGCGAGGGCGTACGGGCACCTGTGGGCTCTGTCAAGAGTTGAGAGCTGTGTATGATGCTGTGCTTAGCAGGGTTTGCTGGCTGCGGTGCTTCCCTGAGAAGGACAGGTCAGTTGTGCTGGTTTGTGCCCGGGTGTGAGCCTGCGCCGAGAGCCCTGCCGCAGGCAGGCTGCGAGGGGTGGCAGCGCAGCAGGTGAGCTGCTTGAGCTGGGGTCCAAGTTATCCCAAAGTGAGCAGGCCAGAAGAGCAGCTGGTGCCTTCTGAGGGCAGTGCTGGCACCTCTGTGGGTTGATTTTTAGGTTCTGTTGTCATAGTGGGTATTTCCAGATGTCGTGTGGCTCTTTGATGACAAGTCTGGAGTGCTGGCTTGCTTTCCTAGCCCTGGGGGAAACCCTGTGGGTCCTGTCATGAATTTCTCTAAGGGCTGCCGTGTTTTGGGCTGAGACGGGCAGGGCTGTGGCTGTGCTGAAGCTGGGAGGGTGTGTTGGAGGCAGTGTGGCTGCATGCTTGCTGTGGGTGTTGCATGCGTTCCCCGAGCTGCTGTCAGTGCTTGGAGAGCAGGCTGTGCTAGCCAGGCACCTGCAGTGCCTGTGCCCAGCAAGTGCAGGGAAGCGCGGCTGGTTCCAGTTGTCCTGGGGCAGGGGTAAGTGGGAGCTCCCTGCTGAAGCCGTGAGCTTGTGTGGTAGCTGGGCTCCTGTTTGTGGGTCCCCCTGGGCTGGCAGAGGCTGGGTGGGAGCCGGCTGGGTGCTGAGCATCCCTGCAGCCCTCTGCTGTGCCTCTCCGTGTCGGTGGCATTGGCCACTGTCCCCGTTGCTGTGGCAGCCAGGACAAGGGGCTGGCTGGCACCGCCAAGCGGAGTGCGCGTGTGTCCCTGCGCCCCGCGGTGAGGGGTGCTGGCTGTGGCCCCTGCCCAGCTGTAAGGTGGCGGGTGGCTTTCGGTGCTGGGGCCACCTGCGGGTGGGAGGGCTTGGGAGCGGGGCTGGGGGCAGCTCGGAGCGGGGGACGCAGAGGCAGGGCTGTGCCTGGGCCGGGTGACACCGCTCCTGCCAAACGCCTCCCGGCAGGAGGTTGTGCCCATCTTCCGGCGGGGTCTGTGTCCCTGCAAGGAAGCTGCTTGTTGGGGGGAGGGTTTTAGGGATGTGGCTGCCTGTGGAGGCAAGGCAGGGGCTCCTGAGGCACCTGGAGGCTGCAGACATCCCTTGTCAGGCACCGGCAGTTGGAGCCCCTTCTCCTCCCCTCCCGAGCCGGACAGGGAGCGAGCTTTGCTCCCCGAAAGAAAACTTGGTTCTTCCTTGCTTCCCATTCCCACGGGGTGTCGATGTGCCTGCATCCGGACTGGGTTAACCATGGAGGGGATGGAAGCTGCCTGCTTAGCTGCTGCTGCTCTCGCCCTCCTCATCTTGCTTTTTCCCTGTGTTGCCCTGTCTGTAAATGAGGGGTGAGATGAGTTATTCTTGCTCTGTCTGCAAAATGCTGTGAAGGCTCGCGATGAAAAATTGCACAGATGGCCCAGGTAGAAGTGACTGCAAAGCTAATTCCTTTCCTTGCATTTTAAATCCATAGGTGACTTTCTGAGAAAAAGCAATTTGCGTATACATCTACAGAAAATGCAGAGGCTAGAGTGCTCCAGGAGGGAGCAGATGATTCTTAACAGGCTGTCCAGTCTCACCCCTTCACTGAAGGATGAGCAATAACTTGGTGGTGAAGCCAAAGCTTGCTATGTAACACCTTGGGGTTGCAGCCAGTACTGTAGTATTACAGCAGCAATCCAGGAAATGCAGAATATTTACTCTTCTGGCAGCCAGTAATGTGTGTGTGTGTGCTGGAGAAGCAGGCAGAAGGCTGGAGCCGGCCCAGGCCAGCTTGGGGGGTTCTGTTTCTGCTTTTGGTTGTTTCCCTGCCTCCACTCTGGTGTCTTCAAACTGAGTTAATGTTTATGCTCTCCCAGAAGTAGAAACTCCCGTGCAATAAGTGGGCATGAATACACGTAACTTTTCAGTGAGAAAGTTTTGAAGACTGAGATTCTAATGCTTTGGGTTGGATTAAGGCTCGTAGGAGCATTTTGGACAACTCGGCTGATGCCCGACCTCTCAGGGCCCTGGCAGGTGAAGGCAGCTGGTGGGTATACGTGAACACCGTGCAGCCTGTGCTGTGCTGTGCGCTGCAAGTCGATGGTGCAGAAACAAGGGGAGTGACTGGTGTCTAGGGCTGCTGGCAGTCTCCTTTGTTCCATCTTGGTGTGCACTTAAAGGGTGGATTAACAAATTCTTGCAGATCATCAGAATGGAGATTACTGGTCTTATGCTTTTTCATGCTGCCCAGGGAAGCGGTTGAGTCACTGTTCCTGGAAGTACTGAAAAGGCATATAGACGTGGTGCTTAGGGACATGGTTTAGTGGTGGACTTGGCAATGTTAGGTTTATGGTTGGGCTCAATCCGAAGGGTCTCTTCCAACCTAAATGATTCTATGAAATGCGGTCCAGATGCCAGAAAAAGAGGAAATAAAGAGGGAGCTACAAATCTGCAAAGCTAGGGTAGCAGAGATCAAATGCTGGGTGAGGCAGCCTGGAAAGGTACAATAGTACTGTAAATACTTCAGGCAGGAACCAGAGTTACTGTAAATGATAGTATGTGAGGCTAGGGAATCTCCAGCGGACTCTTGGAAGTGAGCTTGGTTGCTCTTGCTGGCAGCTGAAGTTTATTGAAAGAAATAACAGGAAGGTATAACATGAGGCTCCTATTAATTATCTCGGCTATGGTAGAGCTTTTGTAATAAATTGCAGGATGGCATAATCAAAGTGATAAAATAGAGGGAGACTGGAATATAAAGGTGACAGGTGAGGCTTCCTGCATAGCAAGGCTTGATTTAGAAAGCACTCAACCACTTAGCAGTGGGCTGGAGGGGCAAAAGAGTAGTCTTGGAAAATCTGCTTCTCCTTTCCTGGCTTCCTTGAGATGCTGTTTATATGGTAATTATAGGTAAGCAGGTGATTTCTAAGCAAGAAATGTGATGGTGCTACTTAAGCCTCAACAGGGCAAGATGGTTTAACTGAACAAAATTGTTCAATAGCATCCTGATTCTCACTTTTAACGGATGTCCTTGTCTTGCTTTTCCAGCAAAGTGTAATAGAAAAGCAAATTAAGCAGTTAGCCCAGAGAGAGATGGTTTATCTTTGCGGAAAGAAGAAGAGGATTTATTGTGTATGCCAAAGCAAGATTGAGCCACCAGTCAGTGCTCCTACCAGAAAAGCTGGGTGTAGTGTGTTGTAGTGCAGAGTGTGCAGATCCATCCCCAGCCTCTGCCTGGAGAGCAATCGGTTGGTGTCAGACCGGCTCAGAGGCTGGTGCTGTTGCTGCAGCACGAGTGACGTGGGGTCCTTCGAAACAGGAGCACTGGCACATGGCATGGTGACAGCTGCAGGATCTGTATGGACAGAGCTGTGCCTTTCTGTCAAACTGCCCTTTTTTTCTTAATGGGCATTAAGGATTTTGCTGTTTGTTCTTAATTTCCTGTCTTGTTTGAGCACAGCGGTTCAGTTTCATTTATAGAGGGAAGCTGTTGGACTTGCACACAAAGGGATTTGGATGCTTTAGGGCCATATCTAAGTGCTGTCATCAAAGTGTTCCTCAGCACAGCTTTTGCCAAGCTCATGGGCGCTGAAGGGCCACTCTGTGCCTGCATTGGTTGAGCTTTCTGAATTTTCAAGGCATGAAGCCCTGCCTTGTGCCTGCAGATACTTCGACTGCATGGCCCTAGCCCATATCGTGAGCCAGGCAGTGTTCAGAGGTTAATACTGCTGCCCTAAGGAGAAGAGGTGCTTTTATTTATCCCTAATGTAGCTCATGGCCAAAACACTTGCCTGGGAGCAGGATGATCCTGTGCAGACCCTTCTTTTCTGCCTAACCTGAAGCAAGGAATCTCTGTAGTAGCTGTGAGCCCACATCATGAAACAGATCCTTATCTGTCACCTTGAAGATTATCCTGATCTTTTTAATTTTTTCTCCAGAGGCTCCATATGTGCTGCACATGAGTCATTAGCTAAAAGACTATGTAATCCAGGGAGCAGAGCCCCACCAGCCAAGGGTTTTCCTTAGCTCTCAAGCATCCTAGCTGCTAGCCTGCAGATCAAGCTTTTTCTCACTTGCTTTCTGCACACAGCATTGCTAGGAGATGTGGAAGTGACCTTGTCTGGGCTGACGAGCAGGGCTGAAGAATGGGTTTGGCCCCCTCCATCTCCCTGGGAGGGCAGAAAGGTTTGGGCTGGAAAAATGGAGGAGTTCAACAGCAGGGACGCAGCTGAGTCTGGGAGCAGGGTGGTTGGGTTTGAGAGCAGGCTGAGATGCCAGCATTGGATGCTGAGGTGCTTGCAGACTTTGCACAGGTTCCATGTGGCTTCTGCCATGCAGCTCCATGAAGGCACTTTGCAGCTAGTGGTTTCCCTTGCTAAGCACCTGCGGCTGCTTTGTCAAGTCCTCTGAGTGTGAAACCTGGCTCCAGCTGTGCTACTTGCCTGCAGCAGGCAGGAGTCACTTCTGTGCTGAGCAGGGGAGGCTCTGGCATTGCTTCTGAGGTGCAGGAGTGGTGGGCAGGAGCACGTGGTGGCAGCCCTGTGAGTGCATCTGAGGCCAAGCATGAGAGTCCTGATGGGTCTCACCTTGATGTCTGTCTTGAAGTTCTGCCTTCTGAGGCAGGAAGCATCACCCAGCGTCCGGTTCCCTTTCTTTAGAGTGCTTCTGTCTTGGAGCCTGGAGTGCACTGGGGTGTCGTAGCTGAGGCTGCTTTGCCTGAGCTCTGCAGTTCCTGCTCAGATTTGTGGCTGGACACCATGTGGGAGACGTGTTGGAGTGAGTTGCCACAAGCTACCTGGCTGGAGAGCCAGTTTTTATCTTCCCTGACCGGACTGTAAAGCCCCAGGTAATACATGTTGGTTTTCCAATGGAGGGTTCCTGGTTCCCTGCCAAGCAGATGTGCTGATTTGGTTTGCTTGTGGCTGTGAGTCTTATGGGAAGCGTTTATGCCGTATGCTGCGCTGAAAATGCATGAAGCTCCCTGGCAGCCGAGATGGCCTTGTAAGTTGAATGTCCTTGGCTGGCGTGTGTGTAGATGTGTGCATGGTTAATTGGAACAAGCTCATTAGGTGGCTACTCACCAGGTGCAACAACAGAGGACACCCCAAAGGCATTGTTGGAGCTGTGGCAACACGGTGATTTGCCTGTTCTCTTTTGCGTTGAAGTGCTGGGGTCCTCCCTGGGCAAGCAAAATAGGAATTAAGTTCTTGCTTTGTAAGTCAGTGTGGAGGTTTTTCTGTACTCCTTAAAGAAATGAGTAGCTTGTCTGCAGTGTCTGGATGAATTTACCTGAAGCTCGTAGAACATTAACAAATGCTGCTCTAAGGGGTACTTTGTAATATGGCCGCACTCCTTCCCTGCGGGGCGAGATGTTTAAGGAATAGATGGGCTGCAGTGATTTGCAAGGCTGTAACTTTATCAAGGCATTTGGGCAGAGCAGCGAGCAAGCTGACCAGTTCCGATACTGTGGAAGTTGAAGGCAGAACGCAGAGTCTCCACTTGAGAGCTGTAAAACCCCCAAAGCCACAAACGCTTGAGCATGCGTCAGCTCCCTTGGTGCGGAGGTGGTTAAAGGGGTAACACCCCCCCCCCCCCCCCCCTTACGGGGTCAGCGGACCTTTCCCGACATGCTGCTTGCAGGGTGCGATGCTGCTGTTCTCAGGCGCTTCTGGGCACAGCACCCAGAGCCTGTGCAGTGCGCTCTGCCCCTGCACTGGAGCGGGAGGAACTCGGCAGCAGAGAAACGAGCAGACTGTAGCTAATGTCAAGCTCTGAGGTCTGTCTTTCCTGGAGATGCTGGTAAAATCTTCCTGCTCTGCCTGGCAAGGCTGTGACAGTTGAGGAGGAAGCAGGAGGGAGTGGGATCTGTGAGTTTTTGCTTAATTTCAGGATGTCAAAAAATTTTAGGGTAGAGCTGGGTCTTTCAAGTCCCAGAAAATAAGAAGCGGGCAAATCCATCCGTCCCTTGGTCCAGTTAGCCAGAAAGGGAGGGGAAATGATTTCTAGTCCAAAGCAGTGCTTAGTAAGTGCTGTACATACGTCTCTTTGATTTTTGTCAGTGCTTGAGATCCGCTTTCTGGGGGTGTTTTCTCCTCTTTCCCTTTCTTGCACCCGCACTTTTTGAGACGCAGATGGACAGGTTGTCAGCAGGCTGGTGGTAGAATAAGAATGGCCCGTGGACCCATTGACCCATGCGGCCTGCAGGATGAGGATGCTGGAGCAGAGCTGCCGTGAGGATAGCCTTAAGTGGCCCTGCTTTCACATACGTTGCGTTTATATTTGAGCTAATTGCTCATGCAGCTTGAATGGTTTCACGCTTTTCTTTGTGCTGTTACAGCTTCAAACGCCTCTAGGGAGCCTTGAGTTTGGGTGTTAATAAGTGAAAAATAGGGCCCTCGTTCTCCATGGAGAAAGGCTCTTGGTCACTGTGGCAATTTCATGCCTTGAAGGAGTCCTATTTGCTGGATCATTTTTGTAACTTAACCAAATTAACTTTGAGAAATCATAGTTGATAATCAGAGTATTGAGCTCTGTGCTCCATTAGTTAAAACCATCACCAACCTCCTTGCACAAAGGGTGGGCATTCGGTTTGCAAAGTAGGAGAGCAGTCTGATTTTGATGCTCAGGGCAGCAGCGATCCCCGGCTTTAAGGTTGTTCCTAATACTCTGAGCACTTAGTAGGGTCAGGCGCAGAGTCACATCAGGTCAGCTGCTTTTGCAAAATGAAGCAGTGAAGTGACATTTCCCTTTTGTTCCCACCAAAAAACTTTTGAAGAGCAATAAAGGACAGTTTGGGTATTAATCGAGATTTGGATAATAATTCCAGTAAGTAGTTCCAAAATAGATGGAAGTTGGGGGGAGAAGGTGAGAAATGCCAGCAGGCTGTGATGTGTGTGTGTGTGACTTGTGGGACTGCGCCCACAGCAAAAGGCTGTTTTGGCTCAGGGAATGTTTGTTGTGGGGTTTTACTTCTATCAATCTTAACTCTTCTGCTTAAACATGGTCTAATTATGAGACAGGGTGGGGAGGCCACCTGCTGTCCAGTTATGAAGGATGCCACAGCCTGGAGACACAGCTGTCTCCTTTGGGTCTGCCATGAAGGGCATTCTGGATTTTCAAAGTCCCGTTGCTGTTCCTTCCAGGTCAACTGAGGCATGGCCACTGGAAAGCCCCGCTGGTTCACGGGGTCCTCCAGGGTGGCTGGTGGATTCCCAAGCCAAGTGGTAGTGCCTCGTAATCCGAAGCTAGTCAGAGAGACGGAGAAGCCTGCAACTGTAAGTACCTGCTGCGGCCAGGTAGGAGCTGTGTAAGGCTGGAAACTGCCCCCGTGTTCTTCTTCTACCTGCCCCTCCTGTTGTCTGGCCGCACTGTGAAGCTGGACACCACCTCCCCGTCTCTCTGCTGCCGTGCTTCTGTCGGAGGTGGCGATCATGGTGCAGTAGGGGATGAACTGGGTGCTGCTTCAGGGCAAGCCCACAGTCTGTCTGGATGTGCCACCGGAGCCAATTTAAATGGATGTACCGGGCATTGCACCGGAATAGCTGCAGCATGAGCGTGTGCTTCGTTCTGTCCCCTTTGTGTGGGCAGTAACGTTTTGTCACGTTGGGATGCTTGCCAGCGCTGCTCTGACCATACCTGCCCTCCAGGCAGCTGGGCATGTGGTGGGCTGCTCAAACTCTGCCCAAAGGCTTTGAGAGGTATGGCTGGTCCCAGATGGAACAGGTTCCAAAACAGTTGTTCTGTCCCGTATCCCGTGTGGAGCACAGACCCAGCGCTGCAGACAGCAGCGGAGTCAGGGCAATTCCTCCTCCCCATCCTCAGACATCCTTTGCTGACCAGAGCTCACCTGACTGAAGGCGACCTGGTGCTGAGGCTCTGTCGAGGAGATCTCTCTGCATACTTCTGTGGAGGGGTCTTGGAGGCCAGAACAGAGAAAACAAGTGCTAATTCGAAAGAGATAACTAAAACTTGGAGCCATTCATCTCCACCTCGGTCTTGGCACAACGCTGCTTTTCTGCTTTCCTCTGAGTCACCCAGCAGTGACATCTCCACACATGTGGTGGTTGTGAGCATTGTGCAAGGATGGAGTTAGGGGGTTGCTGGTAACTCCTCCCGACCTTCTTCAAAGGTCACTGGCTCAATCCAGCAAAACTAAAGAGGAAATAAATGCCCGAAGAGCAAAATCCCCCAACATGTCACATCAAATGACGAAGGAGAAGCTAATGGGACAGAGCCACTTGGTTTGAGCATGTGTATTCCACTCTCTATCATTAATTTACTGACGTTAAATATTTCAGCGGGTAATTATGGGACTTCCAGGACTATCCTAGTGGCTGTGATCACAAATTATTCATCAGTGGCTCTTTCCACAAGAAAAGCCTTTCTGAATGAAGGTGTTTCTGTAGCTCTTGCTGGTGTTTTGCATTTCAGCTGACTCCATCTGCCTTCCTGAAGGAGATGTCTCTTAGCACCAAGCAGAGGCTGGCCAGCACTCGGGAGATGCGGCGGCCCCAGATTACCCAGCTTCTCGACGTGAGCGAAGCCTCCTGTCATAAGGTAGCCTTTTCTTGCCCTTTTCCTTGCTGTTTGACATGACATTTGAAGAGGGCCTGTGCTTGTGACAGGCTTGCCTCCAGCTTATCTAAATACCTTTGTGGCTAAGTCCTGTTGTTGTTTTAAACTGCTGCGGCTGGTGGTGGTGGAGTCCCTTCTGCTAGGGGAAAGGTGAAACATTTTTCCCCTAGTGAGCTGTTGAAGTCCTGGCCTGCGCTAAGCCCGTATAAATCACCTCTGCTGAAGTTGGTGGCTTTTGCTGGAGACAAGCTACCATGGCTAAAGTGTGATACTGGAGGAAGGCTAGGGCAGGGCAGAAGGACACAAGCTTGCAATTTTCCACCCTCCCGCTGAAATAGGCAGCCCTTGGTTTGGTGTAGTCTCTGTCAAATGCTTGGGGTCATCGGATGCCCTCAATGGTGGCAGCGTTTGCCTTTGAGGGCTGAGGGCCTATGGTAACTGCTCAAGATGTAGCTCAAGCAATTGCATGAATGCTTTGGGTTGGAACAACGAGTGGGACCCTTGCAGGGTGTTAGATTTTGCAGGCTGCCAGGTACACAGGGGAATGGCGCTGGGCAGAGGGGAGCGGGTGTGCTTTATCTGGATCAGTGTTTGCTTACATGTATGTTGAAAGCTGCTCTTCTTACACATCTGCTTAGTATAACAGACGTTCCAAATGGGTAGATGACTGAGGTAGGCTGTTGAGCGGAAAACTGCCAGCAAGAGACCTGTAACATATTGGTTGGGGATTGCCCTAGGCAGCACGTGAAGTTGGGAACGCCTCAAACGAGCGCACACAGAACTGGCTGTGTGCTGTGGCTGCTGGCTTCAGTAGGACCTTGACTCCTGTGGAGAAGCAGGAGACATGCCTGTGTCTTGTGAGTGCGAAGAGTTCAGCTGGAAGGGGGGAGACAAAGCAGGGAGGGATTTTCTCCAAGTAATGCCTCTGCGCTGTAAGCGTTTGCTGTTTCTGTGTGTCGTCAGACACGCTTCTGTAGTGGTATTAAATAACACGGCAATAATGGACTATAATGAAGCATCTGTTGAAAAGTTCATGGGAAAAGGAGATACCAAGTCCAGCCTTACTCAAGTTGCCCAGTAGTGCTGGGGAAGGAGCTGAACCTTACCACCTCATCTGTCGCTTTCTTAACGACGGTGTTCCTTTTTGGCCTGTCTTCTCTTCCTCATGGTTTCTAGGCTGTGTATCAAAAAAGAGATTTGAGGATGTGTTGGACTTGGTCTCTCTGTCTCAGAGTAAAGATGATCCCCAAACTGTTTCCCATGGAGTTTCCTCTAAATTCTTGGCTTTCACTTGCTGCACGAGGGCTTACGGCTCTCGCAGTAAGTGCTCTGGAGCGGTGTGACCGTGTTAGCCCAGGGCTCTGCCGGAGGTAAGCGCTGCCTTGCCTGTTGGAGCAGGAAACCTGGAGAAACGGCCAGCAAAAGAGCTGCTCGCTTGAGCCTGCTCAGTGTGGTCCAGAAACTTTTGATCTGCTCAGAGCACAGGTGGGTGAGCTGCCATTCCCCTGGCATGAGCTGGGCAGGCGTACTCACCGGGAGACTGTACTCCACTGGGGACCGATGTAGTATTCTCTGATTGATGAATCTTTCTCCCCACGGCTGAAACTCTGTTTTGCATCTGCAGTTCTCAGCACCTTCCCCGAAACAGTGCTCGTTCCAGCCTTTCCCATCAGAGGTGGTATTCCAGAGCTACGTCCCCTATGAGGTCTGTGAAGTGCCACTGATTCTGAGGAACGTGGACAAGGTAAGTGCTGGGATGTGGAAGTTTAACCCTGTGCTGGAACTGGAGAGCAGTGTCATCCACGCGGTGCACAGCATAGCCAGTCACCTGCTGCAGCACAGCGCATCCGAAATAAAAGGTCTCACCACCTTTATTTTGCAAGATGGTGGAAATCTTGCCATGCTGAGGTTTCTCCCTGTGATTTTGGCTATGTGTTGGTAGTACCTAACTGAAAGGAGCTTTTCTAGTCAGCATCCTTCCCCCTGAAAGCCCTGGATGGCTGGGAATGTTGAGGGCTGTACAGTTCTTCCCTGACCTCGTGCTTTCCCTCGAGTGTGCACCACGTCCTGGTGGCTCCGTGGTTAATCTTGGTTTCCACAGGGCACCTCTGCCTCTGGGTGAGCTGCACAGACAGCTGAACGGGCTGTCAGAGCGCAGGGGTTGAGTCTTCTCCGCTTTATGCTGGAGTAAGTTATAATTAGTGGTAATAGCACTTCAGGAAAGGTGGTTTGAAACAGCAGTGGAAACAGGCTGATGTAGCAGAAGCAGTGGGAGACCTTTAGGTGCCGCTTCAGGCTCCTGCTAAGCTTAATTGGGTTCTGCTCAGGTTTTTCTGAGGCAACGTGATGCTCTGCTTCCCCTTTGGAGAGCCACAGCACGTTCAAAGTCAAGTGCCCTCGGAGGTCTCCACCTTTGCTTGAAAAACCTGATCATTTTGAGATTTCCCAAGAAAGTTGCAAATGGAAAAGCTGGAAAATGTCAGCAGTTTTGTTCCACTGTAAAGAGGGAAATTGAGACCTTTTGAATTTCAGTTGGGGAAACATTTGCTGGAATGAGGCATGTGCCAAGAGCAAGCTGGTGGGAGAAGGCAGAGGAAGGAAAGGAGCTGAGCTTGGTGTTTTCTCCCTGCGTGCTTTCCTACACGCAAGGGTTACTCTTGATCTGTAGCAGTAAGTGCACTGGCAGTAGAGAAAGGTCAGGAAGAGAGGTGTAATTAAGGATACTCTCCTGTATTGAAGAGTAAGAGGTATGCATGAGGGGAGGGTGGGATGGGAAGATGGAAGTGTGCACAAGAGCCGGTGAATTCCGCCCAGATTTCCAGATTTACCTGCTGGGGGGGACGAACAGGTGGACAACAAAAAAAAGCTGCCAAGCTGTATTGCGGGTGGAAGGACAGTGGGAGAAGTCCAAGTATCTCCTGAGAGAACAGGTTTTGACAGGGATGTGGGTGAAAAGGGAAGACCCTTTGGCAAGGAAGGATGTGGGTGTGGTCCCTCAGTTATTCCTGGAGAGTACTGCACCATTCCTGGTCTGGCGTTTAACTTGGGAACACGGATAAGATGTGGCATGGGTGCCTGCACCCAGGGAATGCCACTGGTGTGGTCTACACTGGGTTTTGGTCACCCTTTGCTGTAGGTATCTTCTTCCCAATTAAAACGTGCCTCAGTTTCTCTCTTCCTACTCTCTGCTTCGTTCCCACTGAGTCTTTTGGCTTCAGCTGTTCCATTATCCATGCAGCACCTCAAAATGGTTATCTTTGCCAAGTACCAGCCAACGGGCAAACAGTTGATTTGCTCTATTTGTGCTTCCTCAAGTGGAAAAGAACATCTGCATAACATTTCTGCCCTTCCCAGTAAGGAATAATAAACTTGTCCAGCTGCGCCTTGGGATTTACCTGCCCTGTAAAGGAGGAGGCAGTGTGTGAATGTGGGATTTTTCCAAACCGAACTAGCAGGTAAGACCTCAGCCATTGGAGAGCGTGGGTGTAAAAGTAAGATTAGCTCTAAGGAAAATCCTTGGTATGTTTTAAATACAGAAAGGTAGAGATGATAATCCTGAGAGGGTGTTCTATTCTAATTTTGTTGGCTTTTGACGATGTCCTGGAGAAGAGCAGTGTTGTGCTCTGTCTCAGAGTTTTCACACTGGTTTCCCAGATTCTTCTGAATCTTATACTGCATGGCAGCCTGAAGTTGTTCGCCCCCTAAAAATCCAGCTGACAGCAAAATGTATTCCAAATAGAGGCTCTGTAATCGTGCAACTACAGAAGTGCTTCGCTATATACTTACTGCTCTTACCTGTGTTGTACAATTGCTTTTCTGTCTTCAGGCTGTTCCTCAGCACCCTCAGGTGTTCTGGGTGGCTTTTGCTGAAGGTCTTAGCCACACGTGCTCCTCTCCTAAGGGACTTGGTGACCAAACTGCTTGTGTGCACTGTGAAACTGGCTCCTGGAACCTGCTGCCCCAGGACCCTGCTGGGTTCCAAGGGTGTTTGGAGAGTTCAGGACTGCCTTGGCCACGGGTTACCAGGCTCGGGTGGGTGGTGCAGAATGAGCCTCCATTTTTTTCAAGCCTCCTGTGGGTTTGTTGTTTGTCAGTGAAGCTGCTCGTCAGTCCAAATCACTTGCTTTGACTTTGAGATTTGGTGCTCAGGGGTTGAGAAATGCCTGTGTGCTGTCTGTGTGCTGGTGGTGTCCCAGAGGGCAGAACCGTGCAGCAGGGTGCCTGCAGGGACTTCTGGGGGTGGTCAGGGATCCCCAGGGATCTGGCTTGCCTGCGCTGGCAGCTGCCTGGCTACAGTCACAGGCAGCAGGAGCCTCCGGAGAGCAGCGGTTGGCTTTTAAAACTGAGACTCCAGCGCCAGTCAGTGCCGGTCATGTATCTCGAGGCAGAAGATGCCTTTTGGAGCCCATAGTTGATAGCCACAGCCTGGGGGGTCGCCTGACTTTCCATCACTTTGGCAAGTTGCCGGCTCTCATCCTCTGCATCAGCCTTTCCTTGTAGCGTATTGTGCTTCTCCCTTGCTTCTTTACAGCTCCCTGTGAATTTTCCTAGCCATCCTCTGTTTGTGGGGTTGTCTCTTTGTCTTCCCATGTTCCTCCTTTTTGCTCTTCAGGCCTGCTTTTATTGCCAGTGAGGCTACAGTATGTGTGGTCTCCATCTCTTGCTGGTCCACCCACATGACTGTAGCACCGCAGCTTGACTGCCCCGCTCAAACCCAGCATGTTAAAGTGAATTTCTTCCTTTCCCCAGGATTAACACGTACTGTTTTGCCTTCAGATAACACAGTTCCCTTCTAGGGGCATGACTGCCTGGATGTGTATGGGCAGAAGCCGGCAGGTTCTTTGGGCTTGTTGAATACACGGGTGACTTGATTCAGATATTATATCTCGGTGCTGCTGGTGTCTTCCCTGCTTGGCCCTTCCTTCATTGCCCTGCTGCCTCTGGCCGTGAGCTGTTTTGCCCAGGCAGAAGGGATGAATGTTGACTCTTGTGTATTATGTGCACATACCTCCAGAGCTAAAAGTGCTTTGGAAAGGTGGTTAAGGAAGGCTATTGGCAGGTCTCTTCTCCTCCTGTTTCCACAAGCTGCAAAATCATACTTTCTTACCTTTTCTGCAGGTTCCTCAGCTGCTGAAGGTCATCTTGGAGAGCTCACCTTATTTCAAGTTGATCAGCCATGATGCCATGTGCCGCAAAGTACCACCTGGCATGCTTGCGACTTTCTGCATCATTTTCACCCCTGATGAGAACAAGGTGAGACAAGAGATGGGTGCCTTCAGCGGGAGGCGAACCTGCGGGGCTGGGTTCAGAACAGGGCATCTGCTGTGGGTTTTGCAGCACTGTCCTGGTTTCAGCGGCATTGTGCTGGGTCTACAACTGGGGGAAACTTTCCCGGTGGTGAAGATCATGCTTACATGGGCTGGAGGCTCTTCCATGTCTCAGACTGTTATTATCCTTCAGTGCTGGAACCTTTGATGTAATGTCTGTTGGCTTCAGCAATGAGAGTCCACTGTTTGGTGGGGTGTGTTGGTTTCTAATATCTGTCTGTTGCTGCATAATTATGGGTTTGCTCTGATAATTATAAATACAAGAGCCTATTTAAAATTGACCTGTTGTTTGGATGACCTGAAGCTGAGCCTGATCAGAGTGAGTACCACCACCTTTGAAAACTGGAGTCACTGGAATGTGTATCATGTTGGACACAGCAGTGAGACAGCAGAACGTTCTGTCTGAAGCCGGCACTTTCCTTGTGCACCGGTTATAGTCCGTGCCGTGCTGCGAGGTTTGCTCTAGGCTGTGGTCATGCAGCTTGCGGCTGGTCACATCCTGGCTGGCAGCACCATGCGATGCCACTGCAGCAGGGACTGATGAGCTGTGTGTTCCCTCCCTGTGCTTTCCTGGGCGTTTGCAGGGGAGGGTGCACGTGGTACAGTAGGGAAATGGCCGGGAGGGGTGTTGATGTTTAGCCATCGCACCTCTCTACTCAGTGTTAGGGGCTTAATTATGATGGAAAAAACTAGAGGAGTGAATAGACGCAGAGAGCTTTCCTCTTTCCCATTTGGCAACCAGTTCCCTGCCTCACCCTGGGCTGGAGCAAAGGTGATGCTTTTTCATACCCTCTGTGTTCCAGCCTTGCCGCTGTGCTACCCCTGCAGATACTTGCCCACCTGTGCTCCAGCTGTGATTCTAGGGGAGAAGATGCGCTGTGCTCGTGGCGGGGAGCCAGCCTGGCACAGCCGCACTGAGCTCTAGATGTCTTTAATCAGCAGGAGGTCTGTGTGCTGCAGATGACAGAGACATCTGGAGCACGCCCAGGCATTGAAGGGGCAGGTAGAATCTGCAGGCAGATACCCTGGAGCCTTTGGGCAGTCACGCTGGTGTGGCTGTGCCTGCGTGCATGTGGCTGTGGTTGCTGTGTCAGCTGGCACCTATTCCCTGCCCCATGTGCCATGCTTTTGCTTGGAGGTTGGAACATCGGTGCTGTGGCTCTGGCAAGCCTGGCACGGTGCCGTGATGTGAAGGGGTGACAGTGTTGTCTGGAGGCTTGTTAATGCAGAAGGGTTTAGCACATGGCATGGAAGGGAGGAAGCATTGCAGGGGAATACAGACAGGCTCTTTCCAGCAGCACTCTGCTGCCTCTTGGCACGGTTCTTTGTGTGGCTGTGTGGGCAAGGCAAGGTTAGCTCTGAGCCAGCTGATGCTTCTGCGCCAGGCCAGAGGCGCAGGATCCCTTTGGGCACAGCTGTTCTCTCATCTTCTGTTTGCTGCTTAGATTTAGTTTAATGCCCTGTCCTATCCTCAAACAGCGTGGCTGTAGCAAACTAAAAGAGGAAATGCCCTGCGGTCCCTGGCTCCCCGAGCTTGTGAAAGGATCTGCTCCTTTGGGGAGGGACTGAGAAATGGTTTTACATCATTCGTATGGAAGGTAAAAATGATGTTGGCCTAGGGCAGTTCTTCATACTGCCCAAGTGACATAAGAGCTTAATCTCACCGAGGTAGGCTTTGCAGAGGACGCTGCTTCCTTTAAAATGAGATCTATTAGTATTAATCAGCATTCATTTTGAGTGTGGCAGTAAGTTGGTTCCCATGAAGGGCAAATTACTGCTTTTCAACTAGGGAGAAGCAGCAGAGCAACAGATGAACATCACCACAAATAGAAGTAGGGTGAGATAACCCCCAGGAGCACTAATGTCCAGTACTTTGCCCCTTGTCTTGCCCTTGAACTGGTGAGTGTGTGGCATTAGGGAGCTGTGCCAGCGAGGTCCTCTGCACAGCTTCAGCGACACCACGGCAGTTCCTGCCGAACTGTGTTTTGTGCTCCTTGCAGGGCACCGGGGGAGGGATGCGTGCTGCTCGGTGAGGAGCACATGGGTATTATACAGCAGAACCAGAATTTTGTACAAACGGAACGTTTTGTCTCGTACTTGATGGAGCGTGAGTCAGTGAAGTGCCAGAGTGCTGTAGCTCAGCTAGAAATGCATCCACAGCGTGGTCAGGAGGCACAGAGCACCTTGCAAAGCCCTTGGCCAAGAGGCAGGCTTTGGGAAATGTTCCGTAAAGCCACCTGCGCTGGGCTTGCAGTTGCTTGCCGGCAGAGTATCTGTGTGTTAGTTGTAGAAGGCTCAGGAGTGCTGCCTTTGAACAACCTCTACATCCCTGATGCTGCAGGATCCACAGGGATTGTGGGTAACCCAGTGAACTGGGATGTGGGTCTTTCTGATGAGGAGTTGGTTTGTATAATTCTCTTGCTTTGAATCTGTTCTTCCCTGGGGTAAGTCTGACTTCAGTGAAGTCACTCCTGATTCAAAGGAGTACAGTTGTGGCCAAGCCATAAGTACTAGGGCCACGTGAGCTGTTGGTGGCTGAAATGCTGTGTGCCACATAGCCCTTTCTTGGAAAATGAACAGTTTCCTACTGTCTGGCAGTCATTTGGGAATGTGCCACATGATTGGACTGTCAGAAAATATATACATAGCTGACGTGTCTCTTGGTTTATTGGTACTTGTATTATGAATGAAATGCTAATTTTTCTGCTGGGCAGTGTTTCCACTTAGGTACTCTTGCTGCTTCTGATTTGCACGTTTCTGTTTTGTGGCTCCAGTTGTACAGCGTGGGTGTTCTCATGCCAGCCTGTGTTCCCGCGTGTCCTTGCATTATGGTCTGACAGTCTCTGCTGAACTGGTAACCATTGTGGCACTGACTGGCAGATAAACAACAGACAGAAACACTTCCATTTGTGTGTCCTTCAGGCTTATTAATAGTTTATTGTGAAGGAAGAAGGAAGTAAGAAGCATATAAAACCAGCACAGCTTATTCTGTTTTGCCCTCTTGCTCTTTTCACTGTAGCCATACATTATTTTCAGGCAATGCCAGCTCAGTCTGTGAGGTTTGTGAAATTCATTACTGGTGCTCGGTGGAGACTGAATTAATGCTCATTGGTTAATATGAAATACGACAGGACGGTGAGTTACTGCATTAGTGAAATGAAGTACTTTACAATTCAGTGCAGCCCTGTTAGATGCTTTGTAGTGCCCAGAAGCTTGCTGCTTCAACAATTGCAAGAATATCAAATGAGTTAAAAGCACCGGGGCAAAAATCAGGGCAGCGAGTGACTGATGAGAAGCAGAGCTTTGATCAGCTCATCGATAAGAGCCTGCTGGGGGCAATGGCTCCTGGCCCTGGGGCAACAGTTTCCCCACTGATTTCAGTGGGGGCAAGGTGGTACTTGCAGCGCAGCGATGCCCGCCATCCATCTGGAGTCTGATCTGCTCATCCCTACAGTAAAATGCTTTTGGTAATTTGATTTGCCTTCCTGCTGCTAAATGCCAGGCAGCCCGGATGGGGGGGGATTGCCTGGCTCTTTTCTGAACAAGCCAGTGGCTGGGAATGCACAGCCGGCTTTGCTCTGGGGGGGTGTCTGAGTGTCTCCTGTGTGCAGCTCCCGATGCCGCCTGCCTCAGGTGGGTGTGCTAACCAGGCACGCCGTCACTTACTCCTCTAGAACAGACCTTACAGAGGGGTTCGATTAAGGCATCAGCCAAAGCTGTCTCTGTGTCCGCTGGGGCTGGGGTGAGATGTAAAGGGAAACTGAGATTAGGCAGAGGAAGAACTCTCTTGAATTGTAGTGCAAAGCTTGCATAGGCTGCTGAGGGCAGGGGTGGAATTGTTAGTGCTTTGAAGTACCTGTGAAACATCTTGAGGAACACTTTGGGTGCAGAGCTGAGCCGGTTCTGGTGTGGGGAGATGGATCAGGTGGCTTTTGAAGGGTGCGTGTCCCCAGCCTTGGTCCTATAACACTGTGGGAAGGGGTGAGAAATACAGCTGTACCCTACACTCACCTGGCATCGCAGCAATTACCGTGTCTAGCTTGTGAAGTATTTCCCCAGCGACTGACCGTTGATCACGTATGTGGTGAAGTCCTTTTGAAAACGTACCTGAGCATCCCCTGCCAAGCTTCAACGAGGTCGCCGTGTTGCTGGCATTGGAGTTAGTGCTGTGGCACAGCTGGGTTCTCAGTGGCGCTTCCAATAGTCTGCGGTGGCGATTGAAGCAGGTTCCATTAGTGCTTTGATCCCTTGTGTGAAGTGACTCTGTTTTGGTGCCTCGGAATCAAAGCATCAGGTAATTGTGGTGTTGCCAGCTTGCTGCGAAAGCAGGTGAATCTAGTGGGGTTGTTTCTTCTTTGCAATTAACAACCCTGTGCAAGTCATGCTACTGGAATGAAAGGTCATGAAGGTAAAATGTACTATTATTACGTTATTGAATGCTACTGCCACAGTCCTAGAAAACAGCAGTTTTTCTTCTGCCATGAGGATGGTGCTAAATGCATTGTGCTGAGATTGTTTCTTTCCCTGCAGGATTATTTCCACGAGCTCATCTGCATCACAGAAAGGGACAAGCTTATTGTGCCGATCTGAGCTATAGGTGCCCGAGCTATCCTGGACTTCCCTGACCAACTGAACTTCTCAGCCTGTCCCTTGAAGTACAGCACCCAGAAAACACTGCTGGTTCACAACATTGGTACAGGAGGCCCGCTACTGCATCAGCATGCAGAGGTAGGGAGCTCATCTTCTTTTGTGCAAAACAGTGTTGTGTGATAATATAGTTGGGAAACAGCAACAAAAAGGAACTGGAGCACCTGAGCTGCCGTGGCTGGAGATGGGCAGGGCACGTGGGTTTTGCTGTTGGTTATAGTGTGTTAAGCATGATGCAACCTCTGATAAAACTCTGCAAGTTGCAGAGTGGAGTTTTATAGCGCAACAGTGTCTTCAGTGCAGAGTCGTGCAAGACTGATTCTGTTAGATTGCAAGAGCAAATGTAGGAAGGTGGCTTGACTGCCCTTGGGCTGTATAAGATCCTGCGTGGCAGACGACAGCTCTAGTTCCTGCAGACCAAGGGCAGTGTTAAGAAATGGGCAAGCTCTGAGCTGGTGGAAGAGACATTTAAGAATTTATCGGTAGCTTTGTCTAGAGTAGCAAGTGCAATCAGAGATCATAGATCAAAGCAATTGTTATCGAGACCCTGAGAAAAACAGGGTGTGGTCCAGAACCTGGTTTTCCAGTAGGTTTGATCTGGTCCCTGGGATGCAATATTCTTCAGCAGAATGAGCTTGTAAGCGGAGATGAGCTGGCAGTGGCTTCAAAGCTGCACTACAGCCCCAAAGAGGAATGCCTTACAGCGGGGGCACAGGCCAAAGTTGCAGCAAATACCTGGTGCATGGGTTGGGAGCCTCTTGTAGAGCTTTCTCTCTCTCAGATCTCCTGGAATGTGCTCTAGCACTTTGTAGTAGCTACCAGCAACCTCCTTGATCCTCAGCACCTTCTGAAATGGGTATGTAGCCCTGTTGGCCAAATATACGCATTCCTTGGGAGGCCACAAGCATGTGGTATTTTGGCAGTCTCCTGGCCAAGTGCCTGACGTGTGCGGTGTTGTGGGCAGGCTGTACTGTTCCTGTTGGTCTCAGAAGACAGTCACTGGTTTTCCAGTTTGCTGAACTGGAGAGGGTAGTGCGTTTTTGACACTGCACCTGCAAGGAATCCAGTTCAGCTGGCTGGTAGTTAGCTTGGAGTTATTTGGTCCCAGAGGTCTTGGTGTAGGAGCTGAGGTCCAGAATGCAGCAAAGACCTGCTGTCTGCCTTAGTGCACCTGAGTTGCTTCAGTTTCTTCCCCAGGAAAACAGGGGTCAAGAGAAAGCTCTTTCCTCTGTCTCCTGGGAAACGTGAGGGTCCAAGAGGTTCCTACCAAAGCCTGGCAAGGCTATGGAGGCAGGCTTCCAGGATGCTATTCAAGCAGGCTGCTGATTTTCACTGTGGAAGTATGTAGGCAGGACCTTGTAAATCCCTGTACAGCTTCCCTCTGGGATTTCCAGATCAAGTAGTCACCACCAAAACAGATACCCAGTCGTGTCTGGCATCTCTTGGTAGCGTCCTTGCCAGCTGTTCTGTTGAGTGATACAGCGTGTGTTGAATCCTGCTTGATACGGATTTTATGCTGAACTTCAGCAATTAAATTTTTCAGTCCTGATTTGCAACAAAGAGATGAGAAGCGTTACAAAAGCTTTATTTCATACGACACAAAAAAGTAGAATTCTGAATAGCTGGATTGCGTGTGTGCAGAGATCAAAAGCTGGTAAGATTTCCCATGTCAGCTGAAGGCATCAGTCATTTCGTTATGAACTTTTGAAAGCCAGTTTGAAATTTCAAACTGATGATTTAAATCTTTGAATATAAGCAGCGTTTTATTCTAATGAAGTCGCCTCCACTTTCATTCAGATTTCTTTTTAAATACTCTGAAGTTCCTGTGTTTCTGCTCTTTTTATTTTTTTGCTTTGTGTTCAGCAAAATGTCATAATGGATTCTTCATTAGGAACTTTCTTAGAGGTTGAGTTCCTCCAATGCCTGTCTGTCTACCATCTGCTTGTATATATGCACAAATGTGTAGGAAATACGAGAAATTTGGGGACTATGTGAAATGGAATTGGGCTGATTGAGAAGATAAACGCAGAATAACTTCGGAAGGGACCTCTGGAGATCATCTGAGCAAACATGGCGCTGAAAGCAAGACCAGTGTCAAAGTTCAATCAGGTGTGTACACAACACGAAAAGTAAGAACAGGTAATACCAGCCTTGCTCTGTCCTCCTCCAGGCTGTGCAAAGCCCTTTATCCCAGCATCCCCCTGTATGTCCTGTGCTGCAGCCTCTAAGCTCCCTTTCTGTAGAAAGGCTTTTGTGCCCACCAGCCCGTACTGCCGGGGATTCTTCCACCCCAAATACAGGTGTTTGCATTTCCCATCCCTCGGCTGCATGCAGTTCTGCTGTGTCCCAGTGAATGGCAGCCCAGCCCTCCAGTATCTTGACTGTAGTGCCCCAAGCTTGTATCCTCCACTCAGAATCCAAGTGTTCCCCCCTCTTGACCAGGTCAGCATGTCCCCTTGCAGCCTGAGAGCAGTACCCCCACGTTCTTTCTCCCTGTGCGATGAGGCCATGGTGTGCCAGGAGCGGTTCTTCCAGCCAGTGCTGGGGACTGCACTGTGTGACAGTGGGTTCCCTGCTGCTTGTGCTGTGAGAAGTTGCTCAGGTACCTGCCCCAAGGTCCCAGGTGAGCTCAGTGGCTCCAGCAACCCCAGCAGAAAAGTGGCCTCCCAGCTGGCATGACAGGTAGGTTGGAGAGTCAGAGCAGTACACTGCTCCACAGGCGAGTAGATCATTAGCTGGCAGTTGTCTTTGAACAACTCTATTTACAGAGGCTTTCATGGGAGAGACCGTTTTCCTCCTGCTGCCAGGGGATTGATTTCCCTGCGATCGAGGCTATAACCAAGGCTGCATCATCACCAACAAGAGGGGTAGTTTTTAGTTTAACGTCATGAATTCTTTGGAATGACTCCCGTAATAACTTGCTGATTAATCATAGTCACAAACACTTAAACCTGTGCTTTGGAAAAATTAATGAGTTATGCTCCCTGTCCTGGAGACCTTAAAGTGTGGATATGAGACACAGTATTTAAGAGTGATGGCATAGGTGGTAGGGGAAAGGAGTGCCAGCCTTACAGACTTAAATTCAGGACTGTTTTAGTCTCTTCTTATTTAGCAGAGAACTTAAGCAGCTTGAACGTGTGCTTAGGTTTTGCTGAGTAAGGATGTAGCGTTGTGTTAAAGCCAATACTAATATCACATAATAGCTTTGTGTGTTGCTACATATAAGCATGCATGCATGGGAGAGGGGCAGGAGGCTTAGCGGAGTAGAAGGGAATCAGAGATCGAAGTTTATAGACCATCAGCTGACCTCTGTGTCCTCGGCACAACTGAAACTTCTGTCTTATGGCCTGAGCAAATTCAGGCTCTTGCCCCTTTGCAAGCCAGCTGCAGGTGCCACTGTTTCCTAGTCCTGTGTGCTGCTCCTGTCACTTCTCTCTGCCTCCTTTCTCAAGATTCCCTTCACTATGGAATCAAGCATAACCTACCTGCCACCTTCAGTGCATTTCCCAGCCCATCTCCAATGCTAACCTTTCCTCTTGGTCAGTTCTGAGAGCTCTGCTCTTGCATGGAATCGCTTCACGATGACATTCCTTGCCTCTTACTCCTTTATCTAAGGGCTTTTTCTGTGGTGTGTTTCGCTGCAAGGCAGAGCTCTCAAGTGAATCCACGGGGCCAATTCAGCATCGTTCTACTGTTGCTTGTTCAGAGCTCTCCCTTGCTGTGGTATCTACCAGAAAACATGGCCCTGTTTTGACCCCTGTTTCATAAAGGGGGAAAACCCCCCCCAACACCAAAGCACTCCCCATTATGCAGCTTGGCTTTGTGCCTGCCCTCCCTGTGCATGTCCATACCCAGCTCTTCCCTGCACAGCTTAGTAATAAAAAATAGTACTAGTATAAATATAGAAAGTCTCTTCCTGTCATTCTCATTGTTAAGGCTGGATAACGAGTTTCTTCTCCATGGCATTCAGGGAGATAAATGTCATTCCAGTAAATTTCAGTTGAAAATGGTGTCTGGAACCAGATTCAGCACAGCACTGCCTTTTCCTGACGTTACAGACCTTGTGCTATGCTGTGCTATGGGGTCAGAGAGAATCCGTCTGAGAAGATACATTAAGGAATGTCCCATCAGGCTCTGAAAGCTCAGGAAATGATGCTACAAGGTGCTGTGCTAGGAGCCCCCTGTAGTACCCATATACAACATCGAGGTGTGGGATTGGAGAGTTGCCACAGGATGTACAAGGACAGGACAACAGAGCCGAGGTGCAGGGAAAGAGGGAAAGAGAGAGCTTGTGAGATGCTGCTGACTCTGTGCAGGATGTTTCTGGTACAGGGGTGGAGTCTTGGATGCTTTGACCTAACAGACTGTGTTTACTGGAATGGTTACGGTGCTTGACTTTGGCTTTTATACCATTACTAAAAAATAATGTATGCCAAGATTAAATGACCTTTAGTTTTTTTCCTGCAATAGGCCTTAGCTGACAGATGAGGCAATGCAATCACTGGTAATTTTACTGTCTGTCTTGGGGTTGGAGGCAACTTGTAATGAAATAAATTCTCAGAAACTCGCATGATTTTGTAATGCAAATTAAGACACCAGTGGACTAAAAATTTCTTGGGTTTTAGAAGAGAAGCATACCACGGGACTTGAAGTATGTTGCAGCCTCCGTGCACACTGCACTGACTAAAATGTATGGTTGCAGGAGAGAAGGCAGAGTGGTGGTTGGAGAGCCTGAGCCACAGAACTGTCAGCTTTGTTCACTTGTCAGTTGTGTTTCTGACTTGTCAGGAGTATTTTGCTGGTGGTGTCCTCATGGGACTTAACTTTTGCCCAGCTGTCAGGATGGGGAGCTGATGCCTGGTGAAAGCAAGCAAGATGTAAATGTCAGAACAGATCTGTATGAAATTGCTTACTAGTCTGGTGTTGCTCCCTTTCTGCAGGGCAGTAACGGGCAAGATCTCAGCAGGTTCTGGTGGGAAGGTCTCCCTCAGGCTGGTGCGGCTAGATGAGTTTATACAAGCTGGGGATTGCAAGGCACCATTGGGAGATCTGGACCTGTGACAGTTTAGATGTTGTACAACAAAGCAAACATACAAATGGACATAGTTAAAAAGGATGTCAGAAAAGAAGCTGTTAAAAAACCTCCAAACCTTATCTTTCCTGTTTTTTCAGGAGCAGTAGTGATTCTCTAACAGGACAAGAATTATCTTAAAGAACAGCTCACAATTAATGGAGAGAAGGACAGAGTTTAGCCTGCCAGCTTCATCTCTTGGCAGTGGTTTTCATTTGTCAGAGACGTTTCCTTAGCATCTCTTATCTGTAGGCTGCAGGGAACAGCTTAGTGATGTGGACTGAAATTCAGAGTTCAGTTTAAGCATGGAGCTTACATCCCTCTGGGTCTTGGAGAACCAGGTTTACGTGATGGATATGAAGCTCCTGCGACAGCAGTAACAAAGTTGTCCCATGGGTACAGCGTGGGGTGGGAGGCAGGAGGTGGCAGTGTCTGACTTGTGCTCTGTTTCTCAGTCCTGAGAATGAGTCCTGACCTTGGTGGGATCCTCTTCTCTGGTAATTTGAAGATGGGAAAATACCTTCTTTCTTAGGCATCCCCTGAAGTCATCCTCGGGAGTGTTATTCCCATCCCAGCTATCTGAGGGCAGGGGTATGCAGACATGGGGACAGAGTAGGAAGGGGACGGGATGGGAGGTAGTGCTGAAGTGTGGCCCTTAACCAGCAGCTTTTCTGTTTTGGCAATGTTTCTGGTTTAAAAAAAAAAAAAAAAAAAAAAGGGTGGGGGGAATTTTTCTGTGCCTTTCCCCCAGCAGGCGGTGATGCCAGCCAAGCACCATCAGAGCCTTGCCCAGTATAAGCAGGCACAACCCCCAGTGCAGGTGTAGGGCCATGTAGAGCAGTCTGGTTCTGAGGCTGGCGGCGCCTTGGCTTTCCTCCTCCCTCCCAGGTGTCTCAGGTCCAGTATGTAAACAATGCAGGCCCAGTGCTTCTCCATTAGTCACTGCCGATGTTCTTGCTGTTGTCATGGGAGCAGGTCAGGCCCCTAATTGCAGCAATATCTCCTTAATGAGCAGGAGCTCCAGCAATTTCATCAGCTGTCACTGCTTCCATGAATGAAGCTCAGCTCATGCATGGCTCCAGTTTTTCTCATTATTTTTGTGTGCTGCATTCCCTAATCACTGTAAAACTCTCCAGAAGGTGTTTCTGAGGTGACAAATTGACCACCAGCAAAGCACTAAAGCCAGTAACTTTTGTTTTCTAAGTGGGGCTGTACAGGAGCCACAAAGCTCAGCTGCTGTTGTGCAGAAGCATGTTGCATCTGACTTTTCCCTAAGCGTTAAAAGACTGAATTATATGTCTGTCAACCGAGAGCTGTTTACCTGGCCACAAATCATAATTGCTTGTGTTAAATCCAAAGTACACCAACACCTTTTCATAATTATTTCCAACACATTGCACAGAATTCCTCCAGTGGGCCAAGCAAACAGTTACCAAGCTTGGATTACAACCCGGAGCCCCAGATTGCATCGCCTGTGAATACACCGAAAACCTCCTGTTAAACTTGCCTCAATATGCTCCTGTTGATGGTGCTTCATTTAGCTAGAGATTTAATTGTTCAGGCTGTAAATGGGATACTCCTTTTGTGTCTTGTTTCCTTGTTATTGTATCACTCTAATGTGCCTTTGCACTCGATTTTTCTTTGCTTAGAGCAGCTTTCACTAAAACGCTGATAAAATGTGCTCTTTCTTAGGCAAAACCAGGATGCTTTCAAGGTAAAAAAAAAAAAAGAAAAAAAAAGAAAGATGAATTCTGCAAATTAAACTCCAGTTATTCTCTGGTCTTCAAGAAGAAATTATCTTCTCCCTGTCTGATTTCCGAGCTGCAATCTCACTGGGACAAGCATTGCCTTGACATTTATATCTCTTGAGGTGTATAGGTGGCAGGAAAAGACAGATTCCTGAGGAAGTCCCTGTCAAGCTGTGCATGCAAATAACCCTCACCATCTCCGTGCTCTTCAAAAACCCTCCTCTGATCGTATCGCTAGCAGTCAGACTCTTGAGCCTTGCTGCAGAAAACTCGATGCAGGGTATGGGGGAGACGAGGTTATTTTATAGCATAGGATGTTCTGAGGGCTGGAGCTCTTCAGGAGTCGAGTCGGTGGCTCAGTTTCTGATGCTGTCTGTTCTCTTTTTCTTCTGCTGACTGTGGTTTGTTTGCTTCTTGCTTGCGCAGGTGAGCTGGAGTGAACGAGACAGCCAAAGGAGCATAGTCCCCAAATCTCCCACAATAATCCTGATGTGCCTCTCTGTGTTGCAGCCCTTTCTCTGTCGATCCCTCTGCTGGGACTCTTGGGATTGGTGATGCCGTGCAAGTAACAGTGGACTTCCACCCACAGAAGACGGGTGATTATTCCAGACCCCTGACAGTTCACTACGACACAGGTAAGTGCTGGACACTGCATGGTGCCCACGCTCTGCATCCTTCAAAGCAGAACATTAAACTTGCTTTGCAGACTCCTTCTAAACCCTTTTCTTTTGAAACCTCTGCATGTTTTGGTGCTTCAAGTGAGCAGGTAAGGGGCAAAGGCTGAGTGTGCCCTTGTTCTGTGTGGCTTCGTGCTGGTCTCTCCCTGGGGGACGCTGGTGTCAGCTGGGAGCATAAGTGTGTCTGTGTCCCCGGTTCCTCTCCAGGAGAGCAGCAGTAGGGGATGCTTAGCAAAGCATGTAGAACAGGCAGTGCATATGCTTTCTGCCTCGTGGGCCCTGGAGTTAGCATTTTTTCTGTGCTAGAGGCTTTATTCTCATCTTTGTTTAATCACTTCTGATGGTTTTACCTTCCAAGCCTTTGTCCAGTTGCTTTGTGGGTTTGTAGCTATGAGCTTCTGTAGGCTCCTATGGCAGTACGTTCCAAAGGAAGGAATATTCATTCCTTGGGAAAGTGCTACTACTACACTTCTGTAATTTCTGACTAATACTATTTCAGGCCCTTGGGTTCCTGTTTTATGACAAATGGTGACAAATTTTCCCTTGTTCACATTTTCCCAGGCCATTCGTGCTTTTACAAACCTACCTATCTCTTCTGTGATTTCTAGGTTGAGGAATCCTGTTCAGTCTTCATATGGAAGCTGCTCTGTACTTTGGAGAAGGGCAGAAAGAATGATTAAATGTCAAAGGCTTCGGCTTGGTTTTTAAGATCAGAACTATACTCATTATTTCAAGACCCACGTGGCCATGGGTTTAGACAGTGAGATCATGATAGTTTTTGTGGAGTTTATTTTGCAGTAGTTTGTTGTCTCGTAGAGCATGAGGTCATGTTTTTATGAACCGGAGCTGTGCATGCTTGAAGCACTGTGCATGTCTCCCATTTCTTGGGTCCTGCTTCCTCTGCTTGCCAGCGTACACCGAGGATTCAGTGGAGGGGGAAGGCAGTGCTTATAAAGCACACCTGCCTCTGTAACGCTTCTGAACCTCGGTTATTTTTGTATGCTAAGTTGTCTGTTATAGAAAGCAGGCTGTCCAGTCATTGGAAACGTTGCTGTTTCTCGCAACATAACTCATCTCTGGCCACAAATCCCTCCCACTCCTCCTCTGCTCCCTTAAGAGCAGAGAAGTTGAGGTTATACAGGCACGAAGGCTGAACTCTCCATGTGTGGAGATGAAGGAATGGCTCTAGAGATCTGTTTGAAGGGTGAGTCGTTCCCCAACCTCCCTCCAAGAGAGGGGGGGCTCTTTTTGCCGGCACGACTGTGATTCTGCTGGATTGTGTCTGGCTTAGGGTTTAAGGAGTCCATCCAGTAGGCAGCCAGCTATCCCCCTGTGCTGTTGCATGGCAGCCTTGGAAAGGCAGGTCCATCCCCTGGCTGCCTTGCTGTAACCCGTGCAGCGAGGAGAAGCCTCTGCCTCGGCAGGGGGATGCTCTCCAGGGGTGGCCAGGTCGCTGCCCTTCTCAGCTGGGGCTGGCTCTGAGGCTTTAAACACGCTCCACAGAAGTGCCATTTCGATGGAGGATGTCTCATGTTTGTGGTTTGCTCCTCACCTGGGAGACCCTCACCTGCAACAGGCAGAGTAGGCTCGGCGCTCAAGTTTGAGCTTAGTTGACTCCCGGGAGTTGCTTGGTTGGGAAGAATGAAGGTTTGGAAGCTCTTGGCAATGAGGGCGCTTTGGTGGGGGTTACTTCTGGAGGGTGAAGTGCTGGCAGGTGCTCCAGCAAGACTCCAGGCGTTAATTGACTGCCATGCATAGCCAGTGGCTCTCTCCTCTTCAGCTCGGTCTGAGGTGGAAAGCAAAGGTGTGCTCGCTCGGGTTGTGGGACAGCTTGGGAATACTCGGTGTAGACTTGCACGCTCAGGCATAGGCACCAGCAGGCTCCAGGCAGAAGAAATGGGCTTGCAGGGCTGTGATGGGCAGGTTGGTGTGGGCTGTGTCCCACCGGTCTCAGTCTGACATCTTCGCAGACCCACAGCAAGTGAGGATGCTGCTGCTCCAAGACAGTGAAGTTCTCATCTGCATCCCATCCTGTCGTGGGCTGTCACTTTGCCTGTTTCTTTTTACCTCCCTTTTCTGCCTGCATGCCCCAGGCATCTTGGCATGTTGGCAACAAGGGATCAGGAGAGACACAACCCTGATGGCATGCTTGCAGGAGACTCTGGGCAAGCCGTGACTGAGGTGGGCCTCCTCGGAGTCACCTGAATGACTTGGATGCAGAATTCCCTGTGACCCGGGTGGGATGGCGACCCAAAGGCTACCTGGGCACATCTGAAAAAGTCTGTTTTTTTAGGTAGTGTCGCCTTAGGGATAAATCTCTACAAGCCCACCCAGAACTAAGGTGCTTTAAGGTGGTGCCCAGGACGTCCCCATGCTGTACACATGCAGCTCTCGGGATGCAATAAATGCATTGATCTGTGGAACTGCTCATACAGCTAAAAGCTGTGACACTTCTGTTCCCTGTGGCTTCCTCCGTTCCTTGTACTCCCGTCAGCAAGGGCGGTGAGCAATATCTCCCTTTTGCTTTGTTCTAGGTGAAGATACTCACACAAGCCTTCATGGGGCGGCTGAAGATGTCAACATCAGGCTAGACACGAACTCCTTGGCAGTTGGGAAGACCTACATCATGCTGTCAAACCACAGATCCGTGGTCATCCACAACCAGAGTAAAATCATAGCCCACTTCCAGTGGAAGGCTTTTGTTACTCAAGAAGAGGAGGATCAGGAGAAGCTGAAGTTCGTTGGGAAGATTCCTTTCAGTAAGACACACTGCCCAGGGGTAAAACTACCGTACGGCCTCAGAGGGATTTTGGTGCTTTTTGGGATGGTATAGGACAAATAAAGCATCCACAATATCAGGGTTTCAGGGTAATGGAGCTCGGTGCTTCCCATTCCAGTTCCATCCACATTCCAGCTGATGTTTTGGGAAGGAAAGGTTGATTGCAATGACTGCATTTCCTCGGAGAGCAAATTCCCATCTGTGGGAGCCCTAAATCAGTGAGGCCAGGTCCCTGGGCTCGCAGGGGTCTGTGAGGCTGAGGAAAGTGTCGGCACTCCTTACCTGGGACGGCATTGAGCGGTAGCACCTAATAGCTGCAGGCAGCGTACCTGTTGTGATATTCACTGCAGTTTCTTCCCCTCCAGCTTTGGTGGGATGGCAACCTTCTTCAGCCTTCCTCTGCAGTAATGCGCAGGGCAGGGTGCTTTGCTGGCCTCGAAAGTTGAGGCCATCCGGCTGTAGGATGCTGAATTGCCTCGCGCTGTCCCGGCTTCCAGCACAATGAGGTATCCCTGCCCCTGCTCCGGGGCTGGGGAGAGTTTGGAGGTGGAGGGTTCTGCAGGGAAGGCAGGGCAGCACAGGGCTTGGAAGTGCCTTTGGGCTTCAGCACCTGTGTCTTCACGGTGCTGAGAGGTGGGGCAGGCTCTCCAAAGGGTGTCTCTGAAGCTTTGAAATTCCGTTTGGGGCAGCAAGGAAATGCTTCTAGCCCAGGGGAAGGCACTGGAAGTGACACTTCAAAGCTGGGGTGATGTAGGGGGTCCTTATGTGACTTTTCAGAGTTGGACGGCTGTAGGTGTATAGGAGTTAGTCTGAACCCACAGCTGATCAGGAAACTGCCTTAAACTGGAGCACTTTTTATGGGCTTCTGAGCAAATAAAGTTCAATGTAATTAGGTCAGAAATGCCTTGAAGGCCAAAACTAGTTTTCCACTGTTCTCTGTTTTTAATTACACAGTGTGTGACTTTGGTGCAAGCTCAGTGTGCTAAAGGAAAAAATCTCATGACCTTCTCTTGGTACTTCCCTGCACCATTCTTTTCGCATCTCTCCGCACCTGCCTGTCTCAGACGGGACCCTGAGTGATCCTCTCTCCCCTCAGAAGCAACCAGCTTTCCCCACAGTTAACGTATTTCCCCAATTTTTTTGCAATGATGCTTGATCTCATGCCAGCTTGTGTTCTCTACTGTGCCCAGGGCACTTTGTTCTTCCTTACTTGCAGTCTTAGGGGTGGTCATAGCTCCGAGGCCACTGTGCTGCTGTTGGAGAAGCGTTTGAGGTCTCAGAGCAGAGAGGACTTTGACAATGGGAGGAGGCAGTGCAGCAGCTTGTGCTTGACTGTCACCCAGAAAGATGTGGATCATCACAAGGTCTACCCAGGGGTTTGTTCTGTCTCCCTCCTGCAGGACTTTCTGGAATGTAGTGGTGGAATTCTTGTCTGTTGATGAAGGCTGAGTTGAGGGTTGCTCATGTCGGTGGCTGGAAGCCCTCCTCATGCACAACGCTGTAGGTCAGCCATGGAGAAACATTTCCCACGACACTCCACGGGGAGCAAGCCAAAGAAAGTATTTTTGGCACCGGTGACAGCATCTGCCGGAGGCTCTGTCTGTGTGCCGCTAGTAACGTCTGTGACTGTGTTTCCTTTCTTACTGTATTGGAATTCAGCTGGGTGGTGACTGCTGTCCTGTTTATAGCATGTTGCCTCGATTTTCTGTGTACGGAGCCTTCCCCTCATCTCCTGCTGGTTCTTGGTGGCCAGGGGACTGGAGCGTGAAGGGGGCACAGCAACGTGCCAGCTGGGAAGCAAGTGCTCTGCAGCAGTGTTCCCTTCTCACCTCTTGGTTGTGAGCTTTCAACGCTGCAATGATCGCTGCTACAACTACCAAGTAGGGAGAGATGACCTGTGTCAAAGCTCTGTGGAGAAGGCCAAAAAGAGGAAAAAGATGAAGTGGTTCAAGGCTGGATGTAAGGGTTTGGATTCAGAGGTGCTGGTGCTGACTTCTTTATTGGCTGATGCTGATGCCAAAACGGCACAGAGTAACAGCTCAGAGACTAATTTTGTCTTTAGGCAGCAAAGGTATTTATTTCGTGCAACGCTGGGGAGCTACTGATTTGCACTGGACAAACTAGCTCCGAAGTTTTCAGTGAAAAGTTGGGTAATTTATACAGTTTTTGTGAGAGGTTACAACATCTTTACATACATATTCATTTGATTTCAACATCTATAATTCTATTCATAATAGGCGGGATCTAGGTGAAGTAAACCTTTCAGCTTTCTTTGTTCAGTGATCTCCTGACTCGCGGTTTACTTTTAACATCCTCAGTGGAACCTTTTCTAATTATTCAGAGTACATTCCTTCACCTTTTCAAATTATTCAGGGTACTTTACTTTAGTCAGTGGGAGGGAACAGGCGGTGCCATCTCTATCTTATCTCAACACAAAGAGAGCATCACCCAGAGCACTGTACCAAACTCATCCTGACTAATCTTTTTAAGACCTTGCTCTGTTTCAATGCCAGGCAAAGTCCCTTCAGCTCTCGGGGCCTCTGTCTTCATGCACCTAAACCCATTAATTTCACTTAGTTTGCTTTGCAAGTGCTCTGGGATCCTCTGCTGGATGGCAGTGTAGGCAACGGAGCAGCCAGAGTTTGCTTATCCCTGCCGGTGCAAAAGGGAAGATAAACAAGTGATGCTGGTAACCTGCAGCTGAAGCCCGGCTGCTTCTCTGCTTCCCAGTGAAGCACTGCAGTGTGTGCTCCTTCATCTTCATCCGTTTCCCCCGAGCACCTCTACGGGCGGCAAAGCCATGTGAGGGGTGTTGGTGGGTTGTCCATTAGTCGTGGCAGTAGCTTTGAGCCAGGAGGCTCTCCTGAGGGCTGCTAGCTTTCAAAACCCTTTTCTTAGCTTGTGAGTGTGGTGTAAAAGTACCTGCCGTGCCAGCGCAGGAGGATAACCTGATCTGCTTGGGACCCCGTGGCTTGGGGTCAGCCCCTTGCTGAGCTGCTGCTGCTGTTTCTCCCCCAGTGCGTTGCTGCTCCTGCGCTTACATAACAGTCTCTGCAAATATCTTCATTAAATTATCTGCTTGGTTTGTGTCTCCCTGTGGCTGCAGGCGCTGTCACAGGCTGCAGAAGCAGGAGGAGAATGAGAGGAATTCTTTTCTTGAGCAGTGCGCGGTGGACCCCACGCTCCGAGAACGCCTTGCCCTTCTCTCCCGTGCCTTCCAAAACCAGAGGGCAAAGGTGCAAGAAGACTCTATGCTTTTCTCCGATATTTTTGCCATTGAGCCGGTGGTAACTGATAGCTGAGAACCTCCCTTCCTCCTCCTCCTCCTCCCTGAATGAGGTCACTTGGCAGATCCCCGCATCAGCATCTTGATGTGCTGAGAGGGAAGACATGAGGTTTCTAGTGAGGCTGGGAGAGATTGTTGCAAAAAGCATTTCTAAACTGCGAGCTCTGGGCAGGCATTGAGAGCCTGCCTAAAGCTGAGCTCTGCTGCAAGGGCTATAAATTAAGGGCACTTCCTAAGTGTCCTTACAGTGTTCCGCGGTATCGATGATTATATATAAGGGCACGCCTTACACGTAGCATATGGGGATTAGCCATGAGTATTAGTTCACATACTGAAGAATGATAAGGTCCTCTACGGAAAGGAGGCAAAGTTCAGCCCAAGTTTAATTGCGGCAAGACCAATCCCTTCATATAATCTGGATTTAGACTGTGTCTGAATCTCCCTCCCAGCGTCGTCTGTGAGCCTGCACGCAAGGCTGGTGGGTTTAAACAGACTTTTTTGAGTTCTGTTGCACACTTAGAGAAAACTTTTTACTTTTGTATTTATGCAAACAAAACCTCATGTCCTTCAATTAACTACAGCCCTGATTCTGAGTATTTGCATGGTCTGAGATGATGAATGCCTGCTGTCTGAGCAGTGTAAAATCCCTTCTTATCTTGGAGCAAACCCTAGAATAATCTTAGACTCTTCTTTCTTGTAAAACAGGTGAAACTATTTTTGTATTATTTATTTTTAAGGAAGGGGATCATGTTCTCTTCTTGGTTACTCCTGTAGCCCATACAAGGCTGAGAGCCCCCCATGTCAGCACAGCTGCAGTTTCACATTGCCGCAGCTGAGAGCAGTGTGATGTGACCAAGAGCCTGTGTCAGAGCAGCAGGGCTGTAGCAGGGAGTGGGAGCTGATCAGCTGAACATTAAGAGCATCCTGCAGTGTGTCAGCTGGTTTTGGAGCGTGTCCGAGGGCTCCTGCTCCAGTACAGCCAACTATACCTCCATAACGAGCTTAACCTGCTCTTGGGCTCCTGAAGTGCATTAGGGTGAGGTCCAGCAGCCTGGCTGCCCACTGAGTCCTGGTGCTCCACGTAGCGCTGTATAGACCCAGAGTGTAGCCTGTCCTCATGCCTTGAGTGGAAACCTTTCCTAAATGGCTGTGTTGATGTTATAGTTTGCTCTAGGACTGAGTGTAAGTGGGCTACTGCAGGAGTCTCTCCCCTTCTGTCCTGTCCAGCATTATCAATCTTCTGATTTCCATTAATTCCATGATTTATGGAACAATGAGTTTCACATTCAGAGTTTTGCTGTCTTCCCCCCGGCACATGGGTGTCTTCACATCAAATGTTAGTATTTTTTCCTCTTTATCAAGTGTAAAATCTAAAAATGCACTGCCGCTGACTTCCACAACCTTCTCCCCCGTGACAGCCCCGTAACTTTTAGCTTGGACAGGCCCCTTCTGGCAGCGCCGTGTAAATCTGCTGGAGGGGCCCTGCCAGAGCTGGGACCTTGCTGCTTCGGACCTTCTGGCCAAAAGCGGCTGCTGCTCTTCTCACCTATCACCCTGGGAGCACCCTATAGAAAGAATCAAACCCTTGGAACAAGTGGCTGGAGGTTCCCAGAGGTTAGGAGGCCGCTGGAGGGATGATAGCCTTGGAAAGGCTCTTTGGGCAGGTGGCTTTGCAGGGTTTGTGCAGCGGCTTTGCTGTGTAAGTGGGCCGGTAGCTGCCAGGTGTTGCTGTCTGTGGAAGCTGCAGCGGGTTATTTCAGCCTGTATGGGGTTAACTTGCGGATGAAAATAATAACAAAAAAGAGGAGGCAGTGATCTTGGAATTAGCATGTGACCATGAACGTTTTGAGCAGTCCTCCAAGCCTGTGGGAGACAAGCTGTTCTGTAAGTCTGGCTTTCTGAGCGCCTCTCCGATTTGATTTATTTTTGCAAAGACACATGGTATATCAGCAGAAGCAGCTGTGGTAGAAGCCCAGGTGGCTACCAAAGGCCAAAGTCCTTGCTTTTTGCTGCACCTTCCCCACCACAGCTTAGCTGTAAGTCACAGTACAGACATATGGGAGCTGACTCCTTGGAAATGGAAACCAGAGGAAAGGGAGGACAAGGATTTGTTACCATTGCTCTCACCTTGACAAGTTGTCACTGTCCTGTCATCGCCTGGTAGCGACTCCTCCATGCCATGTGTCAGCTCTGAGCTGATGGAGGTGGTCTTCTGGATGTCCAGGTTATGAAACTGCTACTGCTGTTGGTCTAGGGATTGGGCCAGGAGGCAACAGCGATGTTTGTTCCTGCAAACCTCCACCTCAGCTGGGGAGCCCAGCTGGTCCCCACCCAAATGAGAGGGGACTGCAGATGCTTTGGGTTTTGGCAGAAGGCGCCCTCTCCAGTGGAAGCTGTGGTCCATCCCACCGCTCGCGGTGGGCTCGGTTATTTATAGGAGGCGGCAGATGTTGGCTTTGGCGTAGCCTTTTCCCTAAGTGCCCTGAACTAACGGGATGCACTTTGGGGAGTCACTTCAGTACTCATGTTGCCAGCTCTGTCTTTGGGTTTTTTGGTCTGCTTTGAGCAGTGATTTCCTTTCCATGGACCTTCGTCCCTCCACAAAACAAAGCAGGCCGACAGTTGGTGGTGCCCCACTTTTCAAGACCAGCTTTTTCCTGTTCAGGCTGGTGGAGATTGAACAGATTCTCATTATTGAGGGGCTGAGGGAGGGGAAATAGGATCTGCATCTATTTATGGTTGGGCTCTTGCATCGAGATCACTTCTGTAGCGGTGAGTCATGGTGTGCCCTCCCCTCCTGTATCACGTTGCCTTATGCTGCAGCAAAGCCAGGGCACAACAGCAGGAGTTTTTGTGCTGGATCATCGTACATCCACCACCTGTATTTTATGCCACCTGCCAGTTGCAGCCTGTCTGAGGCCGACATTAAGCCCAAAGTGTTGCAATATCATGTTCACAGCACTGCATAGTTGCATTTCTGTCCTGGTGAGCATCTACGGTGGTTTTCCATGCTCTGACTCAACTGCCATCTTACGGAGAACATGCTAGCCTGGGCAGACTGCTGGCTCCTGCCATGTCCCAGGGCTGGCACACACAGGTAGCAGTAGCCTGCAAGGGTGGCTGATGAGGCGTATCCTTTTTAGTCAGCAGTTCTTTCTTCTCTGTGGGGTAGCAGGAATGTGAGGAACCTTTTCTACAGCCTATTTTAATTTCCCAGGAGAAAAACTCACAATATTTTCTAGTTTTATAGTCTGACATACAGCAGTAATGAAGGGAGAAAGGACAAAAGTTTCCCGGAATAGTTACGTACTTAAAGAATTTATTGTAGCCACAGAATAGTGGAATAATGTGTGACATGATTTCTTCTTGCCCTCCCCTTTTGGAGTTGAACAGTCTGGCTTAAAGCTTCACTGACAATACAGGGAAGCTGACTGTGGATGTCCTGCCCAGAGTTTCTGTCCAAATACATTGAATCCTGCAGAATGGTGATTTCATGTCAGGAGCTCGAGAGATCTGAGTCTACTAACTGCTGGTGCAGGTTTTCTTGGGAGTGAGGATATGAATGCGAGGCTCCAGCAGTAACGCTGCATTAGGATTGTTGCAGAGAGCTGTGCTGATGCATGTGAAAGGATCGGGTTTGTTGCTTGTCCGTAGGCTTGTTTCCTCAGATACCTTGGCTAGGATCTTCTTGCATCACTGGCTGGCTTCCTGGAGCGGGGCAGGACATCATCCCTGGCAAGGGAGGGTTGTGTGCTGCACCCTTGTCTTGTTGAGGCTTTACAAGTACGAAATGACATTGGCCCAGAGCTCTGGGCTCCCTCCCAGACAGGTTAATTATACAGTGTACAGAGAGATCCCAGCAACGCTGCAGCAATCACTGTGGTCTTGTCTTGGTGGTGTTGGGGAGATCATCCTGCCGGGGCCTCGGCCACTCTGAATAACACCTGCAGGGACCCATCGCCACTCCCTCGCTGTTTGAAGATTTACACTCGCAGTGTTCTTCCAGGTTCTTGCTGAAGCTGTATTTTTTTGATGCAGTGGAAGTTCACATTTCGGTGTTTGGTTTGGGTTCATCTTGAGTCAGGATTACATTCTGGTGTCAGACAAATGCCATGTGGGTGCTGACCCAGCTCCAGTTTTCCTTCTGACAGCAGCGGTGATGCAGGAACAGGAGGCCAGGACAACTTGGGCTTTGTGTCACAGGCGATGTCTCATATCCCATGTGGAGACCCACAGGCAGCCGGAGCAGATTGCAAAGCCCTGATGTTGCTCTCCTCCCTGTTGTGCCCACTTGCCTGCAAGCAGAGGGAGCCTTGGAGAGTGAGCCCTGGCTGGGGTAGCCAGCTCTGACAGGACCTTGCCTTCGTTTGAGCTGGTTTACAGTAGTCTTCTGCAAAGCTGAAGGCAGGCTTGGTTTTCTTTCCAGGAGCTGACGTGAGATGTCCTGCTGGGCATAAGCCCTGGCACCCAGCAGCAGGCAGGGCATCACTGCTGGCTCTGCCAGGATCCATCTCATGGTGTCCATTAGATGCGTAGGGACTGCTGGGGACCAGGGGTTTCATGTGGACAGGTCCCAGCTTGGGGAGAGAAAGGCTGCTGAAGCAGGAGAGGAGTTGTCACCTGAGAACAGGATAAGTCTGGGCATTGCAGTCCCCAACCAGGTGGATGAAGCTGCAAAGACTGGAAGGGATTGCTCCCTGGGTCTCAGGCTTAGTGTCTGCAGAGAGCCCAGGGCTTAGACAGAGGCTGCTCTCTGGGCTACGAGATAGCACGTAGCCATGCGCTGCCGGGGCTGGCATACCAGTGGTGTGGTGTGAGGGCTACCAAAGGTGTTCAGGTTCCTCTGGGGAGGAGGAGTATCCTCGTTGCCTGCCTTTGATGCAGGAGTTGGATGTCCCAGGTTGGTGGAGAACCTGGGATGTTCAGCTTCTGCATTCAAGGGTAATGCAGGCTTTGTAGCCTGAGGTTCCTGGTGGATGATCCAGGCTAGGTGTATCCAGTTTGTAAGTGTGAATCCTCCTGCCTCTCTCCTGGGCACTTTGGGCATTGAGGCCTTGAAGATTCCTTCTGTATGCTGGGACCTCCTTGGAGAAACTGGACCCCAGAGTGCTGCCCTGCCCCCGAGGAGCTCCTGGAAGGCTTTTGCTGCCCTGAGAGGAGCACTGGAAGTACCGCAGGAGCCTAGGTGGACTCTGCAGTGGGTCAGAGCCTTGCTGTGCCTCCGTTACTATATGCAGTAAAACAGGGAATTGGAATTTACTGAAATACTGATTTTTATGAAGTTCTGTATTCCCCCCTCCCTGCTGTCATTGCAATGTCTCACCGGGTGTATTCACTGCTGCAGTCGGGATCGTTGCTCTGCAAGTCACGTTAGGGGCTCGGGCACACCGAGTATCAGTCTATCTGGCTGCCAGAGCTTCATGGGGGAATGGGGCAGTTTGCCTGTGGCGAATGAAGAGACGGGACGCAGCTTGATGCAAGCAAATGTCGATTTATTGTACACAATCATGAGTTTATATATGTTTTCAGAAGCTGCGTGCTTTAAACAGATTGGTTCTTTAAGCTAAGAATTACATACTAGGCAATCCCTGATTGGTGGTTAACTACCATCAATTAACAGCAAGGTGTTACCTTTCCTTGGCGCCATCCGTCTCCCACTCCCCTGTGCTCTGTAAACATGCCTCATCATGTTAATTGTTGTCTAGACAAGCTCGAGCACATTCCCCTCAGCTAACTGATTGCCATGCATGGTCCTAGTTTGCAGCCCGCTCCTGCATTTGCCATCCTAGTCCTGTTCACCCAAAGCTCGACTGGCAGTGACTAGAGCAGGGCAGGCGATGCGGGTGCAGCTTGTAGCAAGACAGAGCTGTCACCAGCATCAGGCATGGGCTGTTTGTCATCTCCCGCTCTTGTCCCTGCCTTCTGGCTCTGCCCCACCTCCCAAGGTTCGCTGCCCTGTCAAGTCTGTCCCTATCCCTGCTCCACGATGTATTGCTGTTACTGTGCTCCAAAAAAGTGGGGGTAAGATCACAGTGTCGGCTGTATTTCTGTCACAGATGTGCTGGCCTTGGAGTTCATCGAATCCCAAAGTCAGCTAAACTCACTCAGCTGGAAAAGTGCGCTGTTGTTGGCAGGTACATATTCATCAGGCCAACGGTTCTTTTTAATTTTCTTCCTTTCCTGCTTAGCTTCATTTTTGCTTATGAATTGTTTTACGCTTGTGTGTAAGGACAGAAAATAAAATTGTCTCAACATCACTGTTTCACGACCACCATTTTCCTGTTGCCGAGCAGAAGGGACTTTTTTTACCTACTTTGTGACCACAACATCCTGTTGTTGGTGAGAAAGAGCCTCAGATGGGACAGCTGCTGCTGGAGATGTGTGGCCCAGCGGAACTGGGGCTGTGGAGCCAGCACGGTAACACCTGGGCGTGCGGGTGAAAATGGTGCGAGCTAAACTATTTCAGAGAACTGGGCGGTTTTTCAGGGAAATGGTGTGGACTGAAACCTATAACTGCTGGGGCTCCGCTCACTCCGGTGCTCAGCGGCTCAGAGGACTCCACAGGCTTCACCGACTCCACCTGCTCCACCCGCTCGCTCACCTCCACAGAGTCTGGGACTTGGACAACTGCGCCGAGACAAAACATTGCTGGAGTCCTGTTGGTGGTGGTGAATAGATGCGCCTCTCTCGTTCTCTTGCTTAGGGATTCTGACTTTCTCTTCCTCTCTGTCCTATCGCAAGCATCAGTTGTTGTAGAGAATAAAACTTGTAAGGTTGTACGGCATCTGGCCTCGTTTGTGCCTTAATCTCGCTCTTGGGATTGTTTAAGAACCGTCCCCGATATCAACTTCTGATATCGGATCAGAACAGCTTGCTTCCATTAACGGGAGATGTATTGCCTCTGTCAGCCTCTGAGTAATAACCAAACTGCCCCGAAGCGTCCACAGGGCCAATAGATCTGATGGCGGCACATGAAGTAGACCAGTGAGTACCACTGGCTTGTGATCCAGCAGAAACAAGCAGCAAAAGAGTACTTTGTTAGATAGTTGACCTGAAAGACTGATATTGCTGCCTTAGGCTGCAAGAAGCTTGTTTTCTGGCCTCAGTGGAAGGAGGGATGCTTTCTGAGTTTCCCAGGAATGACTTGGCTCTATGAGACCTCGTTCTTGTTTGTACAAACTCTGCTTTAGAGCAGCACGTGTTGTGCTACAAGATGACGTGGTGCAAAGTTCGAGTCTGCTTTTTCAGGTGGATCCCAAAGTCTTGCAAGAAACAGTGGTCCCAGCAAACTGGATGCTGGGTTTGTGGCAGGCATCGTCTGTCTGACAGCCAGCACGAGCTGTCAGCTGCCTGCTGCGGTGATCTGCCTGTGCTCAGCCCTCGTAAGCCTGATGGTAGAACTACATCGAATCCTGGTATAGGTTTCACCCGCAGCCTCGCTGGTCCTGTCCTGTCTCATTCAAATACTTTCTCTCCAGTTTGGCCTGTGAGGCTCTACAGAGCAAATGGAGACTTTCCCTTGGAGTGATCTGGGTGGCTGTTCTGAAAGTGGGCTCAGCTCATTTCCACTCATTGCTGAACTTCTCTCCCTTTTACTGCACCCCAGTGTTTTGGTTTGAAGACTCAGGATGCGCTCTCCTTCCCCGCTTTGTGCCCCTCTAAGATGAAGACCTCAAGCATCGTCACCGCTCTCAGCATTTCATTAACGTCCTTCCTCAGCACAGCAGCAGCGATGGTTTATGTGGCGAGTGGTGCTGGTAAGCCTGGCAAGGCACTGTTTGCCACGCAGGAGCCAAGTGAGGGCTGTCAGCAGCTCTCTGGGCAGAGGACCCCAGCAGCTAAGGGCACACTGGGCAGCTCAGCCCACGCAGCGCCCTTTAAGGAGCGCAGAATGCCGGTGAGCTGAGGTGTGTGTTCAGCTACAGCTGTCAGGCTGGAAGCAAATGCAAGCAGCTGCCTAATGTACCCCCGCCCCATCCCCAGGGACTGTCTGCCCAGGGTGAGACCACTGAATTCAGTCTGTTAAACATACAGCGAGCAGCTGGGTGAGGAGCACTCGTGAGTTATTAGACTCTAATTAGCCAAGCCAGGGACATCTGTCATCTGAGTGTTTCTTCTCAGTGGCTTGGCTTAGGCAAGCTCCAGGTGTCGTAGCAGAGCTTATGTTGTTCGGAGCAGCACCCCAAAGGCTGCTTTATTCCTGTAAATTCAAGATTACTCTCTGGATGCTTGTGAGTCCGTGCAGCATCCCAGTGGGACCCGAGGGATCTGGTATCTTGTATGCTGACTGTGAGTTGCAGGCTGGTGTCCCTAGTTTGCTTCCTCAAGTGAGTGTGTTATCATATAGTAATGCTTCATCTTCCTCCAGTTGCTTGCTGGATAGAAACACAAAGTCCGTTTGATCTGGCGAAGTGTTTTCTCTAGGTTTTGAGAAAAATCCAGGTGACTTTATTCTTTCTTCTCTGTTCTTACGCTTGGTTTGTTGGAGTTGGAAACAGTTCTCTCTACCTGTTCTTCCCTCTGAGCACGCTGTGCATTAGGGAATTATTATAGCTGCAGCCCAGTAACTCAGCATGTCATAGTTCTTTAATTTTTGTGGGGACTGGCCTCTGAGCTCTATGTGCTAAGTTGATGGGAAGTATTATAGTTGTTTAATATTTATGCTGCAGCAGCGCTGGAGGCTCCAGTCAGTTAAAGATTCTTCTGGACAAAGTACGGAGAATACCCAGCAGCAAGCAGAATCAAAGCCTCGCTTTGTGCATAGAAAAATAACTGTTCTTTTTGTGGTCTTCTATAAGCTGATTTTTTCATTGCTTTAAAGTATTATTATGGTTGTCAGAGATGCATATATTTATGCCAACAAATGAATGAAGAAGCATTTGTAGTGCTGGGGACTGAGGGGATGTCAGTGGTGCCTTTGTTGAAACCAGTCGCAAGAAGCAAGAGCCTTTAGAAGCCAGGGATGTCTCTGAAAACACATGACGAGGCTCCCTGGGACTGAGCACCAGTGCCAGGACTCTGAGAGAGGGGGAGAGAACGAAGACCCTGAGGAAGCAGCGGTTGCACACACACTGGTAGCATGGGCCGGACTTAAATCCCGGAGCAAGAGCCTGGCAAGGAAAAGAGCTTGCTTGTTGCAGTAGGTGTGGAGCTGTAAGCAAATGCCATCTCTTCTTGTTTGAGCCTCTGCCTTGCAGAGACAACCGGGCTGCATCTGACTCTCAGCTCCCTTCTCAGGTCATCCATCAGCTGGAAGAGCCTGCGAGCTGGCTCAGTGCTGGTGGCACAGGGCAGGAGGAGCCTGGTCTTCACTGCTCCCCAGGCAGGAGGGCTTGTTCTGCTTGGTGCCGAGTGCCCTGACTCACCAGAGTCCATTAAAGAGTTACATGCACGTACAGGTTGAGGGTATAAGAGGCAGCACGTTTGTAACGAAGAGTGGAAAAATCCCTTTGACTTGCTGACTCTCTTCTGATCTGGGTAAAACATTCCCATGACCATAGTGACACAGGGATGTAAGGGAAAGGTTGGAGGTGCCTTGTCCTTAGATCAGCTGGTACTTCTGAAGAAATGCTTGATTTGCTGAAGCCAGCCAGTTTCGTTCCTTTATTAGAACCCTAATTAAGGGGGAAAAAAAAAAAAAAAAAGCCTTTACCAGGTGCTAGTAAAGGTAAGGGAGTGACATTTTTTTGCAGCTGCTTCCAAAGTCTTACAAATTTGGATAAGTTCTGTTTGCTCCTTGCTCTTCATTGATGCTCTAAATAAAGGCTTACAGGGCTGTGGTTGAAAACAAGAAATATAATGTTTGAGGATAAATGGTTTGTTGTCTGCTTCTGTTTTAGGAGGGAGATGTGTGGCCAAATTCTTCAATTGAAATTAATGTGATCTTCAAACCCCGAGAAGCCCGAGTCTACCAACAAACAGTCTACTGCGACATCTCAGGTACGGCTCCTTTCTCCTCCTCCTGCCACCCACCGCAAAGGCAGGGCACAAATACTCTTCCAGCCCACTTGGTCCCCGTGGACTTGCTAGGAAGGGCCGGTGGTCAGCAGGGCAGTGCCGGCACCTTCCTGCTCTCCCTGTGGCTTCCAGCTGGTCTGTGCAGAGCCAGGGCTTAGGATGCCTGGCTCTGACCACTGATCGCAGAGCAGCCAAAGCAGTGAGGGGATAAGCTTTCATACCAGGCATTTGCTCTGCTGCAAGGTGTTTGTAAAGGCCAGAGAGCTACACCGCAGAAGAGCTTTGGTGGATGAGCACTAAGCCCCTGTAGACCTGCAAGATGAGTCTTTATTCCATGGATGCACTGTCAGGCTCCTGAGGCGGTAGGAGCTGAGTGAAACGTGCTCCCTGCCCCTGGGTCACCTCCCGCTCTCCAGGCGCTGCCAGACCGTAGGTGGCTGAGCCCTGCTGAGCGCAGAGTGTCTGTGAAAGTACCAGGCGTGTGCTGCTCTCCCTGCGTGGGACCTGTCACTTTGTGGCTCAAAGTCTATGCTGCATCTGCGAAGTGTTGTACAGGGCTCGCTGTACTCAGCAGGGTGAGCACCCTCCCCAGGAAGCACAGTTCGAGCAGTCTGCTAGACAAGCTTTATGCTCCTCCTGGCTTACAGAAGTGCTGTCACGTCTTTTGCTGGGAGCAGTTATCACTGACCCACCGAGTTATGCCACCTTTGCCTTTAGAGACGTGATGGCTTTGCTGTGCTGGCACGGGGCAGGGAATGCTTGCAGCAAGCTCCGTGGTTCAGGTTACCTTGTCCTTCCTCTCCGTCGGTGTGGTGCTGCTTAAGGTGGTTTTCAAGAGCGGGAGGTCCCTGTCAGATTTCCATCCAGGGAAATGATTTTCCCCATCTAAGAGGAAGGAGGTGCGAGGCCCGTGGTCCCCAGCAGCCAAGCTCCTGTTCTGGAGGGTGCTGAGAGCACTAACCCAGCTGCTTCGATTCCTTCCTTACTGCTCCAAGCTGACTGATACAAAGGCCGCGAAACAGCTTTTTATTGACATGGTAACTGCTCAAGGTTCAGCTGGCTGCTAGGGTGCCGCTGTCAGCCGGCTGCTGGGCCTTGCTTGGGCTCTTCCTTCTCAGCTCCTGTGCGGTCATCTCTGATGGCAGCGATACAGACAGCAGATTTTTATCTTCGGTTCTGTTTTGTGAGCTTTGTGCCTTCACTGAACGGATTTCAAAGCTCATCTAAGTGCATGGGAAGGAATTCCGAAATCGTGTTTTATTCGCAGCATATCTTTTTCAGGGTGCAAAGTGATTGCTAAGTTATAAAGCAGCCCAAGGGCTCAGTTAGAAATGAGAAGCCAGCCCCAAAGTATATCTCCTGAGGGAAGAGAGGGGTCCTGTATCTTCTCGCGGAGCATCTAGTGCTGGTGCCACCCAGCCCCCCGGAGTCAGGGACTGGCTCTGAGGCTGCCTGGAAAATCCAGGCGAACCGAAGGAATTCTGTACTGACATGGCAATCTCTCCCCAGGCCGTGAGACCAGGCTGCCCCTGCGCATCAAAGGGAGCGGCATAGGGCCCCAGCTCCGCTTCAGCTTTGACCAGCTGGACATCGGGAAGGTTTTTGTTGGATCAGCCCACAGCTCTGAGGTGAGCAGTGGGGTTTTCCGGGCTTGGGGTGGATCCTGATGGCTCCTGGGGCAGCAGTGAGCTTTGTGGACCTGCGGGATTTCTGGCAAGACGGGCAGTTGTGAGCCCGGAATACTTGACATGAGTGAAATGTGGGAGGTTTTGCAGAATCTGGATAGTTTTGATGGGGTCTGAAGGGTGAGTCTGTTGTTCCCAAAGCCCCAATCCCTGCTTTTTGGCAACCTCACTTTGAGACCAGCTGGGGGGCTTCGTGCAGAAAAAACAGCCCTTGACACATGAAAGCTTCCTTGTTCAAGCTGGTGGGTCCGAGCCCACCTGCTGGTGTGACATGGGCTCCACCTGCACCTCGTGTCTCATCCGCAGGGGGTCTTGGACCCACACTCATCTAATGGCACGGGTGTCCCCATACTTGGTGTGTGCCTGTGTCCCATCTTAGCTGCCCTTGGCTCAATGAGGTGGTGGAGTCTGCAGCACAGTGATCCCCCTCAGCCCAGCCAGCTGCCTCCTGTAGCCCATGGTGCGTATTTTCCAGCTGCTGCTTTCCACTGCTGAGGAGCTGGAAGGTCGGAGGCCAGTGGGGACCCAGGAAAGGATGCGGTTTGTGGAGGTGGAGCCCCTCCCCTCGGGAGCAGAGGAGGTAAGTGGGCATCTGTCTCACTTCCCTGTTCCCGGCGTGGCAAGCAGTTACGTAGCCCCCGCTGCCACTGGTGGCCCTCGGTGCTGCTCACGGAGTGGCCTCGCATCCCTCCCAGCATGTTGCGCAGTGCTGCTGAAGCAACCGGTCATGTAGGACTGACCGAGGGTCCTGCCTGTGCAGCGCCTGTGGAGAGTGTTATTAGTCTTGTTACTCATCAGGTGCTTGGTAGGAAATTTTGGCAGTAGCTGCAGCAGTAGCTGCAGCAGTTTGTGGGTGGCTTTAAAGCATTTTTAAAAACTGTAGGTATGGGTGTGAAGGGTTGAAATAAAGAAAAAGCCTCTCCTTTTATGCATACTGAAAACTAGTATCCATTGATAGAAAATGAAAAGGATTTTGATATAAAAAGCGGTGTCTCTGGTATTCTATCTGGTATTGTGTATAGCTTTGCCTGTGGCCCGAAATGGCCTGGCCCAGCCACACCCCATGGCCTGAGTGGCCCCGCCCTGGCAGCCCCGCCCCTGCAGCCACCTGGCAAATAAAAGTCGGTGCTGCAGACCTTGGCTGATGAGTAGGTGAGTGGTGTGGCAGTCCTGGTTGGGGTCTTGCTGCCTCTTGCCCTGCTTTCAGCTGTGGAGGTGGGTGCTGCTGCTGCTACGTGGTACTGCCAGGGCACCAGATGTCTTTTGCAGCCCTGGGGCGGTCGATGACTAAAGGCTCGTTCCAGTGGTGCGGTGGACATGGCAGTGAGGGTGAGCCTGCCTCATATGGGTCTGGTTGGGAGATGTGTTGGGAAGCCCTTTGTGTGTGTGGGCATATGTGTGGATGTTGTGTGGGGGCTGTGAAGGTATGCAGGAGTGGGGGTCATGGAAACATCTGGGTGGGCTGCAAGGGGTATTTATGGAGGGGTGTAGGGCTGGGAAACGTGAATTCTCCTCGTGGGGCTGGGTAGGAGTCCAGGCAGCGGGAAGCAGGGGGTGGGTGCTAGGGAAGCACTGGGGGCGGGGGGGAAGCTGTGGAAATGTTGGAGAGAGACTTGGGAGGGCCTTGGTGGGGTGAGATGTCCAGGGGGTCTCTTCTAAGACATTTTTGGGTGTTGGAGGGTGTAGCAGGGGTGGATCTGGGTGAAGTGTCTGGCAGGGGGGAAAGGTGGGCAGGCAGAAGATGTTCTGGGGAGTGGGGCAGTGAGCATTACATCTGGGTAGGCCCTGGGAGATGGTGGATGGGCAGGAAGATGTCTGGGGGACTCTTGTAAGATGAGGGGAGTTCTGGAAGAGTGGGTGCTGGGAAGGTCTTGGGCTGGGCATGGAGATGTTGTGGAGGGGGGCAGTGAGGTGTCTGTGGGAGCTGGAGTTACGTTTTTTTGTGGCCAAAACCTCAGTGAAGGCTGAAAACTCAGTGCAGGCCCTAACGGAGGGAGTCGGAAGTCCTGAAACAATGCGCAGGCCCTAACAGAGGTTAGTTTAGGCCGTCTATCTCAACAAGGGCCTTAAATGAGGTAATTTTAAATCCTAAAACGAAGCAAAGGCCATAAATAAGGTAAGTTTTTCTGACCAAAAACTCAGGGGAGGCCCTGAAAACTCAATGCAGGCCCTAACGGAGGGAAGTTGAAGTCCTGAAACCCCCCGTGGCCCTTATTGTGGTAAGTTTAGGCCCTGAAACTCAATGAGGGTCTTAAATGAGGTATGTTTAGGCCCTAAAATGCTGCAAAAGCCATAAATATTTCAAGTTTCTGGCCGAAGACTCAGCGGAGGCCTGAAAACTCAGCGCAGGCCCTAACGCAGGGAAGTTGAAGTCCCGAAACATGGTTTGGTCATAAATCTTGACGAGGGCCTTAAATGAGGTATGTTTAAATCCTAAATGCAGCAAAGGCCATAAATAAGGTAAGTTTTTCTGGGCAAAAACTCTGCAGTGGCCCGACAACTTGGTGTAGGCCCTATCTGAGGGAAGTTGAAGTACTGAAACACAGTGCGGGCCCTAATTGTGGTAAGGTAAGGCCCTAAAACACAGAGGGGTGTGTGTATGTATATTTATTTAGTATTGGATCTGTAGCAAAATGTGCATGGTCCTTGGCGTCCTATGAATGATCCTTAGCGCAAAGTGTGTAGTTTAGCTAAACTAGAATCATGAGGAAAGAGGTAGCACATCCTTTCTTGTTTTGTGGCGGGTGGCCAAGGCCGTGGATCCAGCTGTTTGGCCCCATTTGGAACCGGGTGGTGAAAATGCAGTAGATAAAGGAAACTCCCTCAGGTCTTCTGTGAGCCCTGGCCAGGCTTTGGCGGGATCTGAGAGGCAAGCGAAACCAGATGTTTCCACATTTGCAATGAGGTAAGCTTGTTTGTTCCGTAGCACAAAAGCTGGACCCTCTTGCAGTGACTTTGGAGACCTCAGCTATGAGGGGACGCCCTGCGCAGCACTTGGCCGTTGCCGGGAGAGGCTCTCCAAATCCTCGCTGCAAGAGGGGCTCCCCAGCACCTGCGCATCTGGTGGATGGTAGCGTATTGGGGCAACTGGAATAGGTATCATTCTTCATCGCTGTAGCTGACCTGTGGTAGGACTGATGAGGTGCGTTGCCTCACTTATCTGTTCTTCTGCCTGAATGAGGGTCTTGTAGGTGAATTCTTTTGTACATGTGTATTGTATTAATATCTGTATGAATGCAAAACCAAGTGAATAAAAGCTATTTTCCGCTTTTGTGTCTGTGTAATTTATATTGTTGGCTGTGAATGGGTAAAAGAAGCCCCCAACTCAGGTAAGTTTGGGGTTAGCGTTGTGGTTATTAGGGCACTTTAGGTTTTAGGTGGCTTAGGGGGATTGGGTTTCTAGGGGTTATAGGGAGTTTGGGTTTCAGTGGGTTTGGGGTGTTTAGGGTTTAGAGGTTTGGGTTGGGGTTCGGGTTAGAGGTTAGGGTTGGGGGGTAGAGTCCTGTGTTAAGATCCTTTCTTAGGTTTAGGGTTAGGGTCCGGTTAGGGTTAGATCCTATCTTAGCTTTAGGGTTAGGGTTAGATCCTGTCTTAGGGTTAGGGTTTTTTAGAGTTAGATCCTGTCTTGGGGTTGGGGGGGGGGTTAGGGTGGGGGGAGGGGGGATTGGGGGGGCAGGGGGAGGGGTTTTTTTAAGGGTTTGAGGTTGTTTAGGGTTTTGAGGGTTGAGGTTGTTTAGGGTTTTGAGGGTTGAGGTTGTTTAGGGTTTTGAGGGTTGAGGTTGTTTAGGGTTTTGAGGGTTGAGGTTGTTTAGGGTTTAGCCCGTTTAGGGCTCTTAGGGTTAAGGGTCTCTAGGATTTACGGGGTTTATGGCTATGGGTTTTTTATTGGTTTTAGGGTTAAGGATGTTTAGGGGTTTTAGGGGTTTAAGGCTTTTTAGTTTTTAGGGTTTTAATAGGTTAGGGGTTTTCAGAGTTTAGGTTGTTTAGGGTTATTATGATTTAGGGGGGGTAGAGTTTTTAGGGATTTTAGGGTTTAGGGGTTTAGGTTGTTTTAGAATTAGGGGTTATAGGTTTAACGATGTTAAGGGTTTTTAGGGTTTAAGTTGTTTAGGGGTTTTAAGGTTTAAGTTGTTTAGGATTTAGAGTTTAGTTTAAGGGTGTTAAGAGGTTTTAGGGTTTAGGGGTTTGGGGTTTTTTAGGGTTAAAAGAGGGTTAAGGGTATTAGGGTTTAAGTTGTTTAGGGTTGTAGGGTTTATATTTATGGCTTAGTGTTTTAAAGGTTTCAGTTGTGCAGTTTTTTTAGTGTTTAGGTTTTAGGATTTTTAGGTTTAAGGATGTTTAGGGTATTTAGGGTTTAGGTTGTTTACGGGTTTTAGGGTTTAGGTTATTTAGGATTTCTAGTTTAAGGGTCTTTAGGATTTAGGGGATTTAGGGTTTATGTTTTTTAGGGGGTTTAGGGTTTTAGGGTTAAGTAAGGGGGTTTAGGGTTAAGTAAGGGGCTTTTAGGGGCTGTAGGGGGAAGGAAGGAAGGGGCGTTAGGGTTAGGGTTTAGGGGGTTCCTAGGGTTAGGGTTCTTCCTAGTGGTAGGGGTAGGGTGAGGGTTAGGGGGTGGGGTTGGGGGTGAGACTTGAGGGTTAGGGGTCAGACTCGGGTTGGGGGTTACACTCGGGGTTTGGGGGTTAGGGGTTAGACTCAGGGGTTAGACTGGGGGTCGGGGTTAGGGGTTAAGGGTTGGGGGTCAGGGTTGGGGTTAGGGGTTGGGATTAGGGTTTAGGGTTGGGTTTAGGGGTTAGGGTTTAGGATTAGCCTCTTAGGGTTAGGGTTAGGGGTTGTGTTTTTAGGGGTTAGGGTTAGATGCTTGTTAGGGTCAGGGTCATGGTTAGGGCCAGGGTTAGGGTGAGGGTTAGAGGGTTAGGGTTCAGAATAGGGTTTAGGGTTATTTTTAGCTGGTTGGGGTCAGGGGTTTGGGGTCAGGGTTTTAGTGTTCGGGTCGGGGTTAGGGTTTTAGTGTTAGCCTGTTAGGGTTGGGGTTGGGGTAGAGCTAGAGCTAGAGTTTGAGTTTGTTAGTTAGGGTTAGCCTCTTAGGGTTAGGGTTGTTAGGGTTAGGCTTGGTTTAGGGCTAGGGGTTAGGGTTTGGGGGTGAGGGTTAGGGTTAGAGTCAGGGTTAGGGTTAGGCTTGGGTTGGGGGTGAGGGGGTTAGGGTTTGGGTTAGAGTCAAGGTTCGGGTTTAGGGTTAGGGTTTTAGGGTTAGAGTCAGGGTTAGGGTTTTAGGGTTAGAGTCAGGGTTAGGGTTTTAGGGTTAGAGTCAGGGTTAGGGTTTTAGGGTTAGAGTCAGGGTTAGGGTTTTAGGGTTAGAGTCAGGGTTAGGGTTTTAGGGTTAGAGTCAGGGTTAGGGTTTTAGGGTTAGAGTCAGGGTTAGGGTTTTAGGGTTAGAGTCAGGGTTAGGGTTTTAGGGTTAGAGTCAGGGTTAGGGTTTTAGGGTTAGAGTCAGGGTTAGGGTTTTAGGGTTAGAGTCAGGGTTAGGGTTTTAGGGTTAGAGTCAGGGTTAGGGTTTTAGGGTTAGAGTCAGGGTTAGGGTTTTAGGGTTAGAGTCAGGGTTAGGGTTTTAGGGTTAGAGTCAGGGTTAGGGTTTTAGGGTGTTAGAGTCAGGGTTAGGGTTTTAGGGTGTTAGAGTCAGGGTTAGGGTTTTAGGGTGTTAGAGTCAGGGTTAGGGTTTTAGGGTGTTAGAGTCAGGGTCGGGGTGTTAGGGTTTTAGGGTTAGGGTCGGGGTGTTAGGGTTTTAGGGTTAGGGTCGGGGTGTTAGGGTTTTAGGGTTAGGGTCGGGGTGTTAGGGTCGGGGTTTTAGGGTCGGGGTAGAGCTAGAGTTTGAGTTTGGTGTTAGGGTTCGGGTTAGGGTTCATGTTAGAGGGTTCGGGTTAGCCTCTTAGGGTTAGCCTCTTAGGGTTAGCGTTAGGGGGTTTAGGGTTAGGGTTAATGTTAGGGTAAGGGTCAGGGTTAGCATTAGGGTTAGTGTTAAGTTTGTTAGGGTTAGGTTTAGGGTTGGGGTTGGGGCTAGGGTTATGGTTTCTTTAAGTTATGTTTTAGGGTTAGGGTTATGTTTAGGGTTTCTTTGGGTTAGGTTTTAATGTTAGGGTTAGAGTTAGGTTTAAGGTTAAGATCAGGGTTAGGGTTAAGGTCGGGGTCAGCATTAGGGTTAGGTTTAGAGTTAGGGTCAGGGTTAGGTTTAGGGTCATGGTCAGGGTAAGGGTTGGGAACATGCCATGTACAGCTCGACCAGAGAGGTGCCAGGAAGGATTTCTGTTGGTAGTTCTCACACTGCCCCGGTAGGCAGCTGAAAGGCACCACAAAAGTTGGGCGATGTGCTTCCCAGGCTGAGATGGGGAACCGCTGACTTTTGCACACCCCATGCCCAACTCCACCGGGGAAGCTGGGTGAGCCTGGAACTGACGGACGGAGGGACGGACGGAGCCGGTAGACGAGGAGGGCCTCAGTCAGCCTCGCTGGCCATCAAGAAACGGGTCCAAGAAAGCCCCGCCTTCGGGCAGTCGAACTGGAGCAAATGGGGCACCCGTTCCCAATGCGCACGAATGACTGGAGGTCCTTTGTTGCCGCCGCAGTCCCTTCTGTCCTCGATGGCAATCGCCCCGTGGAACGGGACTTGGGCGGCATGCCCTCTCCTCTGCCCTGCTCAGCTCGGCTACCTGCTCATCGCTCTCGTGCGGCTCAGAGGCTATACGCTCCCCCCCGCGGCAGGTAGGTAAGACCAGGCCGTTCCTGATCGGGCACCCGGCCCACCTCTCCATTTGCCACCCCGCCCCTCGCCCCTGCGGCGGTAAGGCCCCGTTGGGCTCTTTCGTTTGCCAGGGAGCCTCCCGGGATGCCGGGCGGGGCGGCTGAGACCAATGCCCTCCTGTCCGTGCCACCGGTAAAGGGTGGGGGTGGGGGGTGGCACGTGGCCAGAGGCAGAGGCCAGGTCTACTCGGCAGCGGTAGGTGGCAGAGGCGAAGGCCAGGTCTACCTCCGCAGAGGACAGGAAGGCACGTGGAGGGAGCTGTGCCTTGAAAGAGGGACGCTGCCCTCCGCATGCCACCGGACCACCAGTCTATCCCGAGACGCATAAGAGGGCAAAAGGGAACCCGGCACCCGGTGACCTGTCTACCTTCCACCCCACCACAGTCTCACCACTGGTGGAGCCACCAGATCCCCCGGGCCACCGCGGCACTTCCTGAGTGGCTGCCCTGCTGGGTGAAGGGTGGAGGGGGGGGGTGGCCCATGCTTGGCTGGCATCGAGCCCGTCGGGGGGTTAGGTGGCTGCCCTGCTGGGTGAGGGCAGGGGTGGGGTGCCCCACAAGTCTAGCATCGAGCCCGTTGGGGAGTTCGGTGGCTGCTCTGCCAGGTGTGGGCTGGGGTGGGGGGCCTTGCTAGGCCTGCATCAAGCCCATCGGGAGTTTCAGTGGCTGACCTGCCGGGTGAGGGTGGGGGTGGGGAGCCTTGCTAGGCTGGCATTGAGCCCGTCGGGGGGTTTGATGGCTGCCTTACCAGGTGAGGTTGGGAGTGCGGGGCCTTGCTAGGCTGGCATCGAGCCCGTCGGGGGGTTCGGTGGCTGCCCTGCTGGGTGAGGTCGGGGGTGGCAGTCCCTGCTAGGCCGGCATCGAGCCCGTCATGGTGTTCGGTGGCTGCCCTGCTGGGTGAGGGCGGGGGTGGGGGGCCCTGCTCGGCCTGCATCGAGCCTGTCGGTGCAGGAGCGGTCTGGAAACTAGGACCATGCATGGCAATCAGTTAGCTGAGGGGAATGTGCTCGAGCTTGTCTAGACAACAATTAACATGATGAGACGTGTTTACAGAGCACAGGGGAGTGGGGGACGGATGGCGCCAAGGAAAGGTAACACCTTGCTGTTAATTGCTGGTAGTTAACCACCAATCAGGGATTGCCTAGTATGCAAGGCTTAGCTTCAAGAAGCAATCTGTTTAAAACATGCAGCTTCTGAAAGTGTATATAAACTCATGATTGTGTACAATAAATTGACATTTGCTTGCATCAAGCTGCGTCCCGTCTCTTCATTCGCTGCACGTCGGGGGGTTTGGTGGGTTCCGTCTCTTCATTCGCTGCACGTCGGGGGGTTTGGTGGGTTCCGTGCCAAGTCAGGGCAGGGGTGGGGGTTTTGCTAGGCTGGCATTGAGCCTGTTGCGGGGGTTCGGTGGCTGCCCTGCCAGGTCAGAGCGGGGGTGTGGTGCTTTGCTAGGCTGGCCTCGAGCCCGTCGGGGGGGTTCGGTGGTTGCCCTGCCGGGTGAGGGCAGCGGGTGGGGGTCCCCACTAGGCCGGCATCAAGGCCATCGGCGGGGCTCGGTGGCTTCCCTGCAGGGTGAGGGTGGCAGTGGGGAGCCTCGCGAGGGCGGCATCAAGGCTGTCGGGGGTACTTCGTTAATCAAGAAAGCCGCGTAGAAAGAAACCCCCTAATTTTGGAATAGAAATTGTTGCTATGTCAAGGTAAACTAATAAGTTCCTATTGTTTTAACGGTGTGCCTTAAATACTAACCAATCAGTGTTTTTTACGCTTAAGATTTAACCAATCAGTGTGTAATATGTAGAAGGTAGAAACGTATATAATTGTAAGAAAATCACTAATAAACCGACAACTTGCTTGCATCAAGCTGCATCCCGTCTCTTCATTTGCCGCATGTCGGGGGGGTTCAGTGGCGGTCTTGCTGGGTCAGGGCAGCGGTGGGGGGCCCGGGTAGGCGGGCACCGAGCCTGACGGGGGGGTTTGGGGGCTACCCTTTGGGTTGAGGGCAGCAGTGGGGAGCCCCGTTAGGACGTTATCGAGTCCATCGGGGGGGTATGTGGGCTGCCCTGCCGGGTCAGGGCAGTGGTGGAGGGCCCCGCTAGGCCGCCATTGAGCCCGTCCGGGTGGTTTGGCAACTGCCTTGCCAGGTGAGGTCAGTGGTCAGGGGCCCCGCTAGGCTTATATCGAGCTCCTCAAGGGGGTTGGGTGGCTGCCCTGCCGGGTGAGGGTGGTGGTGGGCCCTGCTAGGCCAGCATCGAGCTCGTCGGGGTGGTTCTATGGCTGCCCTACCGGGTGAGGCTGGGGGTGGGGGTCCCTGCTAGGGCGGCATTGAGCCTCTCTGGGAGTTCTGTGGCTGACCTGCCGGGTGAGGGCAGCGGTCGGGGGCCCTGCTAGGCCAGCATCGAGCCTGTTGGGGGGGTTTGGTGGCTGCCCTGCCAGGTCGGGGCAGGGGTGCGGGTCCTTGCTAGGCCGGCATTGAGCCCATCGGGGGCGTTTGGTGGCTGCCCTGCTGGGTCATGGTGGGGATGGGGGGCCTGGCTAGGCCGGCATTGAGCCCGTCGTGGGGTTTGGTGGCTGCCCTGCTGGGTGAGGGTGGCGGTGGGGGGCCCGGCTTGTCAGGCACCGAGCCCGTCGGGGGGGTTTGGGGGCTGTCCTGCCAGATAAGGGCGGAAGTGGAGGCCACGCTAGGCTGCCATTGAGCCTGTTGGGGGGATTTGGTGGCTGCCTTGCCGGGTCAGGGCGGCGGTGGGGGTCCCTGCTAGGGTGGCACCGAGCCTGAAGGGGGAGTTTGGTGGCTGCGCTGCCGGGTCATGGTGGTTAAGGGGGGCCCTACTAGGCAGGCATGGAGCCTGTTGGGGTGTCCAGTGGATGCCCTGCTGGGTGAAGGCAGGGGTGGGGACCATGCAAGGCTGCCACCGAGCCCGTCGGAGGGGTTAGGAACAGTTTGTCTCCAGCCGAGTCCAAAATTCAGCGGTTCCCAATCTCAGCCCAGACAGCAGGTAGAACAACTTTTGTGGTGTCTTTACACTGGCTGCTGGGGTAGTGTAAAAACTACCAACAGAACTCCTTTCTGGCACCTTCCCCGGTGGAGTTGTGCATGGGGTGTGTTTGGAACATTTTGTCACCAGCCGAGTCCAAAATTCAGCGTTTCCCCATCTCAGCCCAGAGAGAAGGTAGCCCAACTTTTGTGGTATTGTTCCACTGGCTACGGGGGCAGTGTAAGAACTACCAACAGAACTCCTTTCTGGCACCTTCCCCGGTGGAGTTTTGCATGGGGTGTGCCTTGGAACATTTTGTCACCAGCCGACTCCAAAGTCGTCAGTTCCTCATCTCACCCAAGAGAGAAGGTAGCCCAACTGTTGTTGTGTCTTTACACTGGCTACTGGGGCATTGTGAGAACTACCAACAGAATACTTTCTTGGCACCTTCCCCGGTGGAGTTGTGCATGGGGTGTGTTTGGAATATTTTGTCACCAGCCGAGTCCAAAATTCAGCGTTTCCCCATCTCAGCCCAGAAAGCAGGTAGAACAACTTTTGTGGTGTCTTTCAGATGCCTACCGGGGTAGTGTAAGAATTACCAAGAGAACTCCTTTCTGGCTCCTTCCCCGGTAGAGTTGTGCATGGGGTGTGTTTGGAACATTTTGTCACCAGCCGAGTCCAAAATTCAGCGATTCCCCATCTCAGCCCAGAAAGCAGGTAGAACAACTGTTGTGGTGCTTTTCAGCTGTCAACCGTGGCAGTGTAAGAATTACAAACAGAACTCGTTTCTGGCACCTTCCCCGGTGGAGTTGTGCATGGGGTGTCTTTGGAATATTTTGTCACCAGCCTATTTAAAAATTCATCGTTTCCCCATCTCAGCCCAGAAAGCAGGTAGAACAACTTTTGTGGTGCCTTTCATCTGGCTACTAGGGCAGTGTAAAACCGCCAACAGAACTCCTTTCCGGCAACTTCCCCGGTGCAGTTGTGCATTGCTGTGTTTGGAATATTTTGTCACTAGGGGAGTCCAAAATTCAGCGATTCCCCACCTCAGCCCAGAAAGCAGGTAGAACAAGTTTTGTGGTGCCTTTCAGCTGCCTACCGGACCAATGTAAAAACTAACAACAGAACTCCTTTCTGGCACCTTCCCCGGTGGAGCTGTGCATGGCTGTGTTTGGAACATTTTGTCACGAGCAGTGTCCAAACTTCAGCATTTCCCCATCACAGCCCAGAAAGCAGGTAGAACAACTTTTGTGGTGCCTTTCAGATGCCTACCGGACCAATGTAAAAACGGCCAACAGAACTCGTTTCTGGCACCTTCCCCGGTGGACTTGTGCATGGGCTGTTTTTTGGAACATTTTGTCACGAGCCGTGTCCAAAAGTCAGCGGTTCCCCATCTCAGCCCAGAAAGCAGGTAGAACAACTTTTGTGGTGTCTTTCATCTGGCTACCGGGGCATTGTAAGAACTGCCAACAGAACTCCTTTCTGGCACCTTCCGCGGTGGAGTTGTGCATGGGGTGTGTTTGGAACATTTTGTCACGAGCAAGTCTAAAATTCAGTGGTTCCCCATCTCAGCCCAGAAAGCAGGTAGAACAACTTTTGTGGTGCCTTTCAGCTGCCTACCAGGGTAGTGTAAAAACTACCAACAGAACTCGTTTCTGGCACCTTCCGCGGTGGAGTTGTGCATGGGGTGTGTTTGGAACATTTTGTCACCAGCCGAGTCCAAAATTCAGCGATTCCCCATCTCAGCCCAGAAAGCAGGTAGAACAACTTTTGTGGTGCCTTTCATCTGGCTACTAGGGCAGTGTAAAACCGCCAACAAAACTCCTTTCCGGCAACTTCCCCGGTGCAGTTGTGCATGGCTGTGTTTGGAATATTTTGTCACTAGGGGAGTCCAAAATTCAGCGTTTCCCCATCTCAGCCCAGAAAGCAGGTAGAACAAGTTTTGTGGTGTCTTTCAGCTGCCTACCGGGGTAGTGTAAAAACTACCAACAGAACTCCTTTCTGGCACCTTCCCCGGTGGAGTTGTGCATGGGGTGTATTTGGAATATTTTGTCACCAGCCGAGTCCAAAATTCAGCGATTCCCCACCTCAGCCCAGAAAGCAGGTAGAACAACTTTTGTGGTGCCTTTCAGCTGCCTACTGGACCAATGTAACAACGGCCAACAGAACTCGTTTCTGGCACCTTCCCCGGTGGAGTTCTGCATGGGGAGTTTTTGGAACATTTTGTCACGAGCCGTGTCCAAAAGTCAACGGTTCCCCATCTCAGCCCAGATGGCAGGTAGAACAACTTTTTTGGTGTCTTTCATCTGGCTACCGGGGCACTGTAAGAACTGCCAACAGAACTCCTTTCTGGCACCTTCCCTGGTGGAGTTGTGGATGGGGTGTGTTTGGAACATTTTGTCACCGGCCGAGACCAAAATTTAGCGATTCCCCATCTCAGCCCAGAAAGCAGGTAGAACAAGTTTTGTGGTGCCTTTCTGCTGCCTACCAGGGTAGTGTAAAAACTACCAACAGAACTCGTTTCTGGCACCTTCCCCGGTGGAGTTGTGCATGGGGTGTGTTTGGAACACTCCGTCACCAGCCGACTCCAAAGTCTTCAGTTCCCCATCTCAGCCCAGAAAGCAGGTAGAACAACTTTTGTGGTGCCTTTCAGCTGCCTACCAGACCAATGTAAAAACTGCCAACAGAACTCCTTTCTGGCACCTTCCCTGGTGGAGCTGCGCATGGGGTGTGTTTGGAGCATTTTGTCACCGGCCGACTCTAAAATTCATCGTTTCCCCATCTCAGCCCAGAAAGCAGGTAGAACAAGTTTTGTGGTGCCTTTCAGCTGCCTACCGGGGTAGTGTAAAAACTACCAAGAGAACTCGTTTCTGGCACCTTCCGCGGTAGAATTGTGCATGGGGTGTGTTTGGAACATTTTGTCACCTGCTGAGGCCAAAATTCAGCGATTCCCCACCTCAGCCCAGAAAGCAGGTAGAACAACTTTTGTGGTGCCTTTCAGCTGCCTACCGGACCAATGTAAAAACTACCAACAGGACTCCTTTCTGGCACCTTCCCTGGTGGAGCTGCGTATGGGGTGTGTTTGGAGCATTTTGTCACAGGCCGACTCTAAAATTCATCGTTTCCGCACCTCAGCCCAGAAAGCAGGTAGAACAAGTTTTGTGGTGCCTTTCAGCTGCCTACCGGGGTAGTGTAAAAACTACCAAGAGAACTCGTTTCTGGCACCTTCCGCGGTGGAATTGTGCATGGGGTGTATTTGGAACATTTTGTCACCAGCCGAGTCCAAAATTCAGCGATTCCCCACCTCAGCCCAGAAAGCAGGTAGAACAACTTTTGTGGTGCCTTGCAGCTGCTTACGGGGTATTGTAAATACTAACAACAGAACTCCTTTCTGGCACCTTCCCCGGTGGAGTTGTGCATGGGGTGTGTTTGGAACATTTTCTCACCAGGCGAATCCAAAATTCAGCGATTCCCCACCTCAGCCCAGAAAGCAGGTAGAACATCTTTTGTGGTGCCTTGCAGCTGCCTACCGGACCAATGTAAAAACTGCCAACAGAACTCCTTTCTGGCACCTTCCCTGGTGGAGCTGCGCATGGGGTGTGTTTGGAGCATTTTGTCACCGGCCGACTCTAAAATTCATCGTTTCCCCATCTCAGCCCAGAAAGCAGGTAGAACAAATTTTATGGTGCCTTTCAGATGCCTACCGGGGTATTGTAAAAACTACCAACAGAACTCCTTTCTGGCACCTTCCCCGGTGGAGTTGTGCATGGGGTGTGTTTGGAACATTTTGTCACCAGCCGAGTCCAAAATTCAGCGTTTCCCCATCTCAGCCCAGAGAGAAGGTAGCCCAACTTTTGTGGTATTGTTCCACTGGCTACGGGGGCAGTGTAAGAACTACCAACAGAACTCCTTTCTGGCACCTTCCCCGGTGGAGTTTTGCATGGGGTGTGCCTTGGAACATTTTGTCACCAGCCGACTCCAAAGTCGTCAGTTCCTCATCTCACCCAAGAGAGAAGGTAGCCCAACTGTTGTTGTGTCTTTACACTGGCTACTGGGGCATTGTGAGAACTACCAACAGAATACTTTCTTGGCACCTTCCCCGGTGGAGTTGTGCATGGGGTGTGTTTGGAATATTTTGTCACCAGCCGAGTCCAAAATTCAGCGTTTCCCCATCTCAGCCCAGAAAGCAGGTAGAACAACTTTTGTGGTGTCTTTCAGATGCCTACCGGGGTAGTGTAAGAATTACCAAGAGAACTCCTTTCTGGCTCCTTCCCCGGTAGAGTTGTGGATGGGGTGTGTTTGGAACATTTTGTCACCAGCCGAGTCCAAAATTCAGCGATTCCCCATCTCAGCCCAGAAAGCAGGTAGAACAACTGTTGTGGTGCTTTTCAGCTGTCAACCGTGGCAGTGTAAGAATTACAAACAGAACTCGTTTCTGGCACCTTCCCCGGTGGAGTTGTGCATGGGGTGTCTTTGGAATATTTTGTCACCAGCCTATTTAAAAATTCATCGTTTCCCCATCTCAGCCCAGAAAGCAGGTAGAACAACTTTTGTGGTGCCTTTCATCTGGCTACTAGGGCAGTGTAAAACCGCCAACAGAACTCCTTTCCGGCAACTTCCCCGGTGCAGTTGTGCATTGCTGTGTTTGGAATATTTTGTCACTAGGGGAGTCCAAAATTCAGCGATTCCCCACCTCAGCCCAGAAAGCAGGTAGAACAACTTTTGTGGTGCCTTGCAGCTGCCTACCGGACCAATGTAAAAACTAACAACAGAACTCCTTTCTGGCACCTTCCCCGGTGGAGCTGTGCATGGCTGTGTTTGGAACATTTTGTCACGAGCCGTGTCCAAACTTCAGCATTTCCCCATCACAGCCCAGAAAGCAGGTAGAACAACTTTTGTGGTGCCTTTCAGATGCCTACCGGACCAATGTAAAAACGGCCAACAGAACTCGTTTCTGGCACCTTCCCCGGTGGACTTGTGCATGGGCTGTTTTTTGGAACATTTTGTCACGAGCCGTGTCCAAAAGTCAGCGGTTCCCCATCTCAGCCCAGAAAGCAGGTAGAACAACTTTTGTGGTGTCTTTCATCTGGCTACCGGGGCATTGTAAGAACTGCCAACAGAACTCCTTTCTGGCATCTTCCGCGGTGGAGTTGTGCATGGGGTGTGTTTGGAACATTTTGTCACGAGCAAGTCTAAAATTCAGTGGTTCCCCATCTCAGCCCAGAAAGCAGGTAGAACAACTTTTGTGGTGCCTTTCAGCTGCCTACCAGGGTAGTGTAAAAACTGCCAACAGAACTCGTTTCTGGCACCTTCCGCGGTGGAGTTGTGCATGGGGTGTGTTTGGAACATTTTGTCACCAGCCGAGTCCAAAATTCAGCGATTCCCCATCTCAGCCCAGAAAGCAGGTAGAACAACTTTTGTGGTGCCTTTCATCTGGCTACTAGGGCAGTGTAAAACCGCCAACAAAACTCCTTTCCGGCAACTTCCCCGGTGCAGTTGTGCATGGCTGTGTTTGGAATATTTTGTCACTAGGGGAGTCCAAAATTCAGCGTTTCCCCATCTCAGCCCAGAAAGCAGGTAGAACAAGTTTTGTGGTGTCTTTCAGCTGCCTACCGGGGTAGTGTAAAAACTACCAACAGAACTCCTTTCTGGCACCTTCCCCGGTGGAGTTGTGCATGGGGTGTATTTGGAATATTTTGTCACCAGCCGAGTCCAAAATTCAGCGATTCCCCACCTCAGCCCAGAAAGCAGGTAGAACAACTTTTGTGGTGCCTTTCAGCTGCCTACTGGACCAATGTAACAACGGCCAACAGAACTCGTTTCTGGCACCTTCCCCGGTGGAGTTCTGCATGGGGAGTTTTTGGAACATTTTGTCACGAGCCGTGTCCAAAAGTCAACGGTTCCCCATCTCAGCCCAGATGGCAGGTAGAACAACTTTTTTGGTGTCTTTCATCTGGCTACCGGGGCACTGTAAGAACTGCCAACAGAACTCCTTTCTGGCACCTTCCCTGGTGGAGTTGTGGATGGGGTGTGTTTGGAACATTTTGTCACCGGCCGAGACCAAAATTTAGCGATTCCCCATCTCAGCCCAGAAAGCAGGTAGAACAAGTTTTGTGGTGCCTTTCTGCTGCCTACCAGGGTAGTGTAAAAACTACCAACAGAACTCGTTTCTGGCACCTTCCCCGGTGGAGTTGTGCATGGGGTGTGTTTGGAACACTCCGTCACCAGCCGACTCCAAAGTCTTCAGTTCCCCATCTCAGCCCAGAAAACAGGTAGAACAAGTTTTGTGGTGCCTTTCAGCTGCCTACCGGACCAATGTAAAAACTGCCAACAGAACTCCTTTCTGGCACCTTCCCTGGTGGAGCTGCGCATGGGGTGTGTTTGGAGCATTTTGTCACCGGCCGACTCTAAAATTCATCGTTTCCCCATCTCAGCCCAGAAAGCAGGTAGAACAAGTTTTGTGGTGCCTTTCAGCTGCCTACCGGGGTAGTGTAAAAACTACCAAGAGAACTCGTTTCTGGCACCTTCCGCGGTAGAATTGTGCATGGGGTGTGTTTGGAACATTTTGTCACCTGCTGAGGCCAAAATTCAGCGATTCCCCACCTCAGCCCAGAAAGCAGGTAGAACAACTTTTGTGGTGCCTTTCAGCTGCCTACCGGACCAATGTAAAAACTACCAACAGGACTCCTTTCTGGCACCTTCCCTGGTGGAGCTGCGTATGGGGTGTGTTTGGAGCATTTTGTCACAGGCCGACTCTAAAATTCATCGTTTCCGCACCTCAGCCCAGAAAGCAGGTAGAACAAGTTTTGTGGTGCCTTTCAGCTGCCTACCGGGGTAGTGTAAAAACTACCAAGAGAACTCGTTTCTGGCACCTTCCGCGGTGGAATTGTGCATGGGGTGTATTTGGAACATTTTGTCACCAGCCGAGTCCAAAATTCAGCGATTCCCCACCTCAGCCCAGAAAGCAGGTAGAACAACTTTTGTGGTGCCTTGCAGCTGCTTACGGGGTATTGTAAATACTAACAACAGAACTCCTTTCTGGCACCTTCCCCGGTGGAGTTGTGCATGGGGTGTGTTTGGAACATTTTGTCACCAGGCGAATCCAAAATTCAGCGATTCCCCACCTCAGCCCAGAAAGCAGGTAGAACATCTTTTGTGGTGCCTTTCAGCTGCCTACCGGACCAATGTAAAAACTGCCAACAGAACTCCTTTCTGGCACCTTCCCTGGTGGAGCTGCGCCATGGGGTGTGTTTGGAGCATTTTGTCACCGGCCGACTCTAAAATTCATCGTTTCCCCATCTCAGCCCAGAAAGCAGGTAGAACAAATTTTATGGTGCCTTTCAGATGCCTACCGGGGTATTGTAAAAAACTACCAATAGAACTCGTTTCTGGCACCTTCCCCGGTGGAGTTGTGCATGGGGTGTGTTTGGAACATTTTTGTCACCAGCCGAGTCCAAAATTCAGTGATTCCCCACCTCAGCCCAGAAAGCAGGTAGAACAACTTTTGTGGTGTCTTGCAGCTGCCTACAGGGGTATTGTAAAAACTAACAACAGAACTCCTTTCTGGCGCCTTCCCTGGTGGAGTTGTGCATGGGGTGTGTTTGGAACATTTTGTCACCCAGCCGAGTCCAAAATTCATCGTTTCCCCATCTCAGCCCAGAAAGCAGGTAGAACAACTTTTGTGGTGCCTTTCAGCTGCCTACCGGACCAATGTAAAAACTGCCAAAAGAACTCGTTTCTGGCACCTTCCCCGGTGGGAGCTGCGCATGGGGTGTGTTTGGAGCATTTTGTCACCGGCCGACTCTAAAATTCATCGTTTCCCCATCTCAGCCCAGAAAGCAGGTAGAACAACTTTTGTGATGCCTTTCAGATGCCTACCGGGGGTAGTGTAAAAACTAACAAAAGAACTCGTTTCTGGCACCTTCCGCGGTTGAGTTGTGCATGGGGTGTGTTTGGAACATTTTGTCACCAGCCGATTCCAAAATTCAGCGATTCCCCACCTCAGCCCAGAAAGCAGGTAGAACAACTTTTGTGGTGCCTTGCAGATGCCTACCGGGGGTAGTGTAAGAATACCAAGAGAACTCCTTTCTGGCACCTTCCCCGGTGGAGTTGTGCATGGGGTGTGTTTGGAACATTTTGTCACCAGCCGAGTCCAAAATTCAGCGATTCCCCACCTCAGCCCAGAAAGCAGGTAGAACAACTTTTTGTTGCTGCCTTTCAGCTGCCTACAGGACCAATGTAAAAACTGCCAACAGAACTCCTTTCTGGCACCTTCCCCGGTGGAGCTGCGCATGGGGTGTGTTTGGAAACATTTTGTCAGCCTGCTGAGGCCCAAAATTCAGCGATTCCCCACCTCAGCCCAGAAAGCAGGTAGAACAACTTTTGTGGTGCCTTTCAGCTGCCTACCGGAACCAATGTAAAAACTACCAACAGGACTCCTTTCTGGCACCTTCCCTGGTGGAGCTGCGTATGGGGTGTGTGTTTGGAGCATTTTGTCACAGGCCGACTCTAAAATTCATCGTTTCCGCACCTCAGCCCAGAAAGCAGGTAGAACAAGTTTTGATGGTGCCTTTCAGCTGCCTACCGGGGTAGTGTAAAAACTACCAAGAGGAACTCGTTTCTGGCACCTTCCGCGGTGGAATTGTGCATGGGGTGTATTTGGGAACATTTTGTCACCAGCCGAGTCCAAAATTCAGCGATTCCCCACCTCAGCCCAGAAAGCAGGTAGAACAACTTTTGGTGGTGCCTTGCAGCTGCTTACGGGGGTATTGTAAATACTAACAACAGAACTCCTTTCTGGCACCTTCCCCGGTGGAGTTGTGCATGGGGTGTGTTTGGAACATTTTGTCACCAGGCGAATCCAAAATTCAGCGATTCCCCCACCTCAGCCCAGAAAGCAGGTAGAACATCTTTTGTGGTGGCCTTGCAGCTGCCCTACCGGACCAATGTAAAAACTGCCAAACAGAACTCCTTTCTGGCACCTTCCCTGGTGGAGCTGCGCATGGGGTGTGTTTGGAGCATTTTGTCACCGGCCGACTCTAAAATTCATCGTTTCCCCATCTCAGCCCAGAAAGCAGGTAGAACAAATTTTATAGGGTGCCTTTCAGATGCCCTACCGGGGTATTGTAAAAACTACCAAGAGAACTCGTTTCTGGCACCTTCCCCGGTGGAGTTGTGCATGGGGTGTGTTTGGAACATTTTGTCACCAGCCGAGTCCAAAATTCAGTGATTCCCCACCTCAGCCCAGAAAGCAGGTAGAAACAACTTTTGTGGTGTCTTGCAGCTGCCTACAGGGGTATTGTAAAAACTAACAACAGAACTCCTTTCTGGCGCCTTCCCTGGTGGAGTTGTGCATGGGGTGTGTTTGGAACATTTTGTCACCAGCCGAGTCCAAAATTCATCGTTTCCCCATCTCAGCCCAGAAAGCAGGTAGAACAACTTTTGTGGTGCCTTTCAGCTGCCTACCGGACCAATGTAAAAACTGCCAACAGAACTCGTTTCTGGCACCTTCCCCGGTGGAGCTGCGCATGGGGTGTGTTTGGAGCAATTTTGTCACCGGCCGACTCTAAAATTCATCGTTTCCCCATCTCAGCCCAGGAAAGCAGGTAGAACAACTTTTTGTGATGCCTTTCAGATGCCTACCGGGTAGTGTAAAAACTAACAAAAGAACTCGTTTCTGGCACCTTCCGCGGTTGAGTTGTGCATGGGGTGTGTTTGGAACATTTTGTCACCAGCCGATTCCAAAATTCAAGCGATTCCCCACCTCAGCCCAGAAAGCAGGTAGAACAACTTTTGTGGTGCCTTGCAGATGCCTACCGGGGTAGTGTAAGAATTACCAAGAGAACTCCTTTCTGGCACCTTCCCCGGTGGAGTTGTGCATGGGGTGTGTTTGGAACATTTTGTCACCAGCCGAGTCAAAATTCAGCGATTCCCACCTCAGCCCAGAAAGCAGGTAGAACAACTTTTGTGCTGCCTTTCAGCTGCCTACAGGACCAATGTAAAAACTGCCAACAGAACTCCTTTCTGGCACCTTCCCCGGTGGAGCTGCGCATGGGGTGTGTTTTGGGAGCATTTTGTCACCGGCCGACTCTAAAATTCATCGTTTCCCCATCACAGCCCAGAAAGCAGGTAGAACAAGTTTTGTGGTGCCTTTCAGATGCCTACCGGACCAATGTAAAAACTGCCAACAGAACTCCTTTCTGGCACCTTCCCCGGTGGAGCTGCGCATGGGGTGTGTTTGGAGCATTTTGTCACCGGCCGACTCTAAAAATTCATCGTTTCGCCATCTCAGCCCAGAAAGCAGGTAGAACAACTTTTGTGGTGCTTTCAGATGCCTACCGGGGTATTGTAAAAACTACCAAGAGAACTCGTTTCTGGCACCTTCCCCGGTGGAGTTGTGCATGGGGTGTGTTTTGGAACATTTTTGTCACCAGCCGAGTCCAAAATTCAGCGATTTCCCCACCTCAGCCCAGAAAGCAGGTAGAACAGCGTTTGTGGTGCCTTGCAGCTGCCTACCGGGGGTAGTGTAAAAAACTGCCAACAGAACTCCTTTCTGGCACCTTCCCTGGTGGAGCTGCGCATGGGGGTTGTGTTTGGAACATTTTGTCACAGGCCGACTCTAAAATTCATCGTTTCCGCACCTCAGCCCAGAAAGCAGGTAGAACAAGTTTTGTGGTGCCTTTCAAGCTGCCTACCAGGGTAGTTTAAGAATTACCAAGAGAACTCGTTTCTGGCACCTTCCCCGGTGGAGTTGTGCATGGGGTGTGTTTGGAACATTTTGTCACCAGCCGACTCTAAAATTCATCGTTTCCCCCATCTCAGCCCAGAAAGCAGGTTAGAACAAATTTTATGGTGCCTTTCAGATGCCTACCGGGGTATTGTAAAAACTAACAACAGAACTCGTTTCTGGCACCTTCCCCGGTGGAGTTGTGCATGGGGTGTGTTCGGAGCATTTTGTCCACCGGCCGACTCTAAAATTCATCGTTTCCGCACCTCAGCCCAGAAAGCAGGTAGAACAACTTTTGTGGTTGCCTTGCAGCTGCCTACCGGGGGTACTGTAAAAAACTGCCAACAGAACTCCTTTCAGGCACCTTCCCTGGTGGAGCTGCGCATGGGGTGTGTTTGGAACATTTTGTCACCAGCCGAGACCAAAATTCAGCCATTCCCCACCTCAGCCCAGAAAGCAGGTAGAACAACTTTTGTGGTGCCTTTCAGCTGCCTACCGGACCAATGTAAAAACTGCCAACAGAACTCGTTTCTGGCACCTTCCCTGGTGGAGCTGCGCATGGGGTGTGTTTGGAACATTTTGTCACCAGCCGAGACCAAAAATCAGCCATTCCCCATCTCAGCCCAGAAAGCAGGTAGAACAACTTTTGTGGTGCCTTTCAGATGCCTACCGGGGTATTGTAAAAACTACCAAGAGAACTCGTTTCTGGCACCTTCCCCGGTGGAGTTGTGCATGGGGTGTGTTTGGAACATTTTGTCACCAGCCGAGTCCAAAAGTCATCGTTTCCCCACCTCAGCCCAGAAAGCAGGTAGAACAGCGTTTGTGGTGCCTTGCAGCTGCCTACCGGGGTACTGTAAAAAACTGCCAAGAGAACTCGTTTCTGGCACCTTCCCTGGTGGAGCTGCGCATGGGGTGTGTTTGGAACATTTTGTCACAGGCCGACTCTAAAATTCATCGTTTCCGCACCTCAGCCCAGAAAGCAGGTAGAACAAGTTTTGTGGTGCCTTTCAGCTGCCTACCAGGGTAGTGTAAGAATTACCAAGAGAACTCCTTTCTGGCACCTTCCCCGGTGGAGTTGTGCATGGGGTGTGTTTGGAACATTTTGTCACCAGCCGAGTCCAAAATTCAGCGATTCCCCACCTCAGCCCAGAAAGCAGGTAGAACAACTTTTGTGGTGCCTTTCAGCTGCCAACCGGACCAATGTAAAAACTGCCAACAGAACTCGTTTCTGGCACCTTCCCTGGTGGAGCTGCGCATGGGGTGTGTTTGGAGCATTTTGTCACCAGCCGACTCTAAAATTCATCGTTTCCCCATCTCAGCCCAGAAAGCAGGTAGAACAACTTTTGTGATGCCTTTCAGATGCCTACCGGGGTAGTGTACAAACTACCAAAAGAACTCGTTTCTGGCAGCTTCCGCGGTTGAGTTGTGCATGGGGTGTGTTTGGAACATTTTGTCACCAGCCGATTCCAAAATTCAGCGATTCCCCACCTCAGCCCAGAAAGCAGGTAGAACAACTTTTGTGGTGCCTTGCAGATGCCTACCGGGGTAGTGTAAGAATTACCAAGAGAACTCCTTTCTGGCACCTTCCCCGGTGGAGTTGTGCATGGGGTGTGTTTGGAACATTTTGTCACCAGCCGAGTCCAAAATTCAGCCATTCCCCACCTCAGCCCAGAAAGCAGGTAGAACAAGTTTTGTGGTGCCTTGCAGCTGCCTACCGGACCAATGTAAAAACCGCCAACAGAACTCCTTTCTGGCACCTTCCCTGGTGGAGCTGCGCATGGGGTGTGTTTGGAGCATTTTGTCACCGGCCGACTCTAAAATTCATCGTTTCCCCATCTCAGCCCAGAAAGCAGGTAGAACAACTTTTGTGGTGCCTTGCAGCTGCCTACCGGGGTAGTGTAAGAATTACCAAGAGAACTCCTTTCTGGCACCTTCCCCGGTGGAGTTGTGCATGGGGTGTGTTTGGAACATTTTGTCACCAGCCGAGTCCAAAATTCAGCGATGCCCCATCTCAGCCCAGAAAGCAGGTAGAACAACTTTTGTGGTGCCTTTCAGCTGCCAACCGGACCAATGTAAAAACTGCCAACAGAACTCGTTTCTGGCACCTTCCCTGGTGGAGCTGCGCATGGGGTGTGTTTGGAACATTTTGTCACCGGCCGACTCTAAAATTCATCGTTTCCCCATCTCAGCCCAGAAAGCAGGTAGAACAACTTTTGTGGTGCCTTTCAGATGCCTACCGGGGTATTGTAAAAACTAACAACAGAACTCGTTTCTGGCACCTTCCCTGGTTGAGTTGTGCATGGGGTGTGTTTGGAACATTTTGTCACCAGCCGAGTCCAAAATTCATCGTTTCCCCACCTCAGCCCAGAAAGCAGGTAGAACAACTTTTGTGGTGCCTTGCAGCTGCCTACCGGCGTAGTGTAAGAATTACCAAGAGAACTCCTTTCTGGCACCTTCCCTGGTGGAGTTGTGCATGGGGTGTGTTTGGAGCATTTTGTCACTAGCCGAGTCCAAAATTCATCGTTTCCCATCTCAGCCCAGAAAGCAGGTAGAACAAATTTTATGGTGCCTTTCAGATGCCTACCGGGGTAGTGTAAAAACTGCCAACAGAACTCGTTTCTGGCACCTTCCCTGGTGGAGTTGTGCATAGGGTGTGTTTGGAGCATTTTGTCACCGGCCGACTCTAAAATTCATCGTTTCCCCATCTCAGCCCAGAAAGCAGGTAGAACAAATTTTATGGTGCCTTTCAGATGCCTACCGGGGTATTGTAAAAACTAACAACAGAACTCGTTTCTGGCACCTTCCCCGGTGGAGTTGTGCATGGGGTGTGTTCGGAGCATTTTGTCACCGGCCGACTCTAAAATTCATCGTTTCCGCACCTCAGCCCAGAAAGCAGGTAGAACAAGTTTTGTGGTGCCTTGCAGCTGCCTACCGGGGTACTGTAAAAAACTGCCAACAGAACTCCTTTCTGGCACCTTCCCCGGTGGAGCTGCGCATGGGGTGTGTTTGGAACATTTTGTCACCAGCCGAGACCAAAATTCAGCCATTCCCCACCTCAGCCCAGAAAGCAGGTAGAACAACTTTTGTGGTGCCTTTCAGCTGCCTACCGGACCAATGTAAAAACTGCCAACAGAACTCGTTTCTGGCACCTTCCCTGGTGGAGCTGCGCATGGGGTGTGTTTGGAACATTTTGTCACCAGCCGACTCTAAAATTCATCGTTTCCCCATCTCAGCCCAGAAAGCAGGTAGAACAACTTTTGTGGTGCCTTTCAGATGCCTACCAGGGTATTGTAAAAACTACCAAGAGAACTCGTTTCTGGCACCTTCCCCGGTGGAGTTGTGCATGGGGTGTGTTTGGAACATTTTGTCACCAGCCGAGTCCAAAATTCAGCGATTCCCCACCTCAGCCCAGAAAGCAGGTAGAACAGCGTTTGTGGTGCCTTGCAGCTGCCTACCGGGGTAGTGTAAAAACTGCCAACAGAACTCGTTTCTGGCACCTTCCCTGGTGGAGTTGTGCATGGGGTGTGTTTGGAGCATTTTGTCACCGGCCGACTCTAAAATTCATCGTTTCCCCATCTCAGCCCAGAAAGCAGGTAGAACAAATTTTATGGTGCCTTTCAGATGCCTACCGGGGTATTGTAAAAACTAACAACAGAACTCGTTTCTGGCACCTTCCCCGGTGGAGTTGTGCATGGGGTGTGTTTGGAGCATTTTGTCACCGGCCGACTCTAAAATTCATCGTTTCCGCACCTCAGCCCAGAAAGCAGGTAGAACAACTTTTGTGGTGCCTTGCAGCTGCCTACCGGGGTACTGTATAAACTGCCAACAGAACTCCTTTCAGGCACCTTCCGCGGTGGAGCTGCGCATGGGGTGTGTTTGGAACATTTTGTCACCAGCCGAGACCAAAATTCAGCCATTCCCCACCTCAGCCCAAAAAGCAGGTAGAACAACTTTTGTGGTGCCTTTCAGCTGCCTACCGGACCAATGTAAAAACTGCCAACAGAACTCGTTTCTGGCACCTTCCCTGGTGGAGCTGCGCATGGGGTGTGTTTGGAACATTTTGTCACCAGCCGAGACCAAAAATCAGCCATTCCCCATCTCAGCCCAGAAAGCAGGTAGAACAACTTTTGTGGTGCCTTTCAGATGCCTACCGGGGTATTGTAAAAACTGCCAAGAGAACTCGTTTCTGGCACCTTCCCCGGTGGAGTTGTGCATGGGGTGTGTTTGGAACATTTTGTCACAGGCCGACTCTAAAATTCATCGTTTCCGCACCTCAGCCCAGAAAGCAGGTAGAACAAGTTTTGTGGTGCCTTGCAGCTGCCTACCGGGGTAGTGTAAGAATTACCAAGAGAACTCCTTTCTGGCACCTTCCCTGGTGGAGTTGTGCATGGGGTGTGTTTGGAACATTTTGTCACCAGCCGAGTCCAAAATTCAGCGATTCCCCACCTCAGCCCAGAAAGCAGGTAGAACAGCGTTTGTGGTGCCTTGCAGCTGCCTACCGGGGTACTGTAAAAAACTGCCAAGAGAACTCCTTTCTGGCACCTTCCCTGGTGGAGCTGCGCATGGGGTGTGTTTGGAACATTTTGTCACAGGCCGACTCTAAAATTCATCGTTTCCGCACCTCAGCCTAGAAAGCAGGTAGAACAAGTTTTGTGGTGCCTTTCAGCTGCCTACCAGGGTAGTGTAAGAATTACCAAGAGAACTCCTTTCTGGCACCTTCCCCGGTGGAGTTGTGCATGGGGTGTGTTTGGAACATTTTGTCACCAGCCGAGTCCAAAATTCAGCGATTCCCCACCTCAGCCCAGAAAGCAGGTAGAACAACTTTTGTGGTGCCTTGCAGCTGCCTACCGGACCAATGTAAAAACTAACAACAGAACTCCTTTCTGGCACCTTCCCTGGTGGAGCTGCGCATGGGGTGTGTTTGGAGCATTTTGTCACCGGCCGACTCTAAAATTCATTGTTTCCCCATCTCAGCCCAGAAAGCAGGTAGAACAAATTTTATGGTGCCTTTCAGATGCCTACCGGGGTAGTGTAAAAACTACCAAAAGAACTCGTTTCTGGCAGCTTCCGCGGTGGAGTTGTGCATGGGGTGTGTTTGGAACATTTTGTCACCAGCGGAGTCCAAAATTCATCGTTTCCCCATCTCAGCCCAGAAAGCAGGTAGAACAACTTTTGTGGTGCCTTTCAGCTGCCTACCGGGGTAGTGTAAAAACTACCAAGAGAACTCCTTTCTGGCACCTTCCCCCGTAGAGTTGTGCATGGGGTGTGTTTGGAACATTTTGTCACCAGCCGAGTCCAAAAGTCAGCGATTCCCCATCTCAGCCCAGAAAGCAGGTAGAACAACTTTTGTGGTGCCTTGCAGCTGCCTACCGGACCAATGTAAAAACTGCCAACAGAACTCCTTTCTGGCACCTTCCCCGGTGGAGCTGTGCATGGCTGTGTTTGGAACATTTTGTCACGAGCCGTTTCCAAAATTCAGCATTTCCCCATCACAGCCCAGAAAGCAGGTAGAACAACTTTTGTGGTGCCTTTCAGCTGCCAACCGGACCAATGTAAAAACGGCCAACAGAACTCGTTTCTGGCACCTTCCCCGGTGGAGTTGTGCATGGGGTGTGTTTGGAACATTTTGTCACCAGCCGAGTCCAAAAGTCATCGTTTCCCCACCTCAGCCCAGATAGCAGGTAGAACAGCTTTTGTGGTGCCTTGCAGCTGCCTACTGGGGTACTGTAAAAAACTGCCAACAGAACTCGTTTCTGGCACCTTCCCTGGTGGAGCTGCGTATGGGGTGTGTTTGGAGCATTTTGTCACCGGCCGACTCTAAAATTCATCGTTTCCGCACCTCAGCCCAGAAAGCAGGTAGAACAAGTTTTGTGGTGCCTTTCAGCTGCGTATTGGGGTAGTGTAAAAACTACCAAGAGAACTCGTTTCTGGCACCTTCCGCGGTGGAATTGTGCATGGGGTGTGTTTGGAACATTTTGTCACCAGCCGAGTCCAAAATTCAGCGATTCCCCATCTCAGCCCAGAAAGCAGGTAGAACAACTTTTGTGGTGCCTTGCAGCTGCTTACGGGGTATTGTAAAAACTACCAAGAGAACTCGTTTCTGGCACCTTCCCCGGTGGAGTTGTGCATGGGGTGTGTTTGGAACATTTTGTCACCAGGCGAATCCAAAATACAGCGATTCCCCACCTCAGCCCAGAAAGCAGGTAGAACATCTTTTGTGGTGCCTTTCAGCTGCCTACCGGACCAATGTAAAAACTGCCAACAGAACTCGTTTCTGGCACCTTCCCTGGTGGAGCTGCGCATGGGGTGTGTTTGGAGCATTTTGTCACCGGCCGACTCTAAAATTCATCGTTTCCCCATCTCAGCCCAGAAAGCAGGTAGAACAACTTTTGTGGTGCCTTGCAGCTGCCTACCGGGGTAGTGTAAGAATTACCAAGAGAACTCCTTTCTGGCACCTTCCCTGGTGGAGGTGTGCATGGGGTGTGTTTGGAGCATTTTGTCACCAGCCGAGTCCAAAATTCATCGTTCCCCATCTCAGCCCAGAAAGCAGGTAGAACAAATTTTATGGTGCCTTTCAGATGCCTACCGGGGTAGTGTAAAAACTGCCAACAGAACTCGTTTCTGGCACCTTCCCCGGTGGAGTTGTGCATGGGGTGTGTTTGGAACATTTTGTCACCAGCCGAGTCCAAAATTCAGCCATTCCCCACCTCAGCCCAGAAAGCAGGTAGAATAGCGTTTGTGGTGCCTTGCAGCTGCCGACCGGGGTACTGTAAAAAACTGCCAACAGAACTCCTTTCTGGCACCTTCCCTGGTGGAGCTGCGCATGGGGTGTGTTTGGAGCATTTTGTCACCGGCCGACTCTAAAATTCATTGTTTCCCCATCTCAGCCCAGAAAGCAGGTAGAACAAATTTTATGGTGCCTTTCAGATGCCTACCGGGGTATTGTAAAAACTACCAACAGAACTCGTTTCTGGAATCTTCCGCGGTGGAGTTGTTCATGGGGTGTGTTTGGAACATTTTGTCACCAGCGGAGTCCAAAATTCATCGTTTCCCCACCTCAGCCCAGAAAGCAGGTAGAACAACTTTTGCGGTGCCTTTCAGCTGCCTACCGGGGTAGTGTAAGAATTACGAAGAGAACTCGTTTCTGGCACTTTCCCCGGTGGAGTTGTGCATGGGGTGTGTTTGGAACATTTTGTCACCAGCCGAGTCCAAAATTCATCGTTTCCCATCTCAGCCCAGAAAGCAGGTAGAACAAATTTTATGGTGCCTTTCAGATGCCTACCGGGGTAGTGTAAAAACTGCCAACAGAACTCCTTTCAGGCACCTTCCCTGGTGGAGCTGCGCATGGGGTGTGTTTGGAACATTTTGTCACCAGCCGAGACCAAAATTCAGCCATTCCCCACCGCAGCCCAGAAAGCAGGTAGAACAAATTTTATGGTGCCTTTCAGATGCCTACCGGGGTATTGTAAAAACTAACAACAGAACTCGTTTCTGGCACCTTCCCCGGTGGATTTGTGCATGGGGTGTGTTCGGAGCATTTTGTCACCGGCCGACTCTAAAATTCATCGTTTCCCCACCTCAGCCCAGAAAGCAGGTAGAACAACTTTTGTGGTGCCTTGCAGCTGCCTACCAGGGTACTGTAAAAAACTGCCAACAGAACTCCTTTCTGGCACCTTCCCTGGTGGAGCTGCGCATGGGTGTGTTTGGAACATTTTGTCACCAGCCGAGACCAAAATTCAGCGATTCCCCACCTCAGCCCAGAAAGCAGGTAGAACAACTTTTGTGGTGCCTTTCAGCTGCCTACCGGAGCAATGTAAAAACTGCCAACAGAACTCGTTTCTGGCACCTTCCCTGGTGGAGCTGCGCATGGGGTGTGTTTGGAACATTTTGTCACCAGCCGAGACCAAAATTCAGCCATTCCCCATCTCAGCCCAGAAAGCAGGTAGAACAACTTTTGTGGTGCCTTTCAGCTGCCTACCGGGGTAGTGTAAAAACTACCAAGAGAACTCGTTTCTGGCACCTTCCCCGGTGGAGTTGTGCATGGGGTGTGTTTGGAGCATTTTGTCACCAGCCGAGTCCAAAATTCAGCCATTCCCCACCTCAGCCCAGAAAGCAGGTAGAATAGCGTTTGTGGTGCCTTGCAGCTGCCTACCGGGGTACTGTAAAAAACTGCCAACAGAACTCCTTTCTGGCACCTTCCCTGGTGGAGCTGCGCATGGGGTGTGTTTGGAGCATTTTGTCACCGGCCGACTCTAAAATTCATTGTTTCCCCATCTCAGCCCAGAAAGCAGGTAGAACAAATTTTATGGTGCCTTTCAGATGCCTACCGGGGTAGTGTAAAAACTACCAAAAGAACTCGTTTCTGGCAGCTTCCCCGGTGGAGTTGTTCATGGGGTGTGTTTGGAACATTTTGTCACCAGCGGAGTCCAAAATTCATCGTTTCCCCACCTCAGCCCAGAAAGCAGGTAGAACAACTTTTGCGGTGCCTTTCAGCTGCCTACCGGGGTAGTGTAAGAATTACGAAGAGAACTCGTTTCTGGCACTTTCCCCGGTGGAGTTGTGCATGGGGTGTGTTTGGAACATTTTGTCACCAGCCGAGTCCAAAATTCATCGTTTCCCATCTCAGCCCAGAAAGCAGGTAGAACAAATTTTATGGTGCCTTTCAGATGCCTACCGGGGTAGTGTAAAAACTGCCAACAGAACTCCTTTCAGGCACCTTCCCTGGTGGAGCTGCGCATGGGGTGTGTTTGGAACATTTTGTCACCAGCCGAGACCAAAATTCAGCCATTCCCCACCGCAGCCCAGAAAGCAGGTAGAACAAATTTTATGGTGCCTTTCAGATGCCTACCGGGGTATTGTAAAAACTAACAACAGAACTCGTTTCTGGCACCTTCCCCGGTGGATTTGTGCATGGGGTGTGTTCGGAGCATTTTGTCACCGGCCGACTCTAAAATTCATCGTTTCCCCACCTCAGCCCAGAAAGCAGGTAGAACAACTTTTGTGGTGCCTTGCAGCTGCCTACCGGGGTACTGTAAAAAACTGCCAACAGAACTCCTTTCAGGCACCTTCCCTGGTGGAGCTGCGCATGGGTGTGTTTGGAACATTTTGTCACCAGCCGAGACCAAAATTCAGCCATTCCCCACCTCAGCCCAGAAAGCAGGTAGAACAACTTTTGTGGTGCCTTTCAGCTGCCTACCGGACCAATGTAAAAACTGCCAACAGAACTCGTTTCTGGCACCTTCCCTGGTGGAGCTGCGCATGGGGTGTGTTTGGAACATTTTGTCACCAGCCGAGACCAAAATTCAGCCATTCCCCACCGCAGCCCAGAAAGCAGGTAGAACAAATTTTATGGTGCCTTTCAGATGCCTACCGGGGTATTGTAAAAACTAACAACAGAACTCGTTTCTGGCACCTTCCCCGGTGGATTTGTGCAGGGGGTGTGTTCGGAGCATTTTGTCACCGGCCGACTCTAAAATTCATCGTTTCCCCACCTCAGCCCAGAAAGCAGGTAGAACAACTTTTGTGGTGCCTTGCAGCTGCCTACCGGGGTACTGTAAAAAACTGCCAACAGAACTCCTTTCTGGCACCTTCCCTGGTGGAGCTGCGCATGGGTGTGTTTGGAACATTTTGTCACCAGCCGAGACCAAAATTCAGCGATTCCCCACCTCAGCCCAGAAAGCAGGTAGAACAACTTTTGTGGTGCCTTTCAGCTGCCTACCGGAGCAATGTAAAAACTGCCAACAGAACTCGTTTCTGGCACCTTCCCTGGTGGAGCTGCGCATGGGGTGTGTTTGGAACATTTTGTCACCAGCCGAGACCAAAATTCAGCCATTCCCCATCTCAGCCCAGAAAGCAGGTAGAACAAATTTTGTGGTGCCTTTCAGCTGCCTACCGGGGTATTGTAAAAACTACCAAGAGAACTCGTTTCTGGCACCTTCCCCGGTGGAGTTGTGCATGGGGTGTGTTTGGAACATTTTGTCACCAGCCGAGTCCAAAATTCAGCCATTCCCCACCTCAGCCCAGAAAGCAGGTAGAATAGCGTTTGTGGTGCCTTGCAGCTGCCTACCGGGGTACTGTAAAAAACTGCCAACAGAACTCCTTTCTGGCACCTTCCCTGGTGGAGCTGCGCATGGGGTGTGTTTGGAGCATTTTGTCACCGGCCGACTCTAAAATTCATTGTTTCCCCATCTCAGCCCAGAAAGCAGGTAGAACAAATTTTATGGTGCCTTTCAGATGCCTACCGGGGTAGTGTAAAAACTACCAAAAGAACTCGTTTCTGGCAGCTTCCCCGGTGGAGTTGTTCATGGGGTGTGTTTGGAACATTTTGTCACCAGCGGAGTCCAAAATTCATCGTTTCCCCACCTCAGCCCAGAAAGCAGGTAGAACAACTTTTGCGGTGCCTTTCAGCTGCCTACCGGGGTAGTGTAAGAATTACGAAGAGAACTCGTTTCTGGCACTTTCCCCGGTGGAGTTGTGCATGGGGTGTGTTTGGAACATTTTGTCACCAGCCGAGTCCAAAATTCATCGTTTCCCATCTCAGCCCAGAAAGCAGGTAGAACAAATTTTATGGTGCCTTTCAGATGCCTACCGGGGTAGTGTAAAAACTGCCAACAGAACTCCTTTCACGCACCTTCCCTGGTGGAGCTGCGCATGGGGTGTGTTTGGAACATTTTGTCACAAGCCGAGACCAAAATTCAGCCATTCCCCACCGCAGCCCAGAAAGCAGGTAGAACAAATTTTATGGTGCCTTTCAGATGCCTACCGGGGTATTGTAAAAACTAACAACAGAACTCCTTTCTGGCACCTTCCCCGGTGGATTTGTGCAGGGGGTGTGTTCGGAGCATTTTGTCACCGGCCGACTCTAAAATTCATCGTTTCCGCACCTCAGCCCAGAAAGCAGGTAGAACAACTTTTGTGGTGCCTTGCAGCTGCCTACCGGGGTACTGTAAAAAACCGCCAACAGAACTCCTTTCTGGCACCTTCCCTGGTGGAGCTGCGCATGGGTGTGTTTGGAACATTTTGTCACCAGCCGAGACCAAAATTCAGCCATTCCCCACCTCAGCCCAGAAAGCAGGTAGAACAACTTTTGTGGTGCCTTTCAGCTGCCTACCGGAGCAATGTAAAAACTGCCAACAGAACTCGTTTCTGGCACCTTCCCTGGTGGAGCTGCGCATGGGGTGTGTTTGGAACATTTTGTCACCAGCCGAGACCAAAATTCAGCCATTCCCCATCTCAGCCCAGAAAGCAGGTAGAACAAATTTTATGGTGCCTTTCAGATGCCTACCGGGGTAGTGTAAAAACTACCAATAGAACTCGTTTCTGGCACCTTCCCCGGTGGAGTTGTGCATGGGGTGTGTTTGGAACATTTTGTCACCAGCCGAGTCCAAAATTCAGCCATTCCCCACCTCAGCCCAGAAAGCAGGTAGAACAGCGTTTGTGGTGCCTTGCAGCTGCCTACCGGGGTACTGTAAAAAACTGCCAACAGAACTCCTTTCTGGCACCTTCCCTGGTGGAGCTGCGCATGGGGTGTGTTTGGAGCATTTTGTCACCGGCCGACTCTAAAATTCATTGTTTCCCCATCTCAGCCCAGAAAGCAGGTAGAACAAATTTTATGGTGCCTTTCAGATGCCTACCGGGGTAGTGTAAAAACTAACAACAGAACTCGTTTCTGGCACCTTCCCCGGTGGAGTTGTTCATGGGGTGTGTTTGGAACATTTTGTCACCAGCGGAGTCCAAAATTCATCGTTTCCCCACCTCAGCCCAGAAAGCAGGTAGAACAACTTTTGTGGTGCCTTTCAGCTGCCTACCGGGGTAGTGTAAAAACTACCAAGAGAACTCCTTTCTGGCACCTTCCCCTGTAGAGTTGTGCATGGGGTGTGTTTGGAGCATTTTGTCACCAGCCGAGGCCAAAATTCAGCGATTCCCCATCTCAGCCCAGAAAGCAGGTAGAACAACTTTTGTGGTGCCTTTCAGCTGCCTACCGGGGTAGTGTAAAAACCACCAACAGAACTCGTTTCTGGCACCTTCCCCGGTGGAGTTGTGCATGAGGTGTGTTTGGAAAAGTTTTTCATTAGCCGAGACCAAAATTCATCGTTTCCCCATCTCAGCCCAGAAAGCAGGTAGAACAACTTTTGTGGTGCCTTTCATCTGGCTACTAGGGCAGTGTAAAACCGCCAACAGAACTCCTTTCCGGCAACTTCCCCGGTGCAGCTGTGCATGGCTGTGTTTGGAATATTTTGTCAATAGGGGAGTCCAAAATTCAGCGATTCCCCATCTCAGCCCAGAAAGCAGGTAGAATAACTTTTGTGGTGCCTTTCATCTGGCTACTAGGGCAGTGTAAAACCACCAACAGAACTCCTTTCTGGCACCTTCCCCAGTGGAGTTGTGCATGGGGTGTGTTTGGAACATTTTGTCACCCGCCGACTCCAAAAGTCAGCGGTTCCCCATCTCAGCCCAGAAAGCAGGTAGAACAACTTTTGTGGTGCCTTGCAGCTGCCTACCGGACCAATGTAAAAACTGCCAACAGAACTCCTTTCTGGCACCTTCCCCGGTGGAGTTGTGCATGGCTGTGTTTGGAACATTTTGTCACGAGCCGTTTCCAAAATTCAGCATTTCCCCATCACAGCCCAGAAAGCAGGTAGAACAACTTTTGTGGTGCCTTTCAGCTGCCAACCGGACCAATGTAAAAACGGCCAACAGAACTCGTTTCTGGCACCTTCCGCGGTGGAGTTGTGCATGGGGTGTGTTTGGAACATTTTGTCACCAGCCGAGTCCAAAAGTCAACTGTTCCCCATCTCAGCCCAGAAAGCAGGTAGAACAACTTTTGTGGTGCCTTTCTGCTGCCTACCGGGGTAGTGTAAAAACTACCAACAGAACTCCTTTCTGGCACCTTCCCGGGTGCAGTTGTGCATGGGGTGTGTTTGGAACATTTTGTCACCAGCCGAGTCCAAAATTCAGCTGTTCCCCACCTCAGCCCAGAAAGCAGGTAGAACAACTTTTGTGGTGCCTTTCAGCTGCCTACCGGAGCAATGTAAAAACTGCCAACAGAACTCGTTTCTGGCACCTTCCCTGGTGGAGCTGCGCATGGGGTGTGTTTGGAACATTTTGTCACCAGCCGAGACCAAAATTCAGCCATTCCCCATCTCAGCCCAGAAAGCAGGTAGAACAACTTTTGTGGTGCCTTTCAGCTGCCTACCGGGGTATTGTAAAAACTACCAAGAGAACTCGTTTCTGGCACCTTCCCCGGTGGAGTTGTGCATGGGGTGTGTTTGGAACATTTTGTCACCAGCCGAGTCCAAAATTCAGCCATTCCCCACCTCAGCCCAGAAAGCAGGTAGAACAGCGTTTGTGGTGCCTTGCAGCTGCCTACCGGGGTACTGTAAAAAACTGCCAACAGAACTCCTTTCTGGCACCTTCCCTGGTGGAGCTGCGCATGGGGTGTGTTTGGAGCATTTTGTCACCGGCCGACTCTAAAATTCATTGTTTCCCCATCTCAGCCCAGAAAGCAGGTAGAACAAATTTTATGGTGCCTTTCAGATGCCTACCGGGGTAGTGTAAAAACTACCAAAAGAACTCGTTTCTGGCAGCTTCCCCGGTGGAGTTGTTCATGGGGTGTGTTTGGAACATTTTGTCACCAGCGGAGTCCAAAATTCATCGTTTCCCCACCTCAGCCCAGAAAGCAGGTAGAACAACTTTTGCGGTGCCTTTCAGCTGCCTACCGGGGTAGTGTAAGAATTACGAAGAGAACTCGTTTCTGGCACTTTCCCCGGTGGAGTTGTGCATGGGGTGTGTTTGGAACATTTTGTCACCAGCCGAGTCCAAAATTCATCGTTTCCCATCTCAGCCCAGAAAGCAGGTAGAACAAATTTTATGGTGCCTTTCAGATGCCTACCGGGGTAGTGTAAAAACTGCCAACAGAACTCCTTTCAGGCACCTTCCCTGGTGGAGATGCGCATGGGGTGTGTTTGGAACATTTTGTCACAAGCCGAGACCAAAATTCAGCCATTCCCCACCGCAGCCCAGAAAGCAGGTAGAACAAATTTTATGGTGCCTTTCAGATGCCTACCGGGGTATTGTAAAAACTAACAACAGAACTCCTTTCTGGCACCTTCCCCGGTGGATTTGTGCAGGGGGTGTGTTCGGAGCATTTTGTCACCGGCCGACTCTAAAATTCATCGTTTCCGCACCTCAGCCCAGAAAGCAGGTAGAACAACTTTTGTGGTGCCTTGCAGCTGCCTACCGGGGTACTGTAAAAAACCGCCAACAGAACTCCTTTCTGGCACCTTCCCTGGTGGAGCTGCGCATGGGTGTGTTTGGAACATTTTGTCACCAGCCGAGACCAAAATTCAGCGATTCCCCACCTCAGCCCAGAAAGCAGGTAGAACAACTTTTGTGGTGCCTTTCAGCTGCCTACCGGAGCAATGTAAAAACTGCCAACAGAACTCGTTTCTGGCACCTTCCCTGGTGGAGCTGCGCATGGGGTGTGTTTGGAACATTTTGTCACCAGCCGAGACCAAAATTCAGCCATTCCCCATCTCAGCCCAGAAAGCAGGTAGAACAAATTTTATGGTGCCTTTCAGATGCCTACCGGGGTAGTGTAAAAACTACCAATAGAACTCGTTTCTGGCACCTTCCCCGGTGGAGTTGTGCATGGGGTGTGTTTGGAACATTTTGTCACCAGCCGAGTCCAAAATTCAGCCATTCCCCACCTCAGCCCAGAAAGCAGGTAGAACAGCGTTTGTGGTGCCTTGCAGCTGCCTACCGGGGTACTGTAAAAAACTGCCAACAGAACTCCTTTCTGGCACCTTCCCTGGTGGAGCTGCGCATGGGGTGTGTTTGGAGCATTTTGTCACCGGCCGACTCTAAAATTCATTGTTTCCCCATCTCAGCCCAGAAAGCAGGTAGAACAAATTTTATGGTGCCTTTCAGATGCCTACCGGGGTAGTGTAAAAACTAACAACAGAACTCGTTTCTGGCACCTTCCCCGGTGGAGTTGTTCATGGGGTGTGTTTGGAACATTTTGTCACCAGCGGAGTCCAAAATTCATCGTTTCCCCACCTCAGCCCAGAAAGCAGGTAGAACAACTTTTGTGGTGCCTTTCAGCTGCCTACCGGGGTAGTGTAAAAACTACCAAGAGAACTCCTTTCTGGCACCTTCCCCTGTAGAGTTGTGCATGGGGTGTGTTTGGAGCATTTTGTCACCAGCCGAGGCCAAAATTCAGCGATTCCCCATCTCAGCCCAGAAAGCAGGTAGAACAACTTTTGTGGTGCCTTTCAGCTGCCTACCGGGGTAGTGTAAAAACCACCAACAGAACTCGTTTCTGGCACCTTCCCCGGTGGAGTTGTGCATGAGGTGTGTTTGGAAAAGTTTTTCATTAGCCGAGACCAAAATTCATCGTTTCCCCATCTCAGCCCAGAAAGCAGGTAGAACAACTTTTGTGGTGCCTTTCATCTGGCTACTAGGGCAGTGTAAAACCGCCAACAGAACTCCTTTCCGGCAACTTCCCCGGTGCAGCTGTGCATGGCTGTGTTTGGAATATTTTGTCAATAGGGGAGTCCAAAATTCAGCGATTCCCCATCTCAGCCCAGAAAGCAGGTAGAATAACTTTTGTGGTGCCTTTCATCTGGCTACTAGGGCAGTGTAAAACCACCAACAGAACTCCTTTCTGGCACCTTCCCCAGTGGAGTTGTGCATGGGGTGTGTTTGGAACATTTTGTCACCCGCCGACTCCAAAAGTCAGCGGTTCCCCATCTCAGCCCAGAAAGCAGGTAGAACAACTTTTGTGGTGCCTTGCAGCTGCCTACCGGACCAATGTAAAAACTGCCAACAGAACTCCTTTCTGGCACCTTCCCCGGTGGAGTTGTGCATGGCTGTGTTTGGAACATTTTGTCACGAGCCGTTTCCAAAATTCAGCATTTCCCCATCACAGCCCAGAAAGCAGGTAGAACAACTTTTGTGGTGCCTTTCAGCTGCCAACCGGACCAATGTAAAAACGGCCAACAGAACTCGTTTCTGGCACCTTCCGCGGTGGAGTTGTGCATGGGGTGTGTTTGGAACATTTTGTCACCAGCCGAGTCCAAAAGTCAACTGTTCCCCATCTCAGCCCAGAAAGCAGGTAGAACAACTTTTGTGGTGCCTTTCTGCTGCCTACCGGGGTAGTGTAAAAACTACCAACAGAACTCCTTTCTGGCACCTTCCCGGGTGCAGTTGTGCATGGGGTGTGTTTGGAACATTTTGTCACCAGCCGAGTCCAAAATTCAGCTGTTCCCCACCTCAGCCCAGAAAGCAGGTAGAACAACTTTTGTGGTGCCTTTCAGCTGCCTACCGGAGCAATGTAAAAACTGCCAACAGAACTCGTTTCTGGCACCTTCCCTGGTGGAGCTGCGCATGGGGTGTGTTTGGAACATTTTGTCACCAGCCGAGACCAAAATTCAGCCATTCCCCATCTCAGCCCAGAAAGCAGGTAGAACAACTTTTGTGGTGCCTTTCAGCTGCCTACCGGGGTATTGTAAAAACTACCAAGAGAACTCGTTTCTGGCACCTTCCCCGGTGGAGTTGTGCATGGGGTGTGTTTGGAACATTTTGTCACCAGCCGAGTCCAAAATTCAGCCATTCCCCACCTCAGCCCAGAAAGCAGGTAGAATAGCGTTTGTGGTGCCTTGCAGCTGCCTACCGGGGTACTGTAAAAAACTGCCAACAGAACTCCTTTCTGGCACCTTCCCTGGTGGAGCTGCGCATGGGGTGTGTTTGGAGCATTTTGTCACCGGCCGACTCTAAAATTCATTGTTTCCCCATCTCAGCCCAGAAAGCAGGTAGAACAAATTTTATGGTGCCTTTCAGATGCCTACCGGGGTAGTGTAAAAACTACCAAAAGAACTCGTTTCTGGCAGCTTCCCCGGTGGAGTTGTTCATGGGGTGTGTTTGGAACATTTTGTCACCAGCGGAGTCCAAAATTCATCGTTTCCCCACCTCAGCCCAGAAAGCAGGTAGAACAACTTTTGCGGTGCCTTTCAGCTGCCTACCGGGGTAGTGTAAGAATTACGAAGAGAACTCGTTTCTGGCACTTTCCCCGGTGGAGTTGTGCATGGGGTGTGTTTGGAACATTTTGTCACCAGCCGAGTCCAAAATTCATCGTTTCCCATCTCAGCCCAGAAAGCAGGTAGAACAAATTTTATGGTGCCTTTCAGATGCCTACCGGGGTAGTGTAAAAACTGCCAACAGAACTCCTTTCAGGCACCTTCCCTGGTGGAGTTGTGCATGGGGTGTGTTTGGAACATTTTGTCACCAGCCGAGACCAAAATTCAGCCATTCCCCACCGCAGCCCAGAAAGCAGGTAGAACAAATTTTATGGTGCCTTTCAGATGCCTACCGGGGTATTGTAAAAACTAACAACAGAACTCGTTTCTGGCACCTTCCCCGGTGGATTTGTGCATGGGGTGTGTTCGGAGCATTTTGTCACCGGCCGACTCTAAAATTCATCGTTTCCGCACCTCAGCCCAGAAAGCAGGTAGAACAACTTTTGTGGTGCCTTGCAGCTGCCTACCGGGGTACTGTAAAAAACTGCCAACAGAACTCCTTTCAGGCACCTTCCCTGGTGGAGCTGCGCATGGGTGTGTTTGGAACATTTTGTCACCAGCCGAGACCAAAATTCAGCCATTCCCCACCTCAGCCCAGAAAGCAGGTAGAACAACTTTTGTGGTGCCTTTCAGCTGCCTACCGGAGCAATGTAAAAACTGCCAACAGAACTCCTTTCTGGCACCTTCCCTGGTGGAGCTGCGCATGGGGTGTGTTTGGAACATTTTGTCACCAGCCGAGACCAAAATTCAGCCATTCCCCATCTCAGCCCAGAAAGCAGGTAGAACAAATTTTATGGTGCCTTTCAGATGCCTACCGGGGTAGTGTAAAAACTACCAATAGAACTCGTTTCTGGCACCTTCCCCGGTGGAGTTGTGCATGGGGTGTGTTTGGAACATTTTGTCACCAGCGGAGTCCAAAATTCAGCGATTCCCCACCTCAGCCCAGAAAGCAGGTAGAACAGCGTTTGTGGTGCCTTGCAGCTGCCTACCGGGGTACTGTAAAAAACTGCCAACAGAACTCCTTTCTGGCACCTTCCCTGGTGGAGCTGCGCATGGGGTGTGTTTGGAGCATTTTGTCACCGGCCGACTCTAAAATTCATTGTTTCCCCATCTCAGCCCAGAAAGCAGGTAGAACAAATTTTATGGTGCCTTTCAGATGCCTACCGGGGTAGTGTAAAAACTAACAACAGAACTCGTTTCTGGCACCTTCCCCGGTGGAGTTGTTCATGGGGTGTGTTTGGAACATTTTGTCACCAGCGGAGTCCAAAATTCATCGTTTCCCCACCTCAGCCCAGAAAGCAGGTAGAACAACTTTTGTGGTGCCTTTCAGCTGCCTACCGGGGTAGTGTAAAAACTACCAAGAGAACTCCTTTCTGGCACCTTCCCCCGTAGAGTTGTGCATGGGGTGTGTTTGGAGCATTTTGTCACCAGCCGAGTCCAAAAGTCAGCGATTCCCCATCTCAGCCCAGAAAGCAGGTAGAACAACTTTTGTGGTGCCTTTCAGCTGCCTACCGGGGTAGTGTAAAAACCACCAACAGAACTCGTTTCTGGCACCTTCCCCGGTGGAGTTGTGCATGAGGTGTGTTTGGAAAAGTTTTTCATTAGCCGAGACCAAAATTCATCGTTTCCCCATCTCAGCCCAGAAAGCAGGTAGAACAACTTTTGTGGTGCCTTTCATCTGGCTACTAGGGCAGTGTAAAACCGCCAACAGAACTCCTTTCCGGCAACTTCCCCGGTGCAGCTGTGCATGGCTGTGTTTGGAATATTTTGTCAATAGGGGAGTCCAAAATTCAGCGATTCCCCATCTCAGCCCAGAAAGCAGGTAGAACAACTTTTGTGGTGCCTTTCATCTGGCTACTAGGGCAGTGTAAAACCACCAACAGAACTCCTTTCTGGCACCTACCCCAGTGGAGTTGTGCATGGGGTGTGTTTGGAACATTTTGTCACCCGCCGACTCCAAAAGTCAGCGGTTCCCCATCTCAGCCCAGAAAGCAGGTAGAACAACGTTTGTGGTGCCTTGCAGCTGCCTACCGGACCAATGTAAAAACTGCCAACAGAACTCCTTTCTGGCACCTTCCCCGGTGGAGTTGTGCATGGCTGTGTTTGGAACATTTTGTCACGAGCCGTTTCCAAAATTCAGCATTTCCCCATCACAGCCCAGAAAGCAGGTAGAACAACTTTTGTGGTGCCTTTCAGCTGCCAACCGGACCAATGTAAAAACGGCCAACAGAACTCGTTTCTGGCACCTTCCGCGGTGGAGTTGTGCATGGGGTGTGTTTGGAACATTTTGTCACCAGCCGAGTCCAAAAGTCAACTGTTCCCCATCTCAGCCCAGAAAGCAGGTAGAACAGCTTTTGTGGTGCCTTGCAGCTGCCTACCGGGGTACTGTAAAAATTAACAACAGAACTCCTTTCTGGCACCTTCCCTGGTGGAGCTGCGCATGGGGTGTGTTTGGAGCATTTTGTCACCGGCCGACTCTAAAATTCATTGTTTCCGCATGTCAGCCCAGAAAGCAGGTAGAACAACTTTTGTGGTGCCTTTCAGATGCCTACCGGGGTAGTGTAAAAACTACCAAGAGAACTCGTTTCTGGCACCTTCCCCGGTAGAGTTGTGGATGGGGTGTGTTTGGAACATTTTGTCACCAGCCGAGTCCAAAATTCAGCGATTCCCCATCTCAGCCCAGAAAGCAGGTAGAACAAGTTTTGTGGTGCCTTTCAGCTGCCTACCGGGGTAGTGTAAAAACTACCAAGAGAACTCCTTTCTGGCACCTTCCCCGGTGGAGTTGTGCATGAGGTGTGTTTGGAACATTTTGTCACCAGCCGAGTCCAAAATTCAGCGATTCCCCACCTCAGCCCAGAAAGCAGGTAGAACAACTTTTGCGGTGCCTTGCAGCTGCCTACCGGGGTAGTGTAAGAATTACGAAGAGAACTCGTTTCTGGCACTTTCCCCGGTGGAGTTGTGGATGGGGTGTGTTTGGAACATTTTGTCACCAGCCGAGATCAAAATTCAGCGATTCCCCACCTCAGCCCAGAAAGCAGGTAGAACAAATTTTATGGTGCCTTTCAGATGCCTACCGGGGTATTGTAAAAACTACCAAGAGAACTCGTTTCTGGCATCTTCCGCGGTGGAGTTGTGCATGGGGTGTGTTTGGAACATTTTGTCACCAGCAGAGTCCAAAATTCAGCGATTCCCCACCTCAGCCCAGAAAGCAGGTAGAACAACTTTTGTGGTGCCTTTCAGCTGCCTACCGGACCAATGTAAAAACTGCCAACAGAACTCCTTTCTGGCACCTTCCCTGGTGGAGCTGCGCATGGGGTTTGTTTGGAGCATTTTGTCAGTAGCCGAGACCAAAATTCATCGTTTCCGCATCTCAGCCCAGAAAGCAGGTAGAACAAATTTTATGGTGCCTTTCAGATGCCTACCGGGGTATTGTAAAAACTAACAACAGAACTCTTTTCTGGCACCTTCCCTGGTGGAGTTGTGCATGGGGTGTGTTTGGAACATTTTGTCACCAGCCGAGATCAAAATTCATCGTTTCCCCATCTCAGCCCAGAAAGCAGGTAGAACAAATTTTATGGTGCCTTTCAGCTGCCTACCGGGGTAGTGTAAAGAATTACCAAGAAAACTCCTTTCTGGCACCTTCCCTGGTGGAGCTGCGCATGGGGTGTGTTTGGAGCATTTTGTCACCGGCCGACTCTAAAATTCATCGTTTCCCCATCTCAGCCCAGAAAGCAGGTAGAACAAATTTTATGGTACCTTTCAGATGCCTACCGGGGTAGTGTAAAAACTAACAACAGAACTCGTTTCTGGCACCTTCCCTGGTGGAGTTGTGCATGGGGTGTGTTTGGAACATTTTGTCACCAGCCGAGTCCAAAATTCAGCGATTCCCCACCTCAGCCCAGAAAGCAGGTAGAACATCTTTTGTGGTGCCTTTCAGATGCCTACCGGCGTAGTGTAAGAATTACCAAGAGAACTCCTTTCTTGCACCTTCCCTGGTGGAGCTGCGCATGGGGTGTGTTTGGAGCATTTTGTCACCGGCCGACTCTAAAATTCATCGTTTCCCCATCTCAGCCCAGAAAGCAGGTAGAACAACTTTTGTGGTGCCTTGCAGCTGCCTACCGGACCAATGTAAAAACTACCAAGAGAACTCCTTTCTGGCACCTTCCCTGGTGGAGCTGCGCATGGGTGTGTTTGGAGCATTTTGTCACCGGCCGACTCTAAAATTCATCGTTTCCCCATCTCAGCCCAGAAAGCAGGTAGAACAAATTTTATGGTGCCTTTCAGATGCCTACCGGGGTAGTGTAAAAACTACCAAAAGAACTCGTTTCTGGCAGCTTCCGCGGTGGAGTTGTGCATGGGGTGTGTTTGGAACATTTTGTCACCAGCCGAGTCCAAAATTCAGCGATTCCCCACCTCAGCCCAGAAAGCAGGTAGAACAACTTTTGTGGTGCCTTGCAGCTGCCTACCGGACCAATGTAAAAACTGCCAACAGAACTCCTTTCTGGCACCTTCCCCGGTGGAGTTGTGCGTGGGGTGTGTTTGGAGCATTTTGTCACCGGCCGACTCTAAAATTCATCGTTTCCCCATCTCAGCCCAGAAAGCAGGTAGAACAAATTTTATGGTGCCTTTCAGATGCCTACCGGGGTATTGTAAAAACTAACAACAGAACTCCTTTCTGGCACCTTCCCTGGTGGAGCTGCGCATGGGGTGTGTTTGGAGCATTTTGTCACCGGCCGACTCTAAATTTCATCGTTTCCCCATCTCAGCCCAGAAAGCAGGTAGAACAAATTTTATGGTACCTTTCAGATGCCTACCGGGGTATTGTAAAAACTAACAACAGAACTCCTTTCTGGCACCTTCCCCGGTGGAGTTGTGCATGGGGTGTGTTTGGAACATTTTGTCACCAGCCGAGTCCAAAATTCAGCGATTCCCCACCTCAACCCAGAAAGCAGGTAGAACATCTTTTGTGGTGCCTTTCAGCTGCCTACCGGCGTAGTGTAAGAATTACCAAGAAAACTCCTTTCTGGCACCTTCCCTGGTGGAGCTGCGCATGGGGTGTGTTTGGAGCATTTTGTCACCGGCCGACTCTAAAATTCATCGTTTCGCCATCTCAGCCCAGAAAGCAGGTAGAACAAATTTTATGGTGCCTTTCAGATGCCTACCGGGGTAGTGTAAAAACTACCAAAAGAACTCGTTTCTGGCACCTTCCCCGGTGGAGTTGTGCATGGAGTGTGTTTGGAACATTTTGTCACCGGCCGACGCTAAAATTCATCGTTTCCCCATCTCAGCCCAGAAAGCAGGTAGAACAAATTTTATGGTGCCTTTCAGATGCCTACCGGGGTATTGTAAAAACTACCAACAGAACTCGTTTCTGGAATCTTCCGCGGTGGAGTTGTGCATGGGGTGTGTTTGGAACATTTTGTCACCAGCAGAGTCCAAAATTCAGCGATTCCCCACCTCAGCCCAGAAAGCAGGTAGAACAACTTTTGTGGTGCCTTTCAGATGCCTACCGGACCAATGTAAAAACTGCCAACAGAACTCCTTTCTGGCACCTTCCCTGGTGGAGCTGCGCATGGGTGTGTTTGGAGCATTTTGCACCGGCCGACTCTAAAATTCATCGTTTCCCCATCTCAGCCCAGAAAGCAGGTAGAACAACTTTTGTGGTGCCTTTCAGCTGCCTACCGGCGTAGTGTAAAGAATTACCAAGAAAACTCCTTTCTGGCACCTTCCCTGGTGGAGCTGCGCATGGGGTGTGTTTGGAGCATTTTGTCACCAGCCAACTCTAAAATTCATCGTTTCCCCATCTCAGCCCAGAAAGCAGGTAGAACAAATTTTATGGTACCTTTCAGATGCCTACCGGGGTAGTGTAAAAACTACCAAGAGAACTCGTTTCTGGCAGCTTCCCCGGTGGAGTTGTGCATGGGGTGTGTTTGGAACATTTTGTCACCAGCCGAGTCCAAAATTCAGCGATTCCCCACCTCAGCCCAGAAAGCAGGTAGAACATCTTTTGTGGTGTCTTTCAGCTGCCTACCGGCGTAGTGTAAGAATTACCAAGAGAACTCCTTTCTGGCACCTTCCCTGGTGGAGCTGCGCATGGGGTGTGTTTGGAGCATTTTGACACCGGCCGACTCTAAAATTCATCGTTTCCCCATCTCAGCCCAGAAAGCAGGTAGAACAACTTTTGTGGTGCCTTTCAGCTGCCTACCGGACCAATGTAAAAACTACCAAGAGAACTCCTTTCTGGCACCTTCTCTGGTGGAGCTGCGCATGGGTGTGTTTGGAGCATTTTGTCACCGGCCGACTCTAAAATTCATCGTTTCCCCATCTCAGCCCAGAAAGCAGGTAGAACAAATTTTATGGTGCCTTTCAGATGCCTACCGGGGTAGTGTAAAAACTACCAAGAGAACTCGTTTCTGGCATCTGCCGCGGTGGAGTTGTGCATGGGGTGTGTTTGGAACATTTTGTCACCAGCCGAGTCCAAAGTTCAGCGATTCCCCACCTCAACCCAGAAAGCAGGTAGAACATCTTTTGTGGTGCCTTTCAGCTGCCTTCCGGCGTAGTGAAAAGAATTACCAAGAAAACTCCTTTCTGGCACCTTCCCTGGTGGAGCTGCGCATGGGGTGTGTTTGGAGCATTTTGTCACCGGCCGACTCTAAAATTCATCGTTTCGCCATCTCAGCCCAGAAAGCAGGTAGAACAAATTTTATGGTGCCTTTCAGATGCCTACCGGGGTAGTGTAAAAACTACCAAAAGAACTCGTTTCTGGCACCTTCCCCGGTGGAGTTGTGCATGGGGTGTGTTTGGAACATTTTGTCACCGGCCGACGCTAAAATTCATCGTTTCCCCATCTCAGCCCAGAAAGCAGGTAGAACAAATTTTATGGTGCCTTTCACCTGCCTACCGGGGTAGTGTAAAAACTAACAACAGAACTCGTTTCTGGCACCTTCCCCGGTGGAGTTGTGCATGGGGTGTGTTTGGAACATTTTGTCACCAGCCGAGTCCAAAATTCAGCGATTCCCCACCTCAGCCCAGAAAGCAGGTAGATCAACTTTTGTGGTGCCTTTCAGATGCCTACCGGACCAATGTAAAAACTGCCAACAGAACTCCTTTCTGGCACCTTCCCTGGTGGAGCTGCGCATGGGGTGTGTTTGGAGCATTTTGTCACCGGCCGACTCTAAAATTCATCGTTTCCCCATCTCAGCCCAGAAAGCAGGTAGAACAAGTTTTGTGGTGCCTTTCAGATGCCTACCGGACCAATGTAAAAACTGCCAACAGAACTCCTTTCTGGCACCTTCCCCGGTGGAGCTGCGCATGGGGTGTGTTTGGAGCATTTTGTCACCGGCCGACTCTAAAATTCATCGTTTCCCCATCTCAGCCCAGAAAGCAGGTAGAACAAATTTTATGGTACCTTGCAGCTGCCTACCGGAGCAATGTAAAAACTAACAATAGAACTCCTTTCTGGCACCTTCCCTGGTATAGCTGCGCATGGGGTGTGTTTGGAACATTTTGTCACCAGCCGAGTCCAAAATTCAGCGATTCCCCATCTCAGCCCAGAAAACAGGTAGAACAACTTTTGTGGTGCCTTGCAGCTGCCTACCGGGGTATTGTAGAAACTGCCAACAGAACTCCTTTCTGGCACCTTCCCTGGTGGAGCTGCGCATGGGGTGTGTTTGGAACATTTTGTCACCAGCCGAGACCAAAATTCAGCCATTCCCCATCTCAGCCCAGAAAGCAGGTAGAACAACTTTTGTGGTGCCTTTCATCTGGCTACTAGGGCAGTGTAAAACCACCAACAGAACTCCTTTCTGGCACCTTCCCCAGTGGAGTTGTGCTTGGGTTTGTTTGGAACATTTTGTCACCCGCCGACTCCAAAAGTCAGCGGTTCCCCATCTCAGCCCAGAAAGCAGGTAGAACAACTTTTGTGGTGCCTTGCAGCTGCCTACCGGACCAATGTAAAAACTGCCAACAGAACTCCTTTCTGGCACCTTCCCCGGTGGAGCTGTGCATGGCTGTGTTTGGAACATTTTGTCACGAGCCGTTTCCAAAATTCAGCATTTCCCCATCACAGCCCAGAAAGCAGGTAGAACAACTTTTGTGGTGCCTTTCAGCTGCCAACCGGACCAATGTAAAAACGGCCAACAGAACTCGTTTCTGGCACCTTCCCCGGTGGAGTTGTGCATGGGGTGTGTTTGGAACATTTTGTCACCAGCCGAGTCCAAAAGTCAGCTGTTCCCCATCTCAGCCCAGAAAGCAGGTAGAACAGCTTTTGTGGTGCCTTGCAGCTGCCTACCGGGGTACTGTAAAAAACTGCCAACAGAACTCCTTTCTGGCACCTTCCCTGGTGGAGCTGCGCATGGGGTGTGTTTGGAGCATTTTGTCACCGGCCGACTCTAAAATTCATTGTTTCCGCATGTCAGCCCAGAAAGCAGGTAGAACAACTTTTGTGGTGCCTTTCAGATGCCTACCGGGGTAGTGTAAAAACTAACAACAGAACTCGTTTCTGGCACCTTCCCCGGTAGAGTTGTGGATGGGGTGTGTTTGGAACATTTTGTCACCAGCCGAGACCAAAATTCAGCGATTCCCCATCTCAGCCCAGAAAGCAGGTAGAACAAGTTTTGTGGTGCCTTTCAGCTGCCTACCGGGGTAGTGTAAAAACTACCAAGAGAACTCCTTTCTGGCACCTTCCCCGGTGGAGTTGTGCATGAGGTGTGTTTGGAACATTTTGTCACCAGCCGAGTCCAAAATTCAGCGATTCCCCACCTCAGCCCAGAAAGCAGGTAGAACAACTTTTGCGGTGCCTTGCAGCTGCCTACCGGGGTAGTGTAAGAATTACGAAGAGAACTCGTTTCTGGCACTTTCCCCGGTGGAGTTGTGCATGGGGTGTGTTTGGAACATTTTTTCACCAGCCGAGATAAAAATTCAGCGATTCCCCACCTCAGCCCAGAAAGCAGGTAGAACAAATTTTATGGTGCCTTTCAGATGCCTACCGGGGTATTGTAAAAACTACCAAGAGAACTCGTTTCTGGCATCTTCCGCGGTGGAGTTGTGCATGGGGTGTGTTTGGAACATTTTGTCACCAGCAGAGTCCAAAATTCAGCGATTCCCCACCTCAGCCCAGAAAGCAGGTAGAACAACTTTTGTGGTGCCTTTCAGCTGCCTACCGGACCAATGTAAAAACTGCCAACAGAACTCCTTTCTGGCACCTTCCCTGGTGGAGCTGCGCATGGGGTTTGTTTGGAGCATTTTGTCAGTAGCCGAGACCAAAATTCATCGTTTCCGCATCTCAGCCCAGAAAGCAGGTAGAACAAATTTTATGGTGCCTTTCAGATGCTTACCGGGGTATTGTAAAAACTAACAACAGAACTCTTTTCTGGCACCTTCCCTGGTGGAGTTGTGCATGGGGTGTGTTTGGAACATTTTGTCACCAGCCGAGATCAAAATTCATCGTTTCCCCATCTCAGCCCAGAAAGCAGGTAGAACAAATTTTATGGTGCCTTTCAGCTGCCTACCGGCGTAGTGTAAAGAATTACCAAGAAAACTCCTTTCTGGCACCTTCCCTGGTGGAGCTGCGCATGGGGTGTGTTTGGAGCATTTTGTCACCGGCCGACTCTAAAATTCATCGTTTCCCCATCTCAGCCCAGAAAGCAGGTAGAACAAATTTTATGGTACCTTTCAGATGCCTACCGGGGTAGTGTAAAAACTAACAACAGAACTCGTTTCTGGCACCTTCCCCGGTGGAGTTGTGCATGGGGTGTGTTTGGAACATTTTGTCACCAGCCGAGTCCAAAATTCAGCGATTCCCCACCTCAGCCCAGAAAGCAGGTAGAACATCTTTTGTGGTGCCTTTCAGCTGCCTACCGGCGTAGTGTAAGAATTACCAAGAGAACTCCTTTCTTGCACCTTCCCTGGTGGAGCTGCGCATGGGGTGTGTTTGGAGCATTTTGCACCGGCCGACTCTAAAATTCATCGTTTCCCCACCTCAGCCCAGAAAGCAGGTAGAACAACTTTTGTGGTGCCTTTCAGATGCCTACCGGACCAATGTAAAAACTGCCAACAGAACTCCTTTCTGGCACCTTCCCTGGTGGAGCTGCGCATGGGTGTGTTTGGAGCATTTTGCACCGGCCGACTCTAAAATTCATCGTTTCCCCATCTCAGCCCAGAAAGCAGGTAGAACAACTTTTGTGGTGCCTTTCAGCTGCCTACCGGCGTAGTGTAAAGAATTACCAAGAAAACTCCTTTCTGGCACCTTCCCTGGTGGAGCTGCGCATGGGGTGTGTTTGGAGCATTTTGTCACCAGCCAACTCTAAAATTCATCGTTTCCCCATCTCAGCCCAGAAAGCAGGTAGAACAAATTTTATGGTACCTTTCAGATGCCTACCGGGGTAGTGTAAAAACTACCAAGAGAACTCGTTTCTGGCAGCTTCCCCGGTGGAGTTGTGCATGGGGTGTGTTTGGAACATTTTGTCACCAGCCGAGTCCAAAATTCAGCGATTCCCCACCTCAGCCCAGAAAGCAGGTAGAACATCTTTTGTGGTGTCTTTCAGCTGCCTACCGGCGTAGTGTAAGAATTACCAAGAGAACTCCTTTCTGGCACCTTCCCTGGTGGAGCTGCGCATGGGGTGTGTTTGGAGCATTTTGACACCGGCCGACTCTAAAATTCATCGTTTCCCCATCTCAGCCCAGAAAGCAGGTAGAACAACTTTTGTGGTGCCTTTCAGCTGCCTACCGGACCAATGTAAAAACTACCAAGAGAACTCCTTTCTGGCACCTTCTCTGGTGGAGCTGCGCATGGGTGTGTTTGGAGCATTTTGTCACCGGCCGACTCTAAAATTCATCGTTTCCCCATCTCAGCCCAGAAAGCAGGTAGAACAAATTTTATGGTGCCTTTCAGATGCCTACCGGGGTAGTGTAAAAACTACCAAGAGAACTCGTTTCTGGCATCTGCCGCGGTGGAGTTGTGCATGGGGTGTGTTTGGAACATTTTGTCACCAGCCGAGTCCAAAGTTCAGCGATTCCCCACCTCAACCCAGAAAGCAGGTAGAACATCTTTTGTGGTGCCTTTCAGCTGCCTTCCGGCGTAGTGAAAAGAATTACCAAGAAAACTCCTTTCTGGCACCTTCCCTGGTGGAGCTGCGCATGGGGTGTGTTTGGAGCATTTTGTCACCGGCCGACTCTAAAATTCATCGTTTCGCCATCTCAGCCCAGAAAGCAGGTAGAACAAATTTTATGGTGCCTTTCAGATGCCTACCGGGGTAGTGTAAAAACTACCAAAAGAACTCGTTTCTGGCACCTTCCCCGGTGGAGTTGTGCATGGGGTGTGTTTGGAACATTTTGTCACCGGCCGACGCTAAAATTCATCGTTTCCCCATCTCAGCCCAGAAAGCAGGTAGAACAAATTTTATGGTGCCTTTCACCTGCCTACCGGGGTAGTGTAAAAACTAACAACAGAACTCGTTTCTGGCACCTTCCCCGGTGGAGTTGTGCATGGGGTGTGTTTGGAACATTTTGTCACCAGCCGAGTCCAAAATTCAGCGATTCCCCACCTCAGCCCAGAAAGCAGGTAGATCAACTTTTGTGGTGCCTTTCAGATGCCTACCGGACCAATGTAAAAACTGCCAACAGAACTCCTTTCTGGCACCTTCCCTGGTGGAGCTGCGCATGGGGTGTGTTTGGAGCATTTTGTCACCGGCCGACTCTAAAATTCATCGTTTCCCCATCTCAGCCCAGAAAGCAGGTAGAACAAGTTTTGTGGTGCCTTTCAGATGCCTACCGGACCAATGTAAAAACTGCCAACAGAACTCCTTTCTGGCACCTTCCCCGGTGGAGCTGCGCATGGGGTGTGTTTGGAGCATTTTGTCACCGGCCGACTCTAAAATTCATCGTTTCCCCATCTCAGCCCAGAAAGCAGGTAGAACAAATTTTATGGTACCTTGCAGCTGCCTACCGGAGCAATGTAAAAACTAACAATAGAACTCCTTTCTGGCACCTTCCCTGGTATAGCTGCGCATGGGGTGTGTTTGGAACATTTTGTCACCAGCCGAGTCCAAAATTCAGCGATTCCCCATCTCAGCCCAGAAAACAGGTAGAACAACTTTTGTGGTGCCTTGCAGCTGCCTACCGGGGTATTGTAGAAACTGCCAACAGAACTCCTTTCTGGCACCTTCCCTGGTGGAGCTGCGCATGGGGTGTGTTTGGAACATTTTGTCACCAGCCGAGACCAAAATTCAGCCATTCCCCATCTCAGCCCAGAAAGCAGGTAGAACAACTTTTGTGGTGCCTTTCATCTGGCTACTAGGGCAGTGTAAAACCACCAACAGAACTCCTTTCTGGCACCTTCCCCAGTGGAGTTGTGCTTGGGTTTGTTTGGAACATTTTGTCACCCGCCGACTCCAAAAGTCAGCGGTTCCCCATCTCAGCCCAGAAAGCAGGTAGAACAACTTTTGTGGTGCCTTGCAGCTGCCTACCGGACCAATGTAAAAACTGCCAACAGAACTCCTTTCTGGCACCTTCCCCGGTGGAGCTGTGCATGGCTGTGTTTGGAACATTTTGTCACGAGCCGTTTCCAAAATTCAGCATTTCCCCATCACAGCCCAGAAAGCAGGTAGAACAACTTTTGTGGTGCCTTTCAGCTGCCAACCGGACCAATGTAAAAACGGCCAACAGAACTCGTTTCTGGCACCTTCCCCGGTGGAGTTGTGCATGGGGTGTGTTTGGAACATTTTGTCACCAGCCGAGTCCAAAAGTCAGCTGTTCCCCATCTCAGCCCAGAAAGCAGGTAGAACAGCTTTTGTGGTGCCTTGCAGCTGCCTACCGGGGTACTGTAAAAAACTGCCAACAGAACTCCTTTCTGGCACCTTCCCTGGTGGAGCTGCGCATGGGGTGTGTTTGGAGCATTTTGTCACCGGCCGACTCTAAAATTCATTGTTTCCGCATGTCAGCCCAGAAAGCAGGTAGAACAACTTTTGTGGTGCCTTTCAGATGCCTACCGGGGTAGTGTAAAAACTAACAACAGAACTCGTTTCTGGCACCTTCCCCGGTATAGTTGTGGATGGGGTGTGTTTGGAACATTTTGTCACCAGCCGAGACCAAAATTCAGCGATTCCCCATCTCAGCCCAGAAAGCAGGTAGAACAAGTTTTGTGGTGCCTTTCAGCTGCCTACCGGGGTAGTGTAAAAACTACCAAGAGAACTCCTTTCTGGCACCTTCCCCGGTGGAGTTGTGCATGAGGTGTGTTTGGAACATTTTGTCACCAGCCGAGTCCAAAATTCAGCGATTCCCCACCTCAGCCCAGAAAGCAGGTAGAACAACTTTTGCGGTGCCTTGCAGCTGCCTACCGGGGTAGTGTAAGAATTACGAAGAGAACTCGTTTCTGGCACTTTCCCCGGTGGAGTTGTGGATGGGGTGTGTTTGGAACATTTTTTCACCAGCCGAGATAAAAATTCAGCGATTCCCCACCTCAGCCCAGAAAGCAGGTAGAACAAATTTTATGGTGCCTTTCAGATGCCTACCGGGGTATTGTAAAAACTACCAAGAGAACTCGTTTCTGGCATCTTCCGCGGTGGAGTTGTGCATGGGGTGTGTTTGGAACATTTTGTCACCAGCAGAGTCCAAAATTCAGCGATTCCCCACCTCAGCCCAGAAAGCAGGTAGAACAACTTTTGTGGTGCCTTTCAGCTGCCTACCGGACCAATGTAAAAACTGCCAACAGAACTCCTTTCTGGCACCTTCCCTGGTGGAGCTGCGCATGGGGTTTGTTTGGAGCATTTTGTCAGTAGCCGAGACCAAAATTCATCGTTTCCGCATCTCAGCCCAGAAAGCAGGTAGAACAAATTTTATGGTGCCTTTCAGATGCTTACCGGGGTATTGTAAAAACTAACAACAGAACTCTTTTCTGGCACCTTCCCTGGTGGAGTTGTGCATGGGGTGTGTTTGGAACATTTTGTCACCAGCCGAGATCAAAATTCATCGTTTCCCCATCTCAGCCCAGAAAGCAGGTAGAACAAATTTTATGGTGCCTTTCAGCTGCCTACCGGCGTAGTGTAAAGAATTACCAAGAAAACTCCTTTCTGGCACCTTCCCTGGTGGAGCTGCGCATGGGGTGTGTTTGGAGCATTTTGTCACCGGCCGACTCTAAAATTCATCGTTTCCCCATCTCAGCCCAGAAAGCAGGTAGAACAAATTTTATGGTACCTTTCAGATGCCTACCGGGGTAGTGTAAAAACTAACAACAGAACTCGTTTCTGGCACCTTCCCCGGTGGAGTTGTGCATGGGGTGTGTTTGGAACATTTTGTCACCAGCCGAGTCCAAAATTCAGCGATTCCCCACCTCAGCCCAGAAAGCAGGTAGAACATCTTTTGTGGTGCCTTTCAGCTGCCTACCGGCGTAGTGTAAGAATTACCAAGAGAACTCCTTTCTTGCACCTTCCCTGGTGGAGCTGCGCATGGGGTGTGTTTGGAGCATTTTGTCACCGGCCGACTCTAAAATTCATCGTTTCCCCATCTCAGCCCAGAAAGCAGGTAGAACAACTTTTGTGGTGCCTTGCAGCTGCCTACCGGACCAATGTAAAAACTACCAAGAGAACTCCTTTCTGGCACCTTCCCTGGTGGAGCTGCGCATGGGTGTGTTTGGAGCATTTTGTCACCGGCCGACTCTAAAATTCATCGTTTCGCCATCTCAGCCCAGAAAGCAGGTAGAACAAATTTTATGGTGCCTTTCAGATGCCTACCGGGGTAGTGTAAAAACTACCAAAAGAACTCGTTTCTGGCACCTTCCCCGGTGGAGTTGTGCATGGGGTGTGTTTGGAACATTTTGTCACCGGCCAACGCTAAAATTCATCGTTTCCCCATCTCAGCCCAGAAAGCAGGTAGAACAAATTTTATGGTGCCTTTCAGATGCCTACCGGGGTATTGTAAAAACTACCAAGAGAACTCGTTTCTGGCATCTTCCGCGGTGGAGTTGTGCATGGGGTGTGTTTGGAACATTTTGTCACCAGCAGAGTCCAAAATTCAGCGATTCCCCACCTCAGCCCAGAAAGCAGGTAGAACAACTTTTGTGGTGCCTTTCAGATGCCTACCGGACCAATGTAAAAACTGCCAACAGAACTCCTTTCTGGCACCTTCCCTGGTGGAGCTGCGCATGGGGTTTGTTTGGAGCATTTTGTCAGTAGCCGAGACCAAAATTCATCGTTTCCGCATCTCAGCCCAGAAAGCAGGTAGAACAAATTTTATGGTGCCTTTCAGATGCTTACCGGGGTATTGTAAAAACTAACAACAGAACTCTTTTCTGGCACCTTCCCTGGTGGAGTTGTGCATGGGGTGTGTTTGGAACATTTTGTCACCAGCCGAGATCAAAATTCATCGTTTCCCCATCTCAGCCCAGAAAGCAGGTAGAACAAATTTTATGGTGCCTTTCAGCTGCCTACCGGCGTAGTGTAAAGAATTACCAAGAAAACTCCTTTCTGGCACCTTCCCTGGTGGAGCTGCGCATGGGGTGTGTTTGGAGCATTTTGTCACCGGCCGACTCTAAAATTCATCGTTTCCCCATCTCAGCCCAGAAAGCAGGTAGAACAAATTTTATGGTACCTTTCAGATGCCTACCGGGGTAGTGTAAAAACTAACAACAGAACTCGTTTCTGGCACCTTCCCCGGTGGAGTTGTGCATGGGGTGTGTTTGGAACATTTTGTCACCAGCCGAGTCCAAAATTCAGCGATTCCCCACCTCAGCCCAGAAAGCAGGTAGAACATCTTTTGTGGTGCCTTTCAGCTGCCTACCGGCGTAGTGTAAGAATTACCAAGAGAACTCCTTTCTTGCACCTTCCCTGGTGGAGCTGCGCATGGGGTGTGTTTGGAGCATTTTGTCACCGGCCGACTCTAAAATTCATCGTTTCCCCATCTCAGCCCAGAAAGCAGGTAGAACAACTTTTGTGGTGCCTTGCAGCTGCCTACCGGACCAATGTAAAAACTACCAAGAGAACTCCTTTCTGGCACCTTCCCTGGTGGAGCTGCGCATGGGTGTGTTTGGAGCATTTTGTCACCGGCCGACTCTAAAATTCATCGTTTCGCCATCTCAGCCCAGAAAGCAGGTAGAACAAATTTTATGGTGCCTTTCAGATGCCTACCGGGGTAGTGTAAAAACTACCAAAAGAACTCGTTTCTGGCACCTTCCCCGGTGGAGTTGTGCATGGGGTGTGTTTGGAACATTTTGTCACCGGCCAACGCTAAAATTCATCGTTTCCCCATCTCAGCCCAGAAAGCAGGTAGAACAAATTTTATGGTGCCTTTCAGATGCCTACCGGGGTATTGTAAAAACTACCAAGAGAACTCGTTTCTGGCATCTTCCGCGGTGGAGTTGTGCATGGGGTGTGTTTGGAACATTTTGTCACCAGCAGAGTCCAAAATTCAGCGATTCCCCACCTCAGCCCAGAAAGCAGGTAGAACAACTTTTGTGGTGCCTTTCAGATGCCTACCGGACCAATGTAAAAACTGCCAACAGAACTCCTTTCTGGCACCTTCCCTGGTGGAGCTGCGCATGGGTGTGTTTGGAGCATTTTGCACCGGCCGACTCTAAAATTCATCGTTTCCCCATCTCAGCCCAGAAAGCAGGTAGAACAACTTTTGTGGTGCCTTTCAGCTGCCTACCGGCGTAGTGTAAAGAATTACCAAGAAAACTCCTTTCTGGCACCTTCCCTGGTGGAGCTGCGCATGGGGTGTGTTTGGAGCATTTTGTCACCAGCCAACTCTAAAATTCATCGTTTCCCCATCTCAGCCCAGAAAGCAGGTAGAACAAATTTTATGGTGCCTTTCAGATGCCTACCGGGGTATTGTAAAAACTAACAACAGAACTCGTTTCTGGCACCTTCCCTGGTGGAGCTGCGCATGGGGTGTGTTTGGAGCATTTTGTCACCGGCCGACTCTAAAATTCATCGTTTCCCCATCTCAGCCCAGAAAGCAGGTAGAACAAATTTTATGGTACCTTTCAGATGCCTACCGGACCAATGTAAAAACTAACAACAGAACTCCTTTCTGGCACCTTCCCCGGTGGAGTTGTGCATGGGGTGTGTTTGGAACATTTTGTCACCAGCCGAGTCCAAAGTTCAGCGATTCCCCACCTCAACCCAGAAAGCAGGTAGAACATCTGTTGTGGTGCCTTTCAGCTGCCTTCCGGCGTAGTGTAAAGAATTACCAAGAAAACTCCTTTCTGGCACCTTCCCTGGTGGAGCTGCGCATGGGGTGTGTTTGGAGCACTTTGTCACCGGCCGACTCTAAAATTCATCGTTTCGCCATCTCAGCCCAGAAAGCAGGTAGAACAAATTTTATGGTGCCTTTCAGATGCCTACCGGGGTAGTGTAAAAACTACCAAAAGAACTCGTTTCTGGCACCTTCCCCGGTGGAGTTGTGCATGGGGTGTGTTTGGAGCATTTTGCACCGGCCGACTCTAAAATTCATCGTTTCCCCATCTCAGCCCAGAAAGCAGGTAGAACAACTTTTGTGGTGCCTTTCAGCTGCCTACCGGCGTAGTGTAAAGAATTACCAAGAAAACTCCTTTCTGGCACCTTCCCTGGTGGAGCTGCGCATGGGGTGTGTTTGGAGCATTTTGTCACCAGCCAACTCTAAAATTCATCGTTTCCCCATCTCAGCCCAGAAAGCAGGTAGAACAAATTTTATGGTACCTTTCAGATGCCTACCGGGGTAGTGTAAAAACTACCAAGAGAACTCGTTTCTGGCAGCTTCCCCGGTGGAGTTGTGCATGGGGTGTGTTTGGAACATTTTGTCACCAGCCGAGTCCAAAATTCAGCGATTCCCCACCTCAGCCCAGAAAGCAGGTAGAACATCTTTTGTGGTGTCTTTCAGCTGCCTACCGGCGTAGTGTAAGAATTACCAAGAGAACTCCTTTCTGGCACCTTCCCTGGTGGAGCTGCGCATGGGGTGTGTTTGGAGCATTTTGACACCGGCCGACTCTAAAATTCATCGTTTCCCCATCTCAGCCCAGAAAGCAGGTAGAACAACTTTTGTGGTGCCTTTCAGCTGCCTACCGGACCAATGTAAAAACTACCAAGAGAACTCCTTTCTGGCACCTTCTCTGGTGGAGCTGCGCATGGGTGTGTTTGGAGCATTTTGTCACCGGCCGACTCTAAAATTCATCGTTTCCCCATCTCAGCCCAGAAAGCAGGTAGAACAAATTTTATGGTGCCTTTCAGATGCCTACCGGGGTAGTGTAAAAACTACCAAGAGAACTCGTTTCTGGCATCTGCCGCGGTGGAGTTGTGCATGGGGTGTGTTTGGAACATTTTGTCACCAGCCGAGTCCAAAGTTCAGCGATTCCCCACCTCAACCCAGAAAGCAGGTAGAACATCTTTTGTGGTGCCTTTCAGCTGCCTTCCGGCGTAGTGAAAAGAATTACCAAGAAAACTCCTTTCTGGCACCTTCCCTGGTGGAGCTGCGCATGGGGTGTGTTTGGAGCATTTTGTCACCGGCCGACTCTAAAATTCATCGTTTCGCCATCTCAGCCCAGAAAGCAGGTAGAACAAATTTTATGGTGCCTTTCAGATGCCTACCGGGGTAGTGTAAAAAACTACCAAAAGAACTCGTTTCTGGCACCTTCCCCGGTGGAGTTGTGCATGGGGTGTGTTTGGAACATTTTGTCACCGGCCGACGCTAAAATTCATCGTTTCCCCATCTCAGCCCAGAAAGCAGGTAGAACAAATTTTATGGTGCCTTTCACCTGCCTACCGGGGTAGTGTAAAAACTAACAACAGAACTCGTTTCTGGCACCTTCCCCGGTGGAGTTGTGCATGGGGTGTGTTTGGAACATTTTGTCACCAGCCGAGTCCAAAATTCAGCGATTCCCCACCTCAGCCCAGAAAGCAGGTAGATCAACTTTTGTGGTGCCTTTCAGATGCCTACCGGACCAATGTAAAAACTGCCAACAGAACTCCTTTCTGGCACCTTCCCTGGTGGAGCTGCGCATGGGGTGTGTTTGGAGCATTTTGTCACCGGCCGACTCTAAAATTCATCGTTTCCCCATCTCAGCCCAGAAAGCAGGTAGAACAAGTTTTGTGGTGCCTTTCAGATGCCTACCGGACCAATGTAAAAACTGCCAACAGAACTCCTTTCTGGCACCTTCCCCGGTGGAGCTGCGCATGGGGTGTGTTTGGAGCATTTTGTCACCGGCCGACTCTAAAATTCATCGTTTCCCCATCTCAGCCCAGAAAGCAGGTAGAACAAATTTTATGGTACCTTGCAGCTGCCTACCGGAGCAATGTAAAAACTAACAATAGAACTCCTTTCTGGCACCTTCCCTGGTATAGCTGCGCATGGGGTGTGTTTGGAACATTTTGTCACCAGCCGAGTCCAAAATTCAGCGATTCCCCATCTCAGCCCAGAAAACAGGTAGAACAACTTTTGTGGTGCCTTGCAGCTGCCTACCGGGGTATTGTAGAAACTGCCAACAGAACTCCTTTCTGGCACCTTCCCTGGTGGAGCTGCGCATGGGGTGTGTTTGGAACATTTTGTCACCAGCCGAGTCCAAAATTCAGCCATTCCCCATCTCAGCCCAGAAAGCAGGTAGAACAACTTTTGTGGTGCCTTTCATCTGGCTACTAGGGCAGTGTAAAACCACCAACAGAACTCCTTTCTGGCACCTTCCCCAGTGGAGTTGTGCTTGGGTTTGTTTGGAACATTTTGTCACCCGCCGACTCCAAAAGTCAGCGGTTCCCCATCTCAGCCCAGAAAGCAGGTAGAACAACTTTTGTGGTGCCTTGCAGCTGCCTACCGGACCAATGTAAAAACTGCCAACAGAACTCCTTTCTGGCACCTTCCCCGGTGGAGCTGTGCATGGCTGTGTTTGGAACATTTTGTCACGAGCCGTTTCCAAAATTCAGCATTTCCCCATCACAGCCCAGAAAGCAGGTAGAACAACTTTTGTGGTGCCTTTCAGCTGCCAACCGGACCAATGTAAAAACGGCCAACAGAACTCGTTTCTGGCACCTTCCCCGGTGGAGTTGTGCATGGGGTGTGTTTGGAACATTTTGTCACCAGCCGAGTCCAAAAGTCAGCTGTTCCCCATCTCAGCCCAGAAAGCAGGTAGAACAGCTTTTGTGGTGCCTTGCAGCTGCCTACCGGGGTACTGTAAAAAACTGCCAACAGAACTCCTTTCTGGCACCTTCCCTGGTGGAGCTGCGCATGGGGTGTGTTTGGAGCATTTTGTCACCGGCCGACTCTAAAATTCATTGTTTCCGCATGTCAGCCCAGAAAGCAGGTAGAACAACTTTTGTGGTGCCTTTCAGATGCCTACCGGGGTAGTGTAAAAACTAACAACAGAACTCGTTTCTGGCACCTTCCCCGGTAGAGTTGTGGATGGGGTGTGTTTGGAACATTTTGTCACCAGCCGAGACCAAAATTCAGCGATTCCCCATCTCAGCCCAGAAAGCAGGTAGAACAAGTTTTGTGGTGCCTTTCAGCTGCCTACCGGGGTAGTGTAAAAACTACCAAGAGAACTCCTTTCTGGCACCTTCCCCGGTGGAGTTGTGCATGAGGTGTGTTTGGAACATTTTGTCACCAGCCGAGTCCAAAATTCAGCGATTCCCCACCTCAGCCCAGAAAGCAGGTAGAACAACTTTTGCGGTGCCTTGCAGCTGCCTACCGGGGTAGTGTAAGAATTACGAAGAGAACTCGTTTCTGGCACTTTCCCCGGTGGAGTTGTGCATGGGGTGTGTTTGGAACATTTTTTCACCAGCCGAGATAAAAATTCAGCGATTCCCCACCTCAGCCCAGAAAGCAGGTAGAACAAATTTTATGGTGCCTTTCAGATGCCTACCGGGGTATTGTAAAAACTACCAAGAGAACTCGTTTCTGGCATCTTCCGCGGTGGAGTTGTGCATGGGGTGTGTTTGGAACATTTTGTCACCAGCAGAGTCCAAAAATTCAGCGATTCCCCACCTCAGCCCAGAAAGCAGGTAGAACAACTTTTGTGGTGCCTTTCAGCTGCCTACCGGACCAATGTAAAAACTGCCAACAGAACTCCTTTCTGGCACCTTCCCTGGTGGAGCTGCGCATGGGGTTTGTTTGGAGCATTTTGTCAGTAGCCGAGACCAAAATTCATCGTTTCCGCATCTCAGCCCAGAAAGCAGGTAGAACAAATTTTATGGTGCCTTTCAGATGCTTACCGGGGTATTGTAAAAACTAACAACAGAACTCTTTTCTGGCACCTTCCCTGGTGGAGTTGTGCATGGGGTGTGTTTGGAACATTTTGTCACCAGCCGAGATCAAAATTCATCGTTTCCCCATCTCAGCCCAGAAAGCAGGTAGAACAAATTTTATGGTGCCTTTCAGCTGCCTACCGGCGTAGTGTAAAGAATTACCAAGAAAACTCCTTTCTGGCACCTTCCCTGGTGGAGCTGCGCATGGGGTGTGTTTGGAGCATTTTGTCACCCGGCCGACTCTAAAATTCATCGTTTCCCCATCTCAGCCCAGAAAGCAGGTAGAACAAATTTTATGGTACCTTTCAGATGCCTACCGGGGTAGTGTAAAAACTAACAACAGAACTCGTTTCTGGCACCTTCCCCGGTGGAGTTGTGCATGGGGTGTGTTTGGAACATTTTGTCACCAGCCGAGTCCAAAATTCAGCGATTCCCCACCTCAGCCCAGAAAGCAGGTAGAACATCTTTTGTGGTGCCTTTCAGCTGCCTACCGGCGTAGTGTAAGAATTACCAAGAGAACTCCTTTCTTGCACCTTCCCTGGTGGAGCTGCGCATGGGGTGTGTTTGGAGCATTTTGTCACCGGCCGACTCTAAAATTCATCGTTTCCCCATCTCAGCCCAGAAAGCAGGTAGAACAACTTTTGTGGTGCCTTGCAGCTGCCTACCGGACCAATGTAAAAACTACCAAGAGAACTCCTTTCTGGCACCTTCCCTGGTGGAGCTGCGCATGGGTGTGTTTGGAGCATTTTGTCACCGGCCGACTCTAAAATTCATCGTTTCGCCATCTCAGCCCAGAAAGCAGGTAGAACAAATTTTATGGTGCCTTTCAGATGCCTACCGGGGTAGTGTAAAAAACTACCAAAAGAACTCGTTTCTGGCACCTTCCCCGGTGGAGTTGTGCATGGGGTGTGTTTGGAACATTTTGTCACCGGCCAACGCTAAAATTCATCGTTTCCCCATCTCAGCCCAGAAAGCAGGTAGAACAAATTTTATGGTGCCTTTCAGATGCCTACCGGGGTATTGTAAAAACTACCAAGAGAACTCGTTTCTGGCATCTTCCGCGGTGGAGTTGTGCATGGGGTGTGTTTGGAACATTTTGTCACCAGCAGAGTCCAAAATTCAGCGATTCCCCACCTCAGCCCAGAAAGCAGGTAGAACAACTTTTGTGGTGCCTTTCAGATGCCTACCGGACCAATGTAAAAACTGCCAACAGAACTCCTTTCTGGCACCTTCCCTGGTGGAGCTGCGCATGGGGTTTGTTTGGAGCATTTTGTCAGTAGCCGAGACCAAAATTCATCGTTTCCGCATCTCAGCCCAGAAAGCAGGTAGAACAAATTTTATGGTGCCTTTCAGATGCTTACCGGGGTATTGTAAAAACTAACAACAGAACTCTTTTCTGGCACCTTCCCTGGTGGAGTTGTGCATGGGGTGTGTTTGGAACATTTTGTCACCAGCCGAGATCAAAATTCATCGTTTCCCCATCTCAGCCCAGAAAGCAGGTAGAACAAATTTTATGGTGCCTTTCAGCTGCCTACCGGCGTAGTGTAAAGAATTACCAAGAAAACTCCTTTCTGGCACCTTCCCTGGTGGAGCTGCGCATGGGGTGTGTTTGGAGCATTTTGTCACCGGCCGACTCTAAAATTCATCGTTTCCCCATCTCAGCCCAGAAAGCAGGTAGAACAAATTTTATGGTACCTTTCAGATGCCTACCGGGGTAGTGTAAAAACTAACAACAGAACTCGTTTCTGGCACCTTCCCCGGTGGAGTTGTGCATGGGGTGTGTTTGGAACATTTTGTCACCAGCCGAGTCCAAAATTCAGCGATTCCCCACCTCAGCCCAGAAAGCAGGTAGAACATCTTTTGTGGTGCCTTTCAGCTGCCTACCGGCGTAGTGTAAGAATTACCAAGAGAACTCCTTTCTTGCACCTTCCCTGGTGGAGCTGCGCATGGGGTGTGTTTGGAGCATTTTGTCACCGGCCGACTCTAAAATTCATCGTTTCCCCATCTCAGCCCAGAAAGCAGGTAGAACAACTTTTGTGGTGCCTTGCAGCTGCCTACCGGACCAATGTAAAAACTACCAAGAGAACTCCTTTCTGGCACCTTCCCTGGTGGAGCTGCGCATGGGTGTGTTTGGAGCATTTTGTCACCGGCCGACTCTAAAATTCATCGTTTCGCCATCTCAGCCCAGAAAGCAGGTAGAACAAATTTTATGGTGCCTTTCAGATGCCTACCGGGGTAGTGTAAAAACTACCAAAAGAACTCGTTTCTGGCACCTTCCCCGGTGGAGTTGTGCATGGGGTGTGTTTGGAACATTTTGTCACCGGCCAACGCTAAAATTCATCGTTTCCCCCATCTCAGCCCAGAAAGCAGGTAGAACAAATTTTATGGTGCCTTTCAGATGCCTACCGGGGTATTGTAAAAACTACCAAGAGAACTCGTTTCTGGCATCTTCCGCGGTGGAGTTGTGCATGGGGTGTGTTTGGAACATTTTGTCACCAGCAGAGTCCAAAATTCAGCGATTCCCCACCTCAGCCCAGAAAGCAGGTAGAACAACTTTTGTGGTGCCTTTCAGATGCCTACCGGACCAATGTAAAAACTGCCAACAGAACTCCTTTCTGGCACCTTCCCTGGTGGAGCTGCGCATGGGTGTGTTT